>NC_133451.1:157557756-157881506 GCF_048565385.1 Saimiri boliviensis
ACAACAATGTTGGATGCATATTACAATTACTTATTTTCTTGTCAATTTTCACCACTAAATAGTACAGTGATTAATATGCTTTGAATATACTGATATTTCATTGATTATACTCTTTATGATATAGTTTTATATTTTAATAACTGAATCGTTCAATATTAGATTTTAGATGATGTATAAGGCTTAGATTATATTATGCTGCATTATTCAAATTATTCCTTGTCAAAAAATTAGGAAAATTCTTGACTGTTATTATGCTGTTCAATAAATTTCTTGCAGATGTGAAGAGCTACTACTTCTTGCTCATTTTTAAGCTTGTCATATTCAGTATCAAATTGTCTCCCAGAACAGACATGCCAATATAGACTCTTACATTAACACAGTGCGAAATCACTCTCTGAGTGTTTAATTGATAGTGAATTAATTGGAAAATGCTTTCTATTGTTTAGAGGAGAAAATGTGGTCTGTAATTCTCAGTTAAATAAAAAATAATATAAATGGGGCATAAACTTATATATAATTTCTATTTGACACTCTTCATATAAGCCTAGGCATGAAGATCAGGAACTAAGCTTAAACTTCACGTAGTATCATGTCTTCAATTTTTCTTATGAGAATGGTAAATTAGAATAACTCACTCCAAAAGAGGAGGCTTTTTTAATATTCTGTAGTTTAAAGTTTATGAGTAGAAAACATCAATGTTTGTACATCTGTATCCAATTTTATGGACATTAGCTATACAATATGAACCCCTTTTACACTCAAGAAGGTCTATTGGAAGGGAAACATAGGCTCAGTGAACGTTTCATACAGATACCACTGACTCCATTGAAACATATATATGTATGTATCTATGAATCTCATATATGAGATTTTCATATGAAAATAATATCATGTATAAGAGTCATAGATATAGATATATATATATTCATAGAAACATATATGATATGAAAATCATATAAATATGAATCTACAAATCTCATGTTTATATATATATAAACCAACATATAGATAGATAGATAGATGATAGATAGATAGATAGATAGATAGATAGATATCTTTCAGTGCTTTGTAATCTTTGATCATCTGTTAGATTACTGCAGGCAAACTAGACTCATGAGGGCCAAAGACTGTTAACAGATTTTATCACTAATCATGATACCAAAATATTTTTGGTATAATCATTATTTTTAAATTTTTGTGCTAGTTCTTAGCAATTATTACCTTGCCATATCTGGTATTAATTGTTCAAATTTGATCTCCTACTCAGTTTAAACTTTACATTTATTCAGTTTATTTTTATATAAATACTCTTGTTTAAACATTTATATTCTAAAGTAAAATTAACATGTAGAACATGCATTTAATGTGTTAGAAACATCAGGTAATTTTGTTTTAGCAAATAATATAATTTTTTTAATGTTCAACACTCTAAGTTAAAAGCAATATACACTATCATATTATAGTGGTTGAACGTGTAAATTCTTAAAATTTAGCTTTGTGACTGGGGTAATTATTCAATTCAACCGCTTTGGTAAACTCAAGTATGTAAGTATATATGTGTATGTGTATGTGTAAGATCTTGATAGCAAGTTGCTCTTCAGATTTCAGAAGAAAATAGTTGTGAAGTATTGGACACAATGTTTGGTATAAAAGAGCTTAATAGTTATTTGTTATTTTCATAAACATCTTCTGCATATTCTTTGTTATAATTTATCATAAGCTATAAAATACACTTTACATAATAAGAAATATATTATGTTCTTAATTATTGTGATGAGCAGTACTAGATGCACAAATTACTTCTTATTTGTATTTTCTATTATAAATATAAGATAAATCCAAAAGAATTTTTTTAAGCATAGCACTTTTTACCTCTTTTTTGAATGTGAGAGAAAATCGTTTTTCAAATATCACATCACTATAAATAGTTTAAAACATTTTTACCAACAAAAGGAGTTAAAGGGATTCAATATATTTGAGAAAAGAAAATAAGAGCTGGGAAATGTGGCACTGAATGGCTCTGACATGTATATTATCTTACCTGGAATCATTTCATTATGAGGTCTAAAAAACATAGCTGTTCTTTGGTGCTTAGTGAACATAGCTCTAATTCCAGCTTCTAATTTCAGGTTCTCATATATAATTACTCTCTCTATGAGTGTTGAGTGGAGGGTTTTTTGTTACCTTGGGTATGAGCTTTAATTTAAATCTTCAGATTTCCAAAATTCTAATTTAAACTGTAGAGCAGCACAGCTATGATCAGATTGTTCTCTTGCAAATAGGGTTTATAATTTGCAAATCCCAAATGAAACAAATCATTTAGCGGAAATCAAAGAAGCGGTTAGTCTAGGCTGTTAAAAAATGAAAAGAAAGAAAAGAAAAGCTTAAATACTATTCTGAGAACCTAATCAAGAAGAACTACAGAGTTACTCTTGAATTATATGCCCAGTGACAATTTAAGACAGATCCTTTGGAGAAATATTAATAAGGTATGTTAAAGAAATGGCAAAATGAGAGTAGACTAAAATGTTAGTATTATATAGCTTATTTTTGTAGTTTATATTGAAGAGAAAGGACTTTTGCCTCTTCAAATACGACACAAGTTAGATGCCATTGCTACTGTAGTAGAGAACAATCCTCTATTTTCCATATTCAATTCTCCAAGGTTCCTAAAATGTCAGCTATCAAAAATTACTAGTGCTTTATAATTATCTTCATTCTTTTTCTATTCTGCACATATGGAAGAGCTATTTGCCCTAAAACTGATGGCAACAATCTACTACACTCAGATATAGAAAAGCAGGAAGATATTTTTTATTTTTCAGTCAAAATAACCAGTATCTCTCTAAAGATATGACAAGAACATGGTAAGTCTAAGATTGGGAAAGAAGGAAGATCAAAATCAAATAAGGAGGCAGCTTGAAAGCCCTTTTAAGAGAAGCAAATTGGGTGCATTCTTATTTATGTAGCTTTGGTAAAAGGCTGCTGACATAGAGATTATCGAGATAGACACATTGCCTTAATCTTAGTTTATCTCTCCTAGTGATGCATGTCATGACTTTATTATTGATAATGGAAGGCTGTTGCACAAAGTGGATTATTTTTGACAATCAGTGGTCATCACAAACATTAACCTACTCCATATAAGGTCTACAGCAATTTCAGTTGCTTCAAGTGCCACAAATACCTTGTTAGAGCTCAAATTTTGAACCTATTAAATGTATATATTTTGGTCGTCTTGAAATTACAAGGCAAGCCACCCAGGTGTTAGTAATATATAGGAGAAAAAGAAGCTAAGTATGGTAGGTGTGTTAAGAAATAACATGTCATAGTGGCTACCATGAATAGAAAAAGGGAGAATTTGTAATCAACGAGCCTTATCTTTATTATCTAGCTTTGTATAGTCCAGGAAATGGCTTCTAAGTTAAAGATATAGTGGGAAAAGTGTTAGAATAAATTTTCAACTGAGAAACTTTCCTTTGGAGCCTGGAGCTCAGTAATATATATTTTTTTTTCTTTTTTTTTTTTTTTTGAGACAGAGTTTCGTTTGGTCCTGTCACCAGGCTGGAGTGCAGTGGCACACAGCGATCTCGGCTCACTGCAATCTCCGACTATCTGGTTTGAGAGATTCTCTTGCCTCAGCCTCCCGCCTAATCGCTCCTGGGATTGCAGGCATGCACCACCACACCCAGCTAATCTTTGTATTTTTAGTAGAGATGGGGTTTCACCATGTTAGCCAGGATTGTCTCGATCTCCTGACCTTGTGATCCGCCCGCCTTGGCCTCCCAAAGTGTTGGCATTAGAGGCGTGAGCCACTGGTGCCCAGCTCTAAGAATATCTCATAGTTCCTTTTGGTTTGGCCACAAATAGCTTTAATTGATAAAATGTCATTATAGTTTCAGGAAAGTGTTTTAGAAAGTACAAATGAAAAATCAGAAAGTATTAGGACTACAGTTCTATTCCCAGTAGGCATTGGGGTGATTCTCCTAGCTTAAAGGTATTTGGTTGCCTCAGGTACACAATCAAATAGTAGAGTAATTTTTGTGACTCAGGATGATGAATGTCAACCTATGTCAAATTTTACCAGGCAGACCTTGAAAGCCCGATTTATGATATAAAAGTATGTAAGTGAAGTAAGGTGTCCCTGTGACTGAGACAAAAGCAATAGGTATAAAATGTGAGGCATGGTAGAAAATTTTTACCAAATCTAATATATGTCAATGGAGGATTATAAACAGGTTTAAATCTCTTTTAAAAATTAGCAGAGTTTACAAAAGTGAAGTAGTTAGACTAACTTCAATTTGTGAATATTAAGTCATATGCAAGGCGTTTGAGAAAAAAAGCATGTAGGAGAGTCAAATAGGCAGACTGCTTAGTCTGCCAGGAGAGGATATTCAAGATGTTCTATTTCTATGTTTACACCAACTTTGAGAAATCTGTTGCTCTTTAGGAACTTAAGCCCTTTTTGTATAAGAAATATAATTTGATTCTCCTAGGCCTGTAGATCAAGGTGAAAGATATGGGGTAGGACCATTCATAAAATCTACAAAGAGTAGATTCTAGAGGAATAGTCCAAATCCAGAATGTTTTCATCTTATGTATGTCACATGAATATGATACGAAGCTCTATGTGGCAAATTAATAATTCAGCATGAAAAAAATTTCTAAAAGAAAGTTAGTACTCTTTCTTTTGGATATTAAGACTTAAGCAACGTTTTGTATTTCTTACTTTATTTATACCCTTTATTCCAGCTTACCCTATCCTTTCTCTTTGTTTATACAACCTCTTTATTAATTTTATGGAGTATATACATTGGTTAGTTATCCTTAAAATTATTTTTCAGAAAATAATGTGTATTTTGACTTACTCATTTAAAATTAAAGGTAAAAATACAGTTAAGTAGAGTTTTTTAAAAACATCAACATAGCAACCAGGAACCATTTCTAAATTAAAAGTTATGATTCTACATAGGTATTTTTGCTGATGCTCATGTATGCATGTTCATAAAGGGTTTAAAAAGGTGGCAGGAGTTTATTTTTGTAGATTTTAACTGATAGTTTTCTCCATAGTTTATGTCTTCTAATTACTGTTATGTTTAATCAAAACTTTTATAAAATATTCCACCACACAGATAATTTATATAATCAAGTAGTTTTGTGAATCTATTTAAGAATATTCACTATAGCACTTTACACAACATGAGGACTTTCAAACTAACAATAACAAAATAAATGGCTTTTAATGTTTCGTCATGATGAGGCTTGTTGTCTAAGCTACAGCATATAAAATCAAACACCGTATATTCTCACTCATAGGCGGGTGTTGAACAATGAGAACACATGGACACAGGGAGGGGAGCACTACACACTGGGGTCCGTTGGGGGGAAATGGGGGAGGGGCGGGGGGATGGGGAGGTGGGAAGAGATAGCATGGGGAGAAATGACAGATACAGGTGAGGGGACGGAAGGCAGCAAACCACACTGCCATGTGTGTACCTATGCAACAATTTTGCATGTTCATCACATGTACCCCAAAACCTAAAATGCAATAAAAAAAATTTCTAATAATGTATTTCAAATGTCAATAATTTATTTCCAAATTATTAAATCTCTTGGTTGAACACTGACAAGCAGAATTATGGCAACAAAAAATAAAGATGTATGTATTCTTATTGTCCAAGTCTTGACATTTTTATTAGGATCATTAATTTTATCTCCCGTTAAAACATGCATACTGCTTCTTCAAAATACCATATGATAAACTTCCAAGTTAGAAATATACACAGGTCATGATATTTGAGGAAATTCCACTCTTTGATAAAGTTTCCTGTTAGACCTCAGGACAAGTAATTCAGAAAAATCTGCGTTCTCCTAAAAAAGAAGTAAAAATAACTCCTGCTTTTAATAGGCACTATATCCCTGAGGAATGACCTTGACGTACACACTTCTCTACCAGTCAGCACTTTGGCCCCACTTTCCTCTATCTGTTACTTTTTCTTTAATCTTAGGAAGTATAACATTCAAAGTCAGGGCCATTATGGAAATACAAATGAGATGTTAGGAGAAGTAATTAAGTTAGGTGTGAACTTGGAAAATTCAGCTCAAGCAACCAACTGTTGCCCAACCCCACCATGATTCTCACCTCACTCTTCCCTGAATTAATGATTCTGTTGATGTCACACACCGAGGGCGAAGATTTGTCTACAGCTCATAAATTGCACATAGTTAAGGGTGCAGCAGACATAAAAGGTTTTAAAAATTAGAGATTTTAGTTCTTTCAAGTCCACTGTTAGACATAATGTCTGATAATTTTCACAATAAATTCTGGCAAGTGAGAAAACTTAAAAACTAGAAAAATGTTT
This sequence comes from Saimiri boliviensis, assembly GCF_048565385.1. NCBI lineage: Eukaryota > Metazoa > Chordata > Mammalia > Primates > Cebidae > Saimiri > Saimiri boliviensis. The sequence continues at coordinate 157,564,119 of NC_133451.1, forward strand.
CTTGCATGATGATATTTTATCATTATATATTTCACATAAATAAGAATGAAAAATATTATTACGTTTTAACAAAATTTACTACAATAAAGTGAGGTGACAAAGACAATTAGGGAACAAAAGAAAAATTGGATTTTAGTTATTTTCCATCTAACATTAAAAAAAACATAAAAATCTAGCTAAACATTTATTTTCCTTAAAAGACAAGAAAATCCCATGTTTTTATGCCACAAATGTCATATAGCTAGCCATATAAGCTGAAAATTATTTGGAAAGAAGTTCAAAAAGACTATATAAGTTAAATATAATCGATATTCCAGATATTAAATTTTTGCTTTTATCCTCATGTATGAAAGTGAATTACACTGCATTTTCACATATGCGTATTTTGTGACAAAAAACCAGAATTGACTTTAAAATTTTAATTTTAAATTGCATGTAGCATATTGTAAATTGAATGCTAAGAATTTAGCTCAAAAATAATAAAAAAAACTATTTACAACAAACCCACAGCCAATATCATAATGAATGAGAAAAAACTGGAAGCATTCCTTTTGAAATCTGCCACTAGACAAGGATGCCCTCTCTCACCATTCCTATTCAATATAGTATTGGAAGTTCTAGCCAGAGCAATCAGGCAAGAAAAAATAAATAAATAAAATAAATAAAATAAAATAAAAAGGTATTCAATTAGGAAAGGAGGAAGTCAAATTGTCTCTATTTGCAGATGACATGATTGCATATTTAGAAGACGCCGTTTGTCTCAGCCACAAATCTCCTTAAACTGGTAAGCAACTTCAGCAAAGTCTCAGGACACAAAATCAACATGCAGAAATCACAAATATTCCTATACACCAACAACAGACTAACAGAGAGCCAAATCAAGAGCAAATTCCCACTCATAATTGCTACAAAGAGAATAAAATACCTAGGAATACAACTAACAAAGGATCTAAAGATCCTCTTCAAGGAGAACTAGAAACCACTGCTCAAGGAAATAAGAGAGGACACAAACAGATGAAAAAACATTCCATGCTCATTGTTAGGAAGAATCAATATCATGAAAATGGCCATACTGCCCAAAGTAATTTATATACTCAACACTATCCCCATGAAGCTACCAATGACCTTCTTCACAAAACTCGAAAAAAACACCTGAAACTTTATATGGAACCAAAAAAAAGCCTGCATAGCCAAGAGGATCCTAAGCAAAAAGAAGAAACCTGCAGGCATCACTCTACCTGACTTCAAACTATACTACAAGTCTACAGTAATCCAAACAGCATGGTGATGGTACCAAAACAGAGATATAGACCAATGGAACAGAACAAAGGCCTCAGAGACAATGCCAGACATCTACAACCATTTGATCTTTGACAAATCTGACAAACACAAGCAATGGGGAAAGGATTCCCTGTTTAATAAATGGTATTGGGAAAACTTGCTAGCCATGTGGAGAAAGCAGAAACTGGACCACTACCTGATATCTTACACTAAAATTAACTTCAGATAGATTAACAACTTAAACATAAGACCTAATGCCATAAAAACCCTAGAAGAAAACTTAGGTAAAACCATTCAGGACATGGGCATAGGCAAGGACTTCATTACTAAAACACCAAAAGCATTGGCAACAAAAGCCAAAATAGACAAATAGGATCTAATCAAACTCCTGAGCTTCTGTGCAGCAAAACAAAAAACAAAAAACAAAACAACAACAACAAAAAAACAGTCATTAGAGTGAACCAGCAATCAACAGAATGGGAAAAAAATTTTTGCAGTCTACCCATCTGACAAAGGGCTAATATCCAGAATTTGCAAAGAACTAAAGCAGATTTACAGGAAAAAAAAAACAAACAACTCTATTCAAAAATGGGTGAAAGATATGCACAAACAGTTTTCAAAAGAAGACATATATGAGGCCAACAAACAGATGAAAAAATGCTCATCATCACTGGTCATTGGAGAAATGCAAAACGAAACCATATTGAGATATCATTTCACACCAGTTAGAATGGTGATTATTAAAACATCTGGAAACAACAGATACTGGAGAAGATGTGGAGAAATAGGAACACTTTTACATTCTTGATGGGAATGTAAGTTAGTTCAACCATTGTGGAAGACAGTGTGGTGATTCCCCAAGGATCTAGAAATAGAAATTCCATTTGACCCAGCAATCCCATTACTGGATATGTACCCAAAGAATTATAAGTTGTTCTATTATAAAGACATGTGCACATGTATGTTCATTGCAGCACTGTTTAAAATAGCAACGACCTGGAAACAACCCAAATGCCCATTGATGATAGACTGAACAAGGAAAATGTGGCACATTTACACCATGGAATATTATGCAGCCATAAAAAAAACAAAAAAACAAAAAAACAAAAAACAAAAAACGATGAGTTCATGTCCTTTGTAGGCATATGCATTAAGCTGGAAACCATCATTCTCAGCAAACTGACACAAGAACAGATAATCAAACACCGAATGCTCCCACGCATAGGTGGGTGTTGAACAATGAGAACACATGGACATAGGAAGGGAAGCATCACATGCTGGGATCTGTTGGTGGGGTCAAGGGGAGGAACAGCAGGGAGTGAGGAGGTTGTGGAGAGATAACATGGGGAGAAATGCCAGCTATAGGAGACAGGGGGATGGACCACCTTGTCATGTATGTACCCATGCAACAATCCTGCATGATCTGCACATGTGCCCCACTACCTAAAGTACAATAAAAGAAAAAAAAAAAGAATTTAGCTAATATCCCTTTTTTCAGACTACCTATATTCACTAACCATATTGATTTATAACCTTTTACTTTGGTTCTGGGCAATAAGAGTTAGACTCTAAGTCAGAGTGGAACATCAGTATCAATAAAGCAAACCTTAAGTATTCACCATAATCCACACTCTACACTAATCCATTTATATATTTTTTAAATTGTGAGATATACAATTCATGAAGAAGACTACATAAAACCTATCTGTAATTCCAATAATAAAGCAATAACCTATCCATATCATTAATAACATATTTATATGCACTCCTACTCCCCATCCTAAAACGACAAAATTTTCAAAATTTAGAAATACTGTTAATATTTTACAACTAAACTACATTATCCAAAGCAATGTGGTATATGTTTAGCTGTTATCTTCACCTCATCTCTTTGACTTAATGTTTTCCAAATGCCCTTTCCTATCTTTCCTACTCCTTTGTCAGTATCTGAATCCCACTTTGCTTTTGCATAAAGTGCATGAAACTTTTTTCTTTCTTTGAAAAATTGCCTTTCACCTTCTATCCTGTCTCTTCAAATTTGCACAGTGACTCTACTCCTGTGATTGCCAAAGCTCTTTTGAATCTTAGATTTCTGTTTTCGATTAATTATTTGTGTTAGTCCACACACGTGCATACATGCATACATATTAGTATCTTCAGTTTTAACAATACACTCTCTTGACCTCAACTGTCTCTTAGCTGCTATCCATTTCTTTGTTTCAATTCATGGTACAATATCAGAATATTTCTTTATATTTACTAATTCGAGGTCAAATTTTCCATTTTCTAGTCTTCTCTTTAGTTCACTCAAAATTACTTTAAATCCATACCATTTTAATTAGAACTGCTGTGGTCAAAGAAAATCCTACTCCAAATCTTGAAGAAATTTTTCTATATTATTTTCTATAGGCTTTATTGTTTTTATCCTATATTAAATAGGTGAATTACAAAGCTTAATTGAGTTTTGTGACTGGTATGAGGAAAAAATTACTTTTAAAAACATAAATATTTAATTACTAATTTTATTGATTAAAATGCCTGTTGTTTGTCCACAGCTCACGTGTAAAAATTATTTTATAAATTAAATGTTTATAAATATTTCATTCTTATCTGTTTTGTTCTATTGACCTATAGTTGTATTAATATGAAACTTCCAATTGCCAAGTTTCTGAGTTCTAATATCTGAAAATATAATGTTTATACTATTTTCTTAAGTTTTTTGATAGTCTTTTATGCATATTAACTTTAGAATAATATTTATTGATTTTAACTCAATGTCCCAAGATGATTTTCAGTGATATTAAATTGAATTTATAGGTCAACTGATGTAAAATTGATGGAGAATTAGAGTTTTGTAATCCAGGAACAGGAAAAATCATGCCAATCATTAAGATCTAAAATTAATTTCTGTAATGTGTTACAGTAGTCTATATAGAAGTCTTACACATTTTTGCTGAAAAATTTCTAATATTTAATATTATTTCAAGGTACTTTTATTTTTTAAATTTTTTATAGGAATGTAATAGGTGTATGATTTTATGGGGTATACGATATATTTTGGCACAGGGATACAATGTGTAATAATCACATCAGGGTAAATGGAGAATCCATCACCTTAAGCATTTATCATTTCTTTATGTTCTCAACTTTGTAGTTATACTCTGTTAGTTATTTTTAAAGGTATAATAAATTATTGTTTATTCTAATCACACTATTGTGCTATAAATATTAGATCTTATTTATTCTATTTAACTCTAATTTCATACCCATTAATTATTTGTATTAGTCCACACACATGCATACATGCATACATATTGGTATCTTCAGTTTTAATAATACTCTCTCTTGACCTCAATTGTCTCTTAGCTGCTATCCATTTCTTTGCTATCCATCCTCACTTACCTGTTCCTGATCATGCTTCCCAGTCTCTGGTAACCATTCCACATTCTGTCTCCATGAGTTCAACTGTTTTCATTTTTGACTCACATAAATAAATGCAGACATGTAGTTTGTCTTTCTGTGCCTGGTTTATTTCACTTATAATGTCCTCCAGTTCCATCTGTATTTTTGCAAATGACAGAATCTCATTCCTTTTTATGGCTGAATAGTACTCCATTGTGTATATGTACCACAATTTTATTATCCATTCATCTGTTGATGGATGCTTAGGTTGCTTCCAAATATTGACTTTTCTGAATAATGCTACTATAAATACGGGAGTGCATATATCTTGTTGATACATCGATTTCCTTTCTTTTGGGTGAATACCTAGAAGTGAGGTTGCTAGATCTATGGCAGTTCTATTTTTAGTTTTCTGAAGAACCTCCACACTGTTTCCCATAGAGGCTATACTAACCTACATTTCAACAAATAGTGTACAAGGGTTCCCTTTACTCCACATCCTCACTGGTATTTGTTATTGCCTGTCTTTTGAATAAAAGCCATTTTAACTGGGGTAAGATATTTCACTGTAGTTTTAATTTTTTCTAATGGTCAATGTTGTTGCATACCTTTTCATATATCTGTTTGGTCTTTGTATATCTTCCTTCTAAAAATACCAATTTAGATGTTTTGCTTACTTTTAAATTGGATTATTTTATTTTTTCCTATTATTTGAGCTCCTTATATAGTCTGCTATTAATTCCTTGTCAGAGTAGTAGTTTGCAAATATTTTCTCCCATTCTCTAGTTTGTCCCTTCAGTTTATTAGTTGTTTTCTTTGCTGAGCAGAGGCTTTTAAACTTGATGTGATCCCATTTGTCCATTTTTATTTTCTCTTGAGTTGCCTGTGTTTATGGGGCATTACTGAAAGAATATTTGCCCAGACCAATGTTTTGGAGTTTCCCCAAAGTTTTCTTATAATACTTTCATAGCTTGTGATCTTAGATTTAAGTCTTTACTTCTTCTTCAAAATATAAAACTAGGTCGGTGCAGGAACTGAGAAACCCTTTGATGTTCTACCTCGAGGCATGGCTGGCAGACGCGCTCTTTGGTCCAGACCGAGCCATAATTCCAGAAATGGAGTGGACAAGCCAGGCCCTGTTGACAGTGGACATAGTGGACTCTGGGAACCTAGTCGAAATCACCATTTTTGGACGGCCCCGTGTACAGAATCGGGTGAAGAGCATGCTCCTGTGCCTGGCATGGTTTCACCGAGAACATCGAGCCCGAGCTGAGAAGATGAAACACCTTGAGAAGAACTAGAAGGCCCAAGCATCACTCCCCAGGATTCTCTTGCTTAAGACAACAGTGTCAGGAGTATCTTGAGAACTTTGCAGCTTTTGCTGCTTAAGTTGAAGAGAAGCAAGTATAGCATTCCTAAATCCCTGCATTCGTTTTTCCTGTGTCTTGATGGAATGTGGTTTATTTCGTTGTAAGAGTGAATTTGAACTATTCTAATAAATGGCTATTTTGCCCGATGACATTAAGATCTTCGTACACTTATAATAAAGCAAATTTATTAAAAAAAAAAAAATCCAGTGAGTCACAAGCTAGAAGATCAGAAGAAGGAATATGCAATGCCTGGGATAAGAATTAAATGAAACAAAGAAGATTTAATGATATTTTACAGAAGTGGTAGACATAAGGAATTCTGTCCATTTTGCATATAATTTTTTACAGTATGGCTGAACAGTAAAAAAAATCAATATCTTTGACTGTATGAGTATATTCTGAGGAACAGAATATACTCATATATATATATATATATATATATATATATATATATATATTTAAAACCACCATTTTGGTTCCTAAGTTTTATTCAAGAACACATACAAAATATTCCAGATAAATGAAATTTAATCCTCGTCTTCCTCCTCTTCTTCGTCCTGGTTAATCTGGAAGTAACGTGATTCGTAACTCTCTTTGCTGTTAGCAACTACGCGCAACCAATCACGTAGATTATTCTTCTTCAAATATTTTTTGGTGAGATATTTCAAATACCTTTTGGAGAAAGGCACCTCAGACGTCACGGTGCTCTTGCTCTTGCTCCTTTCGATGGTCGCCACCCCTCCAGCAAGGTTCCCGGCTTTTCCGTTCACTTTGATCCTTTCTTGCAAAAACTGCTCAAAATTGGCAGCATCCATGATTCCATCTTCTACAGGGTGGGTGCAATCAAGAGTGAATTTCAGAACCTGCTTCTTTTTTTTTTGCCCCCCTTCGCCACAAGCTTTTTCACGGGAGCCATGGCGGCAGCGGAGGCAGAAAGCTTTTTTTTTTTTTTTCTCTGATGAATGTGAATATTATAATCAGAAAATTATTTTACTGCTGACTTCCAGTTAATTATGGAAGCTATACTCTAGCATGATGAAGTATTTTTTTATAGCTGTCTAAGAATGAATTAATACAGAAGCCAATAGGTCCTGGGCTTTCATTTCCTGGTTGAATATTTATTATGGCTTTGATATCATTAATTGTTAGTGACATATTTAGGTTTTAGATTTCTTCATGTTCAATCTTGATAGGCTGCAAGTGTCAAGGAATTTATTTACTCCTAGGTTTTGCAGTTTATTGCCATATAGTTGGTAGAGGAAAGGGATCCCAATCCAGACTCCAAGAAAAGATTCTTGGATCTTGCACAAAAAAGAATTTAGGGCAAGCCCACAGTACAAGATGAAAACGAGTTTATTAAAAGAGTAAAAGAATGGCTTCTCCATAGGCAGAGCAACCTGGAGGGCTGCTGGTTTCCCATTTTTAAGGTTATTTTTTGATGACATGCTAAAAAAAGGGTGGATATTCACCCCTTCCCTTTTCGTAACTTCCTGATATTGTCATGGCATTTGTAAACTGTCATGGTACTGGTGGGAGTGTATCAACGAGGAAGACCAGATATCACTGTCATCACCATTTTGATTTTGGTAGGTTTGGGCCAGCATATTTATTGCAACCTGTTTTCTCGTCAAGGTCTTTATGACTTGTATTTTGTGCTGAGCTTCTATCTCATCCTGTGACTTACAATGCCTTAACCCTATGGGGTAGGATTCAGCATCATTTTACTAAGCTCCTATTTAAGATGGAAATACTCTGGTTCAACATGTTTCTGCCATCTTCTCTCTCCTTTTTATAAGAGAATCATAATCCTAAGGTTTGCAGAGGGATGAAGATCCATCTTCTGTAACTTCTTCAGGCTGCATTGAGGTCCTCTTTGCAACACAAAATCCCCTAAGACTAAACCAGAAAGAAGTATCCCTACTCAAAATCCCTGAATAGACCAATAACAAGTTCTGAAGTTGAGGCAGCAGTTAATAGCCTACTAACAAAAAAAAAAAGTCTAAGACCAGATGTTTTCATAGCTGAATTCTACCAGAGTTACAAAGAGGAGATGGTACTACCACCCCTTCTGAAACTATTTCAAACAATAGGAAAAAGGGAATCTTCCCTACGTCATTTTATGAGGCCAACATAATCCTGATACCAAAATGTGGCAGAGACACAACTAAAAAGGAAAATTTCAGTCTAATATCGCTGATGAAAATGGATGTGCAAATTCTCAGTAAAATACTGGCAAACCAAATCCAGCAGCACATTAAAAAGCTTATATACCATGATCCAAGTCACTTTAATCCATGGGATTCAAGGCTGGTTCAATATATACAAATCAATAAACGTAATCCATCAAGTAGAATCAAAGGCAAAAACCACATTATTACCTTAGTAGACACAGAGAAGGCCTTCAACAACATTCAACAGCCTTTCATGCTACTACTCTCAATAAACTAGGTATTAATGGAATTTATCTCAAAATATAAAGAACAATTTGTGACAAACCCATAGCCAATATCATACTGAATGGGGAAACACTGGAAGCATTCCTTTTGAAAACTGGCACAAGACAAGGATGCTCTCCTTCACCACTCCTATTCAAAACAGTATTGGAAGTTCTGGCCACGGCAATCAGGCAAGATAAAGAAATACAGGGCATTCAATTAGGAAAAGAGGAAGTCAAATTATCTCTATTTCCAGATGACATGATTGTATATTTAGAAGACCAAAATCTCCTTAAGCGGTAGGCAACTTCAACAAATTCTCAGGATACAAAATCAATGTGCAAAAGTCACTGGCATTCCTATACACCAACAACAGAAAAATAGAGAGCCAAATCATGAGTGACCTCCCATTCACAATTGCTACAAATAAAATAAAATACATAGGAATACAACTTAGAAGGGATGTGAAGAACCTCTGCAAAGAGAACTACAAACCACTGCTCAAGGAAATAAGAGAGGACACAAACAAATGGAAAACATTCCATGCTCATGGTTAGGAAGAATCAATATCATGAAAATGGCCTTACTGCACAAAGTAATTATAGATTCAGTGCTATCCCCTTCAAGCTATCATTGACTTTCTTCACAGAATTGGAAAAAACAATTACTTTAAATTTCATATGGAACCAAAAAAGAGACCACATAGCCAAGAGAATCCTAAGCAAAAAAAAAAAAAAAAAAAACCCAAAAAAACCTGGAGGCATCATGATGCCTAACTTCAAACTATACTTCAAGCCTACAGTAATCCAAACAGCATAGTACTGGTACCAAAACAGAGATGTAGACTAATGGAACAGAATAGAGGCCACAGAAATAATGTTACACATTTACAAACATCTGATCTTTGACAAAACTGACAAAAATAATCAATGGGGAAAGGATTACCTATTTAATAATGGTGTTGGGAAAACTGGCTAGCCATATGCAGAAAACTGAAACTGGATCCCTTCCTTACACCTTATGCAAAAATTTAGTCAAGATGGATTAAGTAATTAAACATAAGGCCTAAAACCTAGAGGGAAAACCTAGGCAATACCATTCAAGATAGAGGCATGGGCAAAGACTTAAGGACTAAAACACCAAAAGTAATGGCAACAAAAGCCAAAATAGACAAATGAGATCTAATTAATCTTAAGAACTTCTGATCAGCAAAAGAAACTATCTTTAGAGTGAACAGGCAACCTATAAAACGGGATAAAATTTTTGCAATATTTCCATTTGACAAAGGGCTAATATTCAGAATCTACCAGGAACTTAAACAAATTTACCATTAAAAAAATTGGGAAAAGGATATAAACAGACACTTCTCAAAAGGAGACATTTATGCAACCAACACATTATTAAAAGAAGCTCAGCTTATCATCACTGGTCACTAGAGAAATGCAGCTCAAAACCACAATGAATAACCATCTCACAGCAGTTAGAATGGTGATCATTAATAAGTAAAGAGACAATAGATGCTTTCAAGGATATGGAGAAATGGGAGTACACTTACACTTTACACTGTTGATGGGAGTGCAAATTAGTTCAACCATTGTGGAAGACAATGTAGTGATTCCTCAAGAAGATAGAACAAAAAATACTACTGGACCCACCAATCCCATTACTAGGTATATACTCAAGGAGTAAAAATCATTCAATTATAAAGACACATGCACAGGTACATTTATTTTGGAACTGTTCACAATAGCAAAGACTTTGAATCAACCCAAGTGCTCATCAATGATAGACTGGATAAAGAAACTCTGACACATATACCCCATGGAATACTATGCAGCCATAAAAAAGGATGAGTTCATGCCCTTTGCAGGGACATGGATGAAAATGGAAGCCATCATTCTCAGCAAACTATTACAAGAACAGAAAACCAAACACATCATGTTCTCATTCATAAGTGGGAGTTGAACAATGAGAACACATGGACGCAGGGAGAGGAACATCACATACCAGGGTCTGTCTGGGGTGGGAGGTAGGGAAGGGATAACATTAGGGGACATACCTTATGTAGATGATAGGGTGAGGGATGCAGTGAACCACTCACTATGGCATGTACATACCTATGTAACAAACCTGCATGTTCTGCAAATGTACCTGAAAACCTAAAAAAAATCAAAGTTAAAAAAAAAAAAAAAAAAGAATTTAGCAGCAAAAACAGGAAACTGGCAAGCCCACAGGCTATAGTTTCCTGACCTCTGTTTTAGATTATCATTAGAAACTAGTGGTATTCAAACATTCTACTGGGCCAAGATATTTTATGCTTGCCTCCCATAAATTTAGAAATATTTACAGATTATAATAGTAACAGAACTGATAAATCAGTGATGTTATAATTATAAAAGCTATTTTTCATCACTTTTTAGTAAAATAAATTAAGAAATGAGTTTAGAAAATAGAAAATTATACTTTATAAAATGATGGGGTCAATTTTTATGACTAAGCAGTGTTGCAATCTCTGAGGTGGTCTTCAATAAATGGCATCTCTCAATTTCAACCATGTTCTTTATATGTGAGAAATATACCAAAGGAGTCAAGATAAAAATGAAAATGTCAAATACAGTTTTGACAAAGATCAAGTAGAAGGACATAGCTTAATGAGGCAGCCAGATGGTTCTGCTAAATACATATCAGAATTAAATATATGTATCCACCTTCAAAAAGTGGCACTTGATATAATGAGGATTTGCCCTTTGGAGCAGAGCAAAGCAGAATCTCTGTCTATATGTAGTTAACTGCAAAAAAAAAAAAAAAAAAAAAAAAAAAAGAGACTTGAGATAAGATAAGCATGCCTAGCTATTCTTTCCAAATTTGTGTATCTGAGCAATCTATTTACCATTCAGAAACAGAGTGATTATAAAAGAAGACAGAAGCATTTCCACTAACAAATGAGATTAAGTCTCTTATTTAGTACCAATATATGTGACTTTCTTCTTTGACAAATACACTATTACCAGTATATGAACTTCAAAGACTACTGTTTGAAAGTTATGTGATTAGCGATTTTTCAAAAATTATTAATCTCTGATGGATTCTAAATACCTCTTTTCTATCATTACATTCATAGCATATCAGTAACAATGTATTTTCATGAATATACACTGCTGATTGTAATGAACTCATCAGAGATTTATGTCTACTAATATTTATTTCCCTAAAATATTCTACTCTAATGTAAAACGAGTTGAGTTCTGATTTCTGCAATTCTGGAGGGCTGCGAAAACAATTTTTTTTCTCATTGTTGTGTTAAATAGTACTTCTTTTTTACACATTCTGAAATTTGATTAGTAAAATATGCATATTACAAATATTAGAAAGAATAAATGAAATGTCCTAATTTTATACTGATATATGGATTAGATAAATAATAAAATTTTTCCTATTTAAATATATAGCTGTAACTTTATAAATGTAATGTAGATACATCATATAAATAAATGCATCTTATTGCTTTTATTATTTTTTCACCTGCTTAAAAATGTAACTAATTAAATTGAAATAACCCTTAGAAAAATAGAATAGCAGAAGTTTCAAAAGGAAAATCTTGGAAGTAAATTAAAGTTTTTATTTGCATGCATGTAAAGGAATATATATATTTGCCTTAATTAATTAACATTAAGAGTTATTTGGATACATGTTTTACTTTTTTTCCAAACTTTTATTAAACTATTTTTTTTTAAGATATTCTTGATTGAAGGTGATGTTACCTTGATCACAGTATGTACATATAAACTGACAAGGAGGAAAGCATTTTGAATTTTCAATTCGAGATATTTTAAATGTGGAGGTTAGATAAGATATTGATGGAATTATGGATGAGTGATATGACCTTTACATTATTTTATATAACTTATGATTTTTATTATAATGTATTCAGTAAACATGTTTTTGAGAGACTTTATTTAGGTGGTCTTTATACTTGGGAGTCTATACTATTGAGATTCAGTTAAGTCATAAAAAAGATTAAAATAGAATACAAACAGTTATGAATAAAATGTCATGAACATTAAGGGATTATTTAGAATGAATCATAGTCCTGACATAAAAGACTTGATTTCAAAATTATAATATTTTTTATAAAACATGTCTCTGACTTTTTTGTCTATGGTTAACACCTGTTTTTCTTGAATATACACATCTAGTAAACAATACTTAAGACAGATAGTTAGATGATAGATAGCACACTTTGTACTAATGAAATCTGAATATCAGAATTCCATTTACTTTCTTGTCCTAATGAGCTCAGTGAGTAGAATTTTAAGAGGAGTGGAGACTTCGCAATGTTGGTGATATTGGTGTTTGGAAAGTCAAATACTGTATGATTTCATTTGTTTATGTAATACTTTTTGTACTTGTTTTTGGCCTTGAATCAATTTCTATGATTAAGGCTAACTTAAATGTGTAGAAAAAAATGATATGTTAAGGTTTATTAACCTATACAACATGTAGTCTTAATCAAATTATTTTTATTAATTCTTCGAAGGCCCCTCTTCATCATGCCAAACCCCATGACAATTTCTCCCTTTCCCCAACCGTTTTTATAATGAATTGAGAGTTCGGGATCTCGTGCATGTTTATGCACTTATACACAAACATTATCTGATATTGTTGTGGATATCTAAATCTTTCTGTAAAGGATTCTTACCTAACATGCCATCTTAAATTTTGTTTCTTTCACTACATGGTACCTTCCCTAGATTCTAAGTTAATAGAAGTAGTGCTGGATGATTTATTTTAATTCCTCAGCAGAATTCCATTGGATGGATATTTCAACATATATTCATTCAAAAACCGTTGATGGACATTTAAGCTATTTGAATTTTTTCTCTTATAAGCTATACTATAATGGAAAACAAGTGCATCTAAATTATTGTGTCTTTCTGTGCTTTTTTTCTAGAGAATATATACAGAAATAAAATGCCCAGGAAGAGTGTAAACCTGCTCGATTTTAATTAATTTTGTCAAATAGCAATTGAATTCATCAATCTTTATATTACAATTTTTGTTTCTGCTTTATGTCAAAGAAAACCTTTTTTATTTACCAAGTAAATTGTCTACAATTTTTACATTTTACATTGAGTTTTGTCTCTATATTGATTATTGTAACCCACTAAAATTTATTTCACTTTTGACATGTTGAATGAATCTGAATTTATTTCTCTTTATATATCACCAATTGTCTCAAAATAGCTACTGACATTTAATTTTACACTTGTCATTTAACAAATTTCGGCACACATGTTATCTTCTGGTTCTGGGCTCCCTAATCTTACTCATTTGTTTGTCTATCATGAGACCAAAAATAGTAATAAAAATAGTAATTTAACTTGGTAAATATACCAGATGCTGTTTTAAGTACTTTATAAATATTTAACCACTTAATCTTTTTTTTTTTTCTTTTTTTTTGAGGCAGGGTTTTACTCTGCAACACAAGCTGAAGTGCATTGACAACATCAGGGCTCACTGCAACCTCAGTCTCCCAGACTCAGATGCTCCTTACACCTCAGTTTCCCAAGTAGCTGGAACTACAGGCTTACTCATTTAATTTTATAACCACTTAGGGTTTTTTTTGTTTGTTTGTTTTTTGTTTTCTTTTAACCTAAAAATCTATGTACTCAAACAACATTTAGAAAATAACAAAACTCACAACCCAAGCTAATGAAGGTGCTACCGCATTCAACATGTGGGTCACAGGTCACTCTGGGGATCATTTCCTTTCAGCCACCTGGAACAGGGAAGGAGATCATGGGGGCATCTGGGAGATTTTATAAACCAAATAAGAAAGTAGAAGATAGCACTTCCCTATGGTAGCCAGGCTTTAAGAAGGCCCCAGTGATCTCTACCTCATGGTATTCACAATAATGTATTGGTCCCTTCCACACTGGATGTAGCTAACTTGTGTAACAAATAAGATACTGCAGAAAAGAGAGTATGTGACTTCAAAAACTAAATTTTACTCTCTTGAGTCACTTGAAGGGCATCCAAATAGCAACAGTGAGAGGGCCATGTAACCCAGAATTAAGCTTTTCTGCTAATAGTTGAGCAATCATGGAAGTGGATACTCAAACCCTGGACAAGCCTTCAGATTACTGTAACCTCAGACCTTACCTTACCTTGACTGCAGCTTCATAAGGGACCCTGAGCCACAACTATTAATTAATATGCTCCTGAAGCCCTAACCTTCAGAAATTATAAGATAATGCATATTCAGTATTTTAAAAAGAGAAAATGAAAAGAAGGAAACAAAACTCTGATGTTTCAGTCATTCTGTTCATAGGGAAACAAACTAAAGTAAGAATTATCTATACTGCTCTCCAATGATTAATACTGGATGCTGATATTAAGAAAAGGAAGAAACTTTGTCAAAATATGCTAAATGCCATAATAAACGGCCTCCAAAATTTCAGTAGGTTAACACTTTGGAATGATATGCTGTAGCAAAACTTTCTGCAATGAGAATTTTACATATGTTAAACTAACTCAGCCTGAACTTCACTCCGTACTTCAATATCGATAGTAACCTAATTTAGTATGTAAACAATTTGTATACTAATTTAAAATTATATTTTATTTAGAATAACAAATAGAATCACAGCAGCTAAGTTTTAGCAGATCATAGGCTGCCAGTCAATCAGATCATGTCTGTATAAAACAAATGCCTCAGCATATCGTGACCAAATAAAGCAAATGTTAAGTTGTAACCAATTTGTCTGTAATGTCGCCTCCTTTTCCTGTCTATAAATATTGCTTGCATGCATTGCTGGGTGGAGCTTTCTGAACTTTTCCTTGTTCTGAGTTCTGCCCAATTTGTGAATAATTCTTTGTTCAAGGAAACTCTGAGGAATTTAACTTGACAAAAGTTTTACTTTGACATATATATATATATATATATATATATATGTCACACTGGACAGCATTTATATATATATGTTAAAGGTTATTGCCTTGTCAATTCAATAAGTTGCACACATCCTATAATGATAATAAAAAATTTGTTCTTAAGGAATAAAGCATTTTATTTATTTTATCTAAAAACAATTAAAAATTTGAAATCATTGGATTTTGTAATATCAGACCTGTTCTCCCAGGCTCAGAATATCTTGACTAAATTATCAGAAATAGTTAAGTACAAAATTATCCTAGCATAATGATAAATATCTATATAGACAGATAGATTCAGATATAAACATGTTTCTCATCAGCCTTTTGAATAGACTGGCTCCATTGTACACACACTTATTAGGCATTAATCCATACTAATAAAACACATAATAGTGACAGATGACATATTTTTACTCTAATAAGTGAAAAATTGCTATTCATGTTTTATATTCCTATAGTATTTTTTTCAGTTTATGTTATTAATTTTATGAAATGCTGCATACTGTTTACCAGTGGAAGAGTCCCACTATAGAACAAAATGCCATGTATGATATTTTTCATGTCCAACCATAAAATATTAAAATAAGGTAGACTTCAGTGGGGCAGGCTGCCCTCCTCAGACCAGATGTGCTGCACGGTCAGTCATTACAGTTTTCTGGAGGAAACTGCATAGACAAATATTCACACCACTTTTGCTCTCTGTCAACTATGCTCATATACATATTTGGACTCCTAGCCCAGGTGCCTTCATTTTGAGGTCTCTTTTTATGAACTTGGCTGAGGCACGTTGACCTTAACTTTGATTCAGTACTCACCCATTTCTAACACGTTTCCTTCTCCTCCTTAAAGCTTCCTAAATCGAGAAAAAAGAAAAAAGAAGAAGCCTTTTGTTTGGGGGTCTTTGGCAATAAGACAATTTTCCCAACCTGCTGTATATTGCATGTTTTCCAACCTTTGTCAATGACATTCTGTTGAAAAAAATGGAACAGAAGGAAACCAACACCTTTTGCTTCTGCCTCTGCAGTGTCCAGTTTCAGGAAGTGAATAAAGACATGATTGTTCCTTTTGGTTTGGTTCATTGTCATAATGGACCACCTTCCCACCTGGTAGCTCACAATCAATAGTATATCTATAAATTTATATATTAATGTGAGCAAATCAGGTTTTGTAATCAAGATCCTATTTTTGTGCTACACTTGGCAATAATTCTATGTTAATTACTTTTTATATTCTAATATTTGTCTGTTTTTGGTAACCAGTTAATATAATCTTGAAAACGAAAATGCTGTAACTCTTTTCTATTTCTATTTTCCTATCTAATCACCTATCACTTACTGAATAAATGTGATTCTATTTCTTCAAATATTCTATTTATGTATTCATTGTTTATATGTTTTTTTTTTTTTTTTTTTTTTTTTTTTTTTTTTTTTTTTTTTTTTTGAGACGGAGTTTTGCTCTTGTTGCCCAGGCTGGAGTGCAATGGCGCGATCTCGGCTCACTGCAACCTCCGCCTCCTGGGTTCAGGCAATTCTCCTGCCTCAGCCTCCTGAGTAGCTGGGATTACAGGCACACGCCACCATGCCCAGCTAATTTTTAGTATTTTTAGTACAGACGGGGTTTCACCATGTTGACCAGGATGGTCTCGATCTCTTGACCTCGTGATCCACCTGCCTCTGCCTCCCAAAGTGGTGGGATTACAGGCTTGAGCCACTGTGCCCGGCTCATTGTTTATATGTTAAAACTACAAAATTTAGCCATTAGGTTCTCCTATCTGTTAACTTATCTTTATAGACTGTATTAGTCTGTTCTAGCACTGCTATGAAGAAATATCTGAGACTGGGTAATTTACAAAGAAAAGAAGTTTAATTGGCTCACAGTTCTGGAGGCTGTATAGGAAGCATAATGCTGCCGTCTACTTGACTTCTGGGGAGGTCTCAAGAAACTTACAATCATTGTGGAAGGAAAAGGGGAAGCAGGAACATCTTACATGGCTGGAGCAGGAGCAAGAGAGAGTGAAGGTAGATGCTACAGACCTTTAAATGACCCACTATCACAAGAACTCACTATTGCAATGATAGCACCAAGAGGGACAGTGTTAAACCATGAGAAACTGGCCCTGTGATCCAATCACCTACTACTAGGCCCAACTTCCAACACTGGGGATTATATATAACTCAACATGAGATTTTCATAGGGACACAGATCCAAATCATATCATAGACTAAGACTTGTCCAATTTATTTTATCAATTGACCACTTTTATATTTTAGTACCATTTTTAATTCACAGCAAAATTAAGCAGAAACTACTAGGATTCCCATATGCTCACTGCTGCAGAGGCACCAACGCCTCTAAAGTTAACATCCTACAATACAGTGATGCATTTACCAATATATTTATGTTAACACATCACTATAAACCTGAAGTTTATATTTTATAAATATAAAATGTCTGTATTTTATATATTCATACTGTACATTCAATGAGTATTGATAAATATACAATAACATGTATCTTCCATTATAGTGTCCTAACTTCTCTTATGAATTTAAGAACAGTTGTTGACCGGGCGCGGTGGCTCAAGCCTGTAATCCCAGCACTTTGGGAGGCTGAGGCGGGTGGATCACGAGGTCAAGAGATCGAGACCATCCTTGGTCAACATGGTGGAACCCCGTCTCCACTAAAAATACAAAAAATTAGCTGGGCATGGTGGCGTGTGCCTGTAATCCCAGCTACTCAGGAGGCTGAGGCAGGAGAGTTGCCTGAACCCAGGAGGCTGAGGTTGTGGTGAGCCAAGATCACGCCATTGCACTCCAGCCTGGGTAACAAGAGCAAAACTTCGTCTCAAAAAAAAAAAAAACAGTTGCCACTTTTTCAGAGTAGCTTTTTACCTGTTAGATGAAGGGCAACTTCTAATGTCCTTACATGCTGTTCTGGAAACCAGAAGTACACCTTACAATATTAAATACTCCTCCCATGACTTGTATATTTTCCACTTTTAATTTCTTTTTTGTTTTGCCTTTGACTTTTATTTTAGATCCATGGGGTGCCTCTGCAGGTTTGTAACCGGGTATATTAATATGGGAAGTAGTTTTTATTCAGATGAGTTTTATTTGTCTTTTTCTTATCTGCCTCATCTCTTCAAATCCCTTCTCTGTTTTGTTTTGCCTTTTTTTGTAGTTTAAAATTTCACATTTTTCGATAAATAATTTCTTTCTGGAAGAACATTTTAGGAGGTTATTTGTGGCTAGTAATCAAAATTGTATTATAAATCACAAGGAATTCTCTCTGAATCACCTTGAAGTTTATGGTGATACAGGGATTTTAAATTATGTGGGTTGCTTTAGTCTTTACTTTTTCTAGTTAACTAAAATTGGCAGCTACAAATCTTCTTTCAATGCTGACTTTCTTACCACTGTGACACATCAACACGCCACACTTTACAAATAAGTCCTGACTGATTCGTCTTTAAGAGCCACATCTGCTACTTTGGTGTCAAGCTGAGTCAAAAAAGAGCTCTTTGCTAGCCTATGTAATCCGTAAAAAATATCATTGGACATAATAAGAGTTTTGGCTATTTTAGAAAATTGTTGTTTGCTATATTTTTTAATCTTTATTGCTGCTGACAACTTTCCCTTGCCTTCTTTTTGTATTTTTTTCTGAATAGCTATATATTTAGTAGCATTTTCCCACATATCGTATATTAGAAAAATTGATGTCCCCACTAACATGTGAAGATGCAGTTTGTTTTCTGTTTAAAATTTTATATTAAGACTTTGGGTGATTTCTGAGAAGAGGTATATTACTTTATTTATAGACTTAAGAATCAAAATTGTTATATTTTTTGGATATATGTAGTATATATTGGTTATCTATTGTTGCATAAGAAATTGCCCCCAAACTTAGTGACTGCAAACAACAGGCAACTATTATCCTACAGTTTCTTTGGGCTTGATATTTGGTACTGCTTACTTGAATCCCTGTATAAAGGTCTCTCACAAGATTGCACATAAAGTGTCAGTTAAATCCCAATCATCTTAAGTTTTGACAGGAACAGGACCCAATTCTAAGCTTACTCAGTTATTACTGGCAGAATTTGGTTTCTGTTGAGCTGTTGAAGAGAGGCCACAAGTTATTTTTTGCTATCCTGAACACTAAATAGGACATGTCACAGCATAGAAACTTGTTTCATCAGGGTAAGCCAAATTTTAGAGCCAGAGAGAGGGCTGGCAAGACAGAAGTCACAGTCTTTTATAGCCTAATCTAGGAAGCCATATGTCATCCCTTTTTTGGTATTCTATTTATTAGAAGTAAGTCACTAGATCCATCCCACATGCAGGAGAATGTTAATACACAAGGGCACAAATACTATCAGATCGGAATCATTTGGGGCCGTCTTAGAGGCTGCCTGTCACAAAATGTTAATTCATGTTTAAAAATAGAAGATCAAAAAACTATTAAGTGCAGGCTAATTGTTAATACATTTTTTGAAATATTTAACAAGTATTATAAATGTGAAAAGAGTAACCACGTAAGCAAGGCTGTGAGGAATGGCAAGTCTGAAAATACATTAACATGTTATTTATGGAAATAGTTTAAAATTCATGATTATTAATGAATAGGTGTTATATACATTTATAACATAATAAAAATTTATAGAGACTGAACTGCAAGTGCAAATGCTGCAAATGTTATAAAGAACCTAGCTCAGATTTGCAGTAAGTGTTCATTGGATGACAGAATGCAGGGATCAATTTTTATTGATTAGTACATAGTTTGTGAATGTAAAAACTAAATATATTAGCTAAAAATTACCCTTGATGTAGACTGCATACCATTTGAATGCATTTAAAGATTCTCACTCCTGCAAGAAAGTATGCTTTTGTTGTATCTAAAAGGTGGAGTGACCTTTCTAGTAAAAATAATCAGAGCTCAGGTTTTCAGTTTAATCCAGTTATACTACATTGATTAGATAAAAATGATTTTGGCCAAGGTGAGTGGATCACTTGATGCCAGGAGTTCAAGACCAGCCTGGCCAATATAGTGAAACCCCATCTCTACTAAAAACATAAAAACTAGCTAGGCATGGTGGCTCACACCTTTAATCCTAGTTACTTGGGACGCTGAGACATGACAATCACCTGAACCCAGGAGGCAAATGTTGCAGTGACCTAAGATCTTATCACTGCACTACAGCCTGGGTGACAGAGTGAGACTCTATCTCAAAAAAAAAAAAAAAAAAAAAAAAAAGAAAGAAAGAAAGAAAAAAAGATTTCAGGAGAAATGGAATTTAGTATGTTACAAATAGAAAAATCATGCCATGCTGGAAAGCACTGTTATGATTTCGGCTCACCACAACCTCTGCCTTCCCAGTTGAAGCAGTTCTCCTGCCTCAGCCTCCCTGGAAGCTGGGATTACAGGCTCACGCCATATGCCCGGCTAGTTTTTGTATTGTTAGTAGAGATGGGGTTTCCCCGTTGGCAAGGCTGATCTCAAATGCCTGACCTCAGGTGATCCCCTTGCCTTGGGCTCCCAAAGTGCTGGGATTATAGGTGTGAGCCACTGTGCCTGGCCAAGTTTTCTTCCTATGTGTGCTTTTCCACCCTCAGTTCATGTCCTTGTCTTACTCTGTGACTCGTGTCTGCTGTAAGCCTTCTGTTGAAAGATCTGGTCTCTTCCCCTATTGCTTTAACATAGCTCCTCTGCCATTAGTGGTTAGTTGAGTATGCTTGATAAGAACCATCTCTGTTCATTACATTCATTCTAAGTTGTATGATATTTCATTGGGAGGAAATGAACTGCTTCATATCGATTGAAATGATTTTGATTGTAAAAATAAATAAATAAAAGATGCAAAACTTTTTTAATTAAAAAAAAAAAAAAGCAAAATCTTATAAAAATGAGCCAGAAGCCCAAAAATGCCCACTGTCACTCTATGTACAATTTTAAAAAAAGTTTTTTGTGTGCGTTTTTCATTTTTCCTTTTTTAAGCTCATCAGCTATCACTAGTTTTAGTGTATTTTATGTGTGGCCCAAGACAATTCTTCCAATGTGGCCCAGGGAAGCCAAAAAATTGGACACCCTGCTCTAAACCCAACTTGAAAACAAAATAAGCTTTATGCAATACTTTATTAAGAATAATTTAATAAAATATGGATTTAATAAAAACAGCTGTATTTTCTGATTCTTCAGCAAAAGTCCCATATAATAAACTTTAAGGTTAATTGGATGAACTACTAGTAATCACGGCCTATAAAGATTAAAAAAAAAAAAAAAGTTGAAATAATAAATACTTTTCTCAATTTTATGAGTAATCTAGACAAATTGTTAAAATTAATAAATTAGGTAAATGTAAATAAAGACATATAAATTATCTTTTCATGTAATTGGAAAACTTAAAATTATATTAGATTAAATAATAGATACTCATTAAATATCTGGGTCATTTCAAAATAAGATAACAACTTGAAACAAATTGCTGAACATAAAAATCTTTGTCCCTGGCTTCTTAAATATTATAGGAAAAATAAATACATTGGTTTATTAATGCACATTAAAAATTATACTATGAGGAAATACATTTCTAAAATTATAAAATGGTTCCCATCTATAAAAACTGATAATTGCCACAGTTCAAATTGCTTTTAAAAAATTAAGGTTGCTGAAAGGTAAAATGTCAATACAAATATATAAATATATATGAGTAAATAAATATGTGTATGTATACACAGTGTATCAAAACATAATGTGTGCTTGTGATTGTAAAAATATTTAAAATGTATAAAAAGGATTTCTTTATTGTGAAAAATATTTTTTTATAATTTAAAGGTTAAAGTCTTTCAGAATATAGATTTAAGAAGAAAATTAAAACATGATAAAAATATAGCAGTAATTAGAAAATAAAACTTGGTAAGAAAAATTTTAAAAAGGGAATAATTTTGTATAAATTAATATTATGTGGTTGGTTTTTATCATAAAAGAAAATGTCTGCTGATTTAAGAAAGAGAACATATAGAACAAGTACAGGACAAAGTAGAGCATTGAAGAATGCTATCAAAGGAATGGCATCTTTGGCAGGCTTTTCTATGGTCAAAATTCTCAATTGTCTTTCTTACTTGAAATAAACCTTGAGATTTTTTAGTTGGACCCTGGAAAGCTTTAAAATATATACAGCCATAAAAACAATTAGTTAGTGTTCTTTGTAGGGACATGGATGAACCTGGAAACCATCATTCTCAGAAAACTGACACAAGAACAGAAAATCAAACACCACATGTTCTCACTCATACGTGGGTGTTGAACAATGAGAACACATGGACACAGGGAGGGGCGCGTCACACACTGGGGTCAGTGGGGGAGAACGGGGTGGGGGCAGTGGGAGGTAGGGAGTTGGGGAGGGATAACATGGGGAATAATGACAGATATAGGTGATGGGGAGGAAGCAAACCACAATGCCATGCAGGTACCTATGCAACAATCTTGCATGTTCTTCACATGTACCCCCAAACCTAAAATGCAATAAAATATATATATATATAATAAATAAATAAAATAAAATAAAACATCTCTCAAATTGAGAGATATTAGGCAAGTAGGGTTATTTAGTAAATTTTATAGGAAACATTGTCAAATGATAAGTAATACTCAAGCCCTCAAACCTTCCTTGTTGCTCAAATGTTGCTACAAGGATTTCGATGCTGACTCCTAGCCACTATTTAATCTCTCCAACATGCAAGCAGATCAATAACCTGGGCCATGTCAATCCTTGGCACTGAATGACATCAAAACCTAACTACGAGATGATTGATTAGTCATGCTTTTAGAAAAAGATCTTTATCAGGGATCAAAGAAAAAATGTGACAGTTGTTAAAGTCAAAATGGAGTAACTTGGTGTTTCAAACTATAAAAGAAAAAAGAACTATGAGAAATAGAGTTTGGGAAAGCTATGAAAAGAATGTTCTCATGTATAAATGCCTGATACCAAAAATTGTCACAACGGACAAAAAACACAAACTTGAAAAATGCCATCATCACCTTTTACAAAAAATACTTCTGTGAGGACATCTGCCTGGTAACTGCCCGTCCAAACTCAGACTGACATCACCCTTGTTATTTATGCCTGTAGCCAGTATAGTTATCTCAAAACAATGATTTAATCTTTCTCATTTTTTTTTTCTTTTAAAGCCTTTATCTTTATCTCTCAAAATATAAAACACAGCAAACCACCATCATGGCATGTATATACCTATGTAACAAACCTGCACGATATGCACATGTACCCCAGAACTTAAAGTATAATAATAAAAAAACCCACAAAACACAGTTTACTGTGGCATGCATATTATCATTGCAGTGTGTTGTTCCCAAGTAAATATTATTTTCTTTTAGCGAGTCTCTCGCTATTTATTATTTATGTTGACAGTATCTCTTCTGTATTGGAAAAACAGTGTAAATGATTATAAACATGCATCTGGGTTCTGATTTAATTATTATCACCTTGTAGGCACACAATAAGGTTAACAGGTTTATAAACTGCTGTAAGTGCATACACTTGAATTTTTTAGTATTCTTGATATATTTATTTAAACAAAATTTGCAACTTTGTTTATAAAAAGAGTAATAATATAATTTGCTTATTAATCACCTAAAACATATAGAAGCATAGTTATAGATTGTAGCAATATAAATCAGTTTGATTTCCATTAAAAATCTGTTTGATTTCTAACAATGTGGGCTAGCTTTTGCTTTTTCTAGATCTAATTCAAATATTTTTAAGCTATCTTCAGTGGAATACTCATTCTTGTATTTCACAAAAGAAGGATTGATATTCAAATAAATTTTGTATATCATATCCCCCATCAAAAATTAGAATGTGATATTATATTTAGAGTTTTAAGAAATACTGAAATAAAATACACATAGAAGACTTTGCTTATATAAATAATACTGTGGATTTTATTTTATCCTCAACATCCTTATGAATTTTTATTCAGAAGCAACCTAGAAACACTTCAGGACATGTCAAAAACAATGTGTGATCAAATCTAAATCAAGAGTACCGAGTAGGTTTAGATTATTTATCTAATATCTGAGCTTTAGAAATATTAAATATTAGATTATCTGATATCTGAGTAGCTTTAGAATTATAATAGTTTAGATAATTCACAGTCAAATTGTCTTTTTTGAGACAGGGTCTCATTGTGTCATCTTGGCTGGAGTACAGTGGTGCAATCATTGATAACTGTAGCCTTGAACTCCTGGGCTCAAGCAATCCTCCTGCCTCAGCCTCCCAAATCATTAACATTATAGGCATGAGCCACTGCACCCTGCTAAAATATATAATGATTTAAATTATTTATTAAATACTTGTTACCATCTATGCCTTCCCATTTACCCAAAATGAGAATAGGAGATGTATTAGTTCTTTCCTAGATTTAAACCATACATGAAACATTGAACAGCATATCCAAAAACTCAATTTCCCGGGCGCCCTAGAGGGCATTCACTAACAAGACAAGTGCTTGGAGAGAAACAGTCAAAAATAGCTAATTTCTTTCAGTGTTGGATGGTTATGGAAGAAGAATTTCACACTCCTAACCTTGTCATCACACTTTGTTGCTTAATAATATTTTTACAATAATTTTCTCTATATGAAAGGTGCACAAAAAATAAAAATTCACATTTAATTAGAAAGCGAATATTTGATTTCCAGGGAAACTTGACGGTGAAAAAGGCAATACATAAATTTCCTTTAAAAAATCATTATATACCTCAAAACTTCATAGTTCTTTCAGGAATAGTTGATTCAAAGACAAATAATTACAGAAGGGTCAACATGTACTTTTATATATTACTCAGAACCATACATTTTCTTTTAAGCAAATTACTGTCGTTCTGAATTAATTTCATTTATTTTCAATACATAGTTTTTTTTTTTTTTTTTTTTTTTTTACATTAGCTAGAACTAAAGAACTTATGTTAATATACTTAATATTGACAATAAAATTACTGGCTCTTTCACTGAAAATCTACTTTAATAAAGCATAGCACCCTGGTTAAAAAAATTAAAATGTTCTTACAAAAGTAAAAATACATATGAGACTGGTTATAATATGCAAATAGCTTACAATTGTGCCAATGTCCACATTGACATATTCTAAAAATTAGGATAGATAAGGCAATGAATGTCCATGCAAATTTGAGTCAAACAAATAATCATTTTTTTGGCAAAATGACATTGAAAACAAGAATGCTACAATATGGCATTTATCATAAATCAACTTTTAGAAATATCTGAATATTTGAAGTACTACCTTTAAGCTACCAGATATAGCCTATTATGATAATGAACTTATGTAACTTAGTCATATAAGTTGAAATTGAACTTTGTCTATGTTTAAAATAAAAATAAAAATATTTAATGGAACATGGAATAACTTCAAGTTTTAAAGTTTTTAACAAAATACAATCTTTGAAAATAAAACTTGCAAGAAAGAATATATTAAATATGTGAAAGCCAGAGACTGAGCAAATTAATTAATGAGAGCTTAAATGGTACATATGGTTTAATTTAGAAATTTCATAATTGCTGCTTGGAATATATTAACTTGTTTCAAAAGTCTTTAGATGGAATCCTAGCCCTTGGGGAGGCTGAGACGGATGGATCACTTGAAGTTGAAAGTTCGAGACAAGCCTGTCCAACAGGGTGAAACCCCATCTCTACTAAAAATAAAAAATAAAGTAAAATAAATTAGCTGGCATGGTAGTGTGCACCTGTAATCCCAGCTATTTAGGAGGCTGGGGAAGAATTGCTTGGACCCAGGAAGTGGAGGTTGTGGTGAGCCGAGATCGTACCACTGAACTCTGGCCTCAGTGAAAAAGGGACACTCTGCCTCACACACACACAAAAAAGTCTTTAGATGGACTTACTCTTTTGAAA
Source organism: Saimiri boliviensis (assembly GCF_048565385.1). Taxonomy (NCBI): domain Eukaryota; kingdom Metazoa; phylum Chordata; class Mammalia; order Primates; family Cebidae; genus Saimiri; species Saimiri boliviensis. The sequence continues at coordinate 157,590,482 of NC_133451.1, forward strand.
TGTTTATATTTAATATGTAATATATTTTAAATGTACTCTAATTTTATACACTCATGTGTATACATATGTATAATATATAATTGTGAATCAAGTCTTTCAATATTTCTTAATTGTGGATTTTTGTATTATAAAAGTAGTTGTTGAAGATAAGTTCTCAGAATGAAAACTAAAACATATACATGTCAAAAAGAGAGCTATAAAAGCATTCTCCATGAAAGATATTTCATTCTGAGTTACAAGGAGAGAGTTTTCTTTATTACAACTACTATAGGTCTACAGAGAAAAGTCAATTACAATTTTTAGCAATTTCTAATATATTTAGCACGAAAAACAACATTAAATAAATTGCTGGTAGCTTCATAAACAATTTAAAGTAATTATTACATATATTTTGGAAAAACCCTTTCGACATGACTGGCATTTAAGAAACGTTTGGCTTAAAAACTATTAAAGACAGTGAAAAATGCCATCAATAATTCTTCAGCTTACAACACTTATGATAATAAATACCATAATGGTTTTTAAACATTTTTAATATATTCAAATACTTTAATTTTATAAATATATGTATTTTTGAAAATGACTAAATTATATAATATTATGAAGTCCATCAAAACAGCAAAGCATCATAGGTAAGAAATAATCCAGTACTACCCCCTTACTTTAAGCCCTGTTTCCATCTTCTACTTCCTTTATGCTCAGTCATCTACCAAGATTGCCTGATTTGAAGAACCCAATTTAGATTTCCTATCTGTGTTGCACCCCCTTTCTCTTTTCCCTTAGATCCCTATGTCTTCATCAAAGTAACAATTTTTATTTATGTGATAATGGCTGCCTTGCCCACTGATTATGAGATAGTACATGGCAGCGACACTCTCTTATTCATCTTTTAAATCCAAAAAAACTATTAGTTATTTCCATTTAGATGAAATGTCTTGAAGACACAAATCCACAGAGAGTAAATGTAAACATTGTTTGACACTAATTCTAATATACAAATGCTTCTTTGTTTGGGTGATGAAATGTTCTATCTGTTCTAGCATAGAGTTAGAGGTGGAGCTAAACTGACCTCAACTTGGGATGGTAACTGAAGTAATATTCTTTAATCTGACGGCTACCTCTGGTTCCATTATATAGGAAACACATTCATTTATAACTTAAATACATTAAAATGAGATAATATATCATATAATTTAGGAATACTTATATCAAGATACACAGAGACAGAGTACAGATTACAGTTGTTTTGCAAATACTGGTCTAGCACAGCTCACATGGTAGCTTCTAAGTAAATACATGCTGAATGAGGGAAAGTAACTACCAAATAAATATGTGTTGAATGAAGGAAAGCTGCCAAAAAGTAGGAGCATTTTTATCTGATAGAGTGCCTTTCAATTGAATATATTACATAATAGTCAGATACAAGAGAGAATGCATAGGTTAAGGTGAGTTTCAGAATATATGGTCAAGAGAAAAATGTAAACAAGCTCTCGGCTGCAAAGCTCTTAGTGTGTGCCAAACCAGCTGACCTGCTGTTGCCTTGACTTTTCAGACATAAGCAGTTGCAATGTTTTTTAGTTCATTTATGAGGCAAATTGTCACAAAACAATATTAGGTTTCTACAATCTTGCTGATTTCTTTACAAATTTAGACATGCCATATAAATTAAGGTAAATATATAGCATCGAAAAACATACCAATTCTTTCATTACTTTGAGTAATCATAATATTTGGCAATCTAGTTTTGTAGAAACCAATATTATGACCCATGCTCATCAAAGCTACTGTGTAAGAATTATCTGTTTTATTATTTCAGAATTGTTTTTCTGAATGTTCATCAATGCACCTCAAATTTTACACATATGTATATGAATACACATACATACAGGTATATTATAGTGGAAAATTACTAGTATTAATGATATAATTGAACTAGTATTAATGATATAGTAACTCTTCTATGTAAACTTGACAATTTGTAATCTGACACAAGAGCTATCTGACATTTTTGCTAGGTATATAATACAAGAAAAATTAGGATGAAATTAGAATTACAATTATTGATAAGTTACTGTTTACATAATGGCAATGACACGTTGTTTGTTTTATATTTGAAATGTAAGGAATTATCCCATGAAAACAATTCATGTATTATCTGCCTGTTTACATTCTAGAATTATCTTCATAATTTTTGTGAAATTAAAAGAATTTTTTTTTTTTTGCAAAACACAGTTGCTTTATTGAGGTTGTGATGCAAATATACTTTTATAAATTAACCTACCATTTTTCTTTCAATATGTTTCCATTTTCTTTATTAAATAAATGATTATTAAGTAATTTTTTCAACCTCTGCTGGTGCTACTTATTTATTTTCAAGGATATGAGTTACTATTAAGTACCTTCTATTTTAACCTGAAAAAATTCCCTTTAATTTTTTTTTTTTTTTTTTTTTTGGGGGACGGAGTTTCGCTCTTGTTACCCAGGCTGGAGTGCAATGGCGCGATCTCGGCTCACCACAACCTCCGCCTCCTGGGTTCAAGCAATTCTCCTGCCTCAGCCTCCTGAGTAGCTGGGATTACAGGCACGTGCCACCATGCCCAGCTAATTTTTTGTATTTTTAGTAGAGATGGGGTTTCACCATGTTGACCAGGATGGTCTCGATCTCTCGACCTCGTGATCCACCCGCCTCGGCCTCCCAAAGTGCTGGGATTACAGGCTTGAGCCACCATGCCCGGCTTTTAATATTTTTTTTGTAGAGTACGCCTACTAATAATAAATCCTTTTAGTCCTGTTTTTTCTGGAAATGTAAGAGTTGTAACATTAAAGTCCTGAAATTATAGAGTAAATATTCATGACCTTGGAATAGGCAATACTTTATTTGATATGTCTCCGAATACACAGCGACAAAAGACAAAATGGACTTTTTCAAAATTATACCTTTCATTCTGCAAACAATGCTGTAAATTTCAAAAGACTATTCACAGAATGAGAGAAAATATTTTCAAATTACATATCTAATAAGGAACTGTACCCAAAATACCTAAGAAATTCTTTCAACTCAACAGGATAAAGTCAAATAATCCAGTTTTTATATGGACAAAGATCCTGAATAGAAATTTATTAAAATAAATTAAAAGGCCCATAAACACATAAGATGCTCCATAACATTAATCATCATGGAAGTGCAAATTATAACCACAAGATACCACTTCATACCAACTAAAATTATTATAATCAAAATGACAGAAAATAACCAATTTTGATAAGAATAAATTGAAGTCATCCATTCCTAACGGAAATGTTACATTCTGCTACCACCTTATAAAACAGTCTGTCAGTTCTAAACATTGCTAAAAAGTAGAGTGACCATATTACATTGCCCAGCAGTTCCACTCCTAGAAATCTGCATGAAAGTAATGAAAACATATGTTTACACAAAAATTTGTACATGAATGTTCAGAGGTACACTACTTATTGTTGTCCCAAAGTAGAAAGAACACAAATGTTCATTAACTGGTGAATGGTTATGCAAAATGTTGTATAGCTATAAAACAAAATATCTTTCATTAACAAAATGATTGAAGTGCTAATACATGCTACAATATGAATGAACCTTTAGAATGTTATGCTAAATGAAAGAAACCAGCGTCAAAGATCTATTAGATGATTCCACTTAGATGAAATGTCCTGAAGGGGCAATGTAAACTATTGTTTGACAGTAAATCCTAATATATAAAAGCTTTTTTTGGAGTGATAAAATCTTCTAAAATTAGATGGCAGTGTTTGTACAAACCTGAATATACTTAAACCACTGCATTATAACCTTTAAATAGGTACATGTTACATTGTATAAATGACAATGAAATTCTTACAACAAAAATACACATGTTGCTGTGTTCACTATTATCTGTTTGTTTTGTGTACAGGTACACATATACCTTTGGCATATACTTGAGGGTAAAATTTATTGGCTTGCTCTTTATCACACTGGAAAATTTTACTATCTGGTGCAATGAAATAAAACTCTATGTATGTTTTATCTCAGACGTAAGAGGTAAGGAGTATTATATTATATCACTTTGTCTCATCATAGCTCTAGTAGACTAAAAAGAACAAGCAAAATATATTCAGTGAATAAAACATACAGTAAAAAGATAAATTATAAACGGTTATTGCTAAAAAGACAGACAAATTTTAATGAATAAAGGACTGAAAAAGATAAGTCATTAAGGAAATAAGCATGAAATAATTTTGAAATATGGTAATTATTATGTGCTCAAATTAGCATGCATCTGAAACTATATTACACTAACATTATATCTTTCTGTTGGTAAAATATCCCAAGCAAGCCTTTTTTAATTAAATTGAATTTTGTTTACCTTTCTTGATTGAAATATCTAAGAAGGACAACTAGTAAAAGTGTATGTTTATCTTCATACTAAACACATTTAATTTATAACTTGTATCCATTAGAAATAACCATAATATTAATTGACAATAACATGTGAAATATAAAAATAATAGTATGTATCTAGGCTTACTATTCACCAGGCACAAGTATTAGCACTTTACATAATTAGCTGAGTTAAAGCTTGGGTGATACTCTTTCCAGATGCTAAAACTGTGGCAAGGAGAGGTTAAACTCCTAGTCTACGTTTTTTTGAATATATGAACCCTGAATCTTGAGTCCATATCTTTGTTTGTTAATCTCATTCGAAATGGTACCGTATTATATAATTTAATGAAAATTTAACCTATGCTTGAGAAAAGACTGAGCTATAGTCAGAATAAAGCCTCAAAAAACGTTTGGCCACGTTTAAAATCTGTTTTGTGTATGTGTGTGACTCAAAAATATTCTGTTATATAACTATTGATTTGGTAAAATAGTAAAATAATTTATAAGAGTAACTACTGGCCAGGCGCAGTGGCTCACACCTGTAATCCCAGCACTTTGGGAGACTGGGGTGGGTGGATCATGAGTTCAGGAGTTTGATAACAGTCTGACCAGCATGGTGAAGCCTCATATCTACTAAAAATACAAAAATTAGCTGGGTATGGTGATGCACACCTATAATCCCAGCTACTCAGGAGGCTGACGCAGGAGAATCACTTGAATCCAGGAGGCGGAGGATGAAGTGGGCTGAGATCTCACCATTGCACTCCAGCCTTCGAGACAGAGTGACACTCGGTCTCAAAACAAATAAAAAAAGAGTAACTCCTTCACACACATCCTCATGATCTGAATTTTCCTTGTGCTTCACTGACTTGTATCTTATTTTAATATTCTACACCAATCAAATTCTATAACGCATAAGTGGTGCATTTTTTTTCCAGTACTGTCTCCCATTAGACCTCAATAACACACCCATTTCAAATGGTAATTTTTCTGGTATGTGCCAGTTTATGACTTACCATGTCTATTTAAATCCTTAGATTCAAGGATAAACAGACCTTATTCCAAAATAAATGAATATAAGAGTATTCTGCTTCCAATAAAATGTTGTCTATCCTAATATTTCTCATCAAAACTATGATGTATTGATATATTTTACATGATGCATGTTTTCCATATGTTAAGATGTTATGAGCTTTTTTATAGTCAAGATGTTTTCCAAGGAACATAACATTCTTAATTTTTACAACACTTATTTGCAGTAGTAGATACATTAGTGTAGCTATTTTGTATTAGCTACTTCATATTCTGTGGAAGGGAGCTTCAATTATAATGGTCTATTAATTATATCCTCTTAATGTATGTGTTTTTTATCACTGAGAAAAATATGTATATAATTATGTATTTCATTATATAATGCTTTATGATTTAAGCCAATAGGATGACTGGGTAATTACAAATTTAGTTCCCTTATATTTTTTAAATTATATTTTGGTTCCCTTATATTTTTTAGTTTGCTTATATTTTATTATTTTTTATATCAAGTGTAAAAAATATTATTATATTTATGGTTTTTCAACACTGGAATGGGATGGAAGTTTATTACATATATCAGAAAAAATGAGTAAATCATGGATTACAAAACTTTTGGAATTCTAAAATTGGAGTTAAACATCTATTTTCAAATAGCATGCCCCATTATTTTTAAATTTTTAATCTATTTTGCTGAAATTAGAATAAGATCCCATAGAAAATTCTGATTTAGTCCTGTTTAGCCATACCACTGGTAATGTCAATAATACTAGTTTATTGAATTTTAAATTCAGTATAAAATATTTAGCAAGCACATTTTGCCTCCTCAGTTCTATACTCTACATCAGAAGCCACTGAAGTTAGCAGTGTACAAGTGTTTATCTTGACTTTTCCCTGTAAAGGTAAATTTATTTATATCGTGTAAATAATATTTTTGAAACATTATCTGAGCACTAGTAATGCAAAAAGAAATATGTAGATTGCCTAAGAGTTTAGATCTGCTTAGTAAAGTTCATATGGTCTGAACCCTTATTGAAATTGATTGATAGACCAACTATCTGAAATCACAACCTGAGATATTATTTATCTAGCTTTACCCTATATTCTGTAAAGAGGATCCTTTAGACTTCAGGTGTCTAACACAACAGCCATTAGCACCTGTAGCTATTGAGCATTGACATATGACTAATTTGATTAAGGTACTAAAATGTTAAACTTCTTCATTTTGAAAAAGTATATTTTAAAATAATCATGATTTTAAAAATAAAAGTCAGAGGCCAGGCATGGTGACATTCATGCCTGTAATCCCAGAACTTTGGGAGGCTGAGGTAGGAGGATCAATTGAGCCCAGGAGTTTGAGACCAGCTCTGCTAACATAGCAAGATCACATCACTATAATAAATAAATAAGGAAAAAATAAACTAAAAGGTAATTTTTCTTTTTCTTTTTTTTTTTTTTTTTTTTTAGGTGGAGTCTCACTCTGTCACCCACTCTGGAGTGCAATGGCATGATCTCAGCTCACTGCAACTTCCACCTCCTGGGTTCAAGCGATTCTTCTGTCTCAGTCTCCAGAGAAGCTGTAATTACAAGTGCATGCTACCATGCCCTGCTAATTTTTTGTATCTTTAGTAGAGATGGGGTTTAAGCATGTTGGCCAGGCTGGTCTCAAACTCTTGACCTTGTGATCCACCTTCCTCAGCCTCCCAAAGTGCTGGGATCACAGGCATGAGCCATCATGCTCAGCCAAATTACAAGGTGCTTTTAAAATTATTTTGTAATGATAACACTGGACAATATAGTTATTACAATATAAAATTTGTGGAACTCAGTTAAAATATTACTTAAATAGAAATAATTTTTTTATTAGGGGCAAAATATGATTTAAAGTTAATCGCCTATCTTTGTAAGCTAAGAAAGGAAGCCCAAACCAAATTCAAAGTAGAAAGTCATTTAAATTTTTCTATTGTATACCATTTGGATGAATACAATCTAATTGTATTTTAGTTCACACATTCTTGAAACAACTTTTATACATATCACAACAGGTCTTATCTACATATAACTGGAATGCATAGCAGCAGAAACTTTTTAAGACCTTTATTGTTATTATTTTTTCACTGCCACTTCAATAGGAGCAATTCTGCTAGGCATATTTATACTTTTATGACATTATCAGTTTTGGAAACATAAATTTGCATGGAAGAGCTGATTTGAACATATAAAGAGGCATTTTTATGCACAAATGAAATTATATACACCTGTTTTGCACTGCTATAAAGAAGTACAAAAGTCTGGCCAAATAATAAAGAAAAGAGGTTTAATTGACTCACAGTTCCACATGGTTGGACAGGCCTCAGGAAACTTACAATCATAATAAAAAGTGAAGGGAAAGCAAGCACCTTCCTTACAAGGCATCAGGTGAGAGAAGTGAGCAAAAGGAGGGAAAACTGCCTTATAAAACCAAAAGATTTCAAGAGGACTCACTCATTATCACTAGAACCAGCATGCAAGAAACTGCCCCCATGATCCAATCACCTCTCTCCCTTGACACGTGGGGATTACAATTCTAGATGAGATATGGATGGGGACACAAAGCCAAACCATATCATTCTGCCTCAGGCCCCTCCCAGATCTAAAATACTCACATTTCAAAACCAATAATGCCTTCTCAACACTTCCCCAAAGTCTTAACTCATTTCAGCATTAACTCAAAAGTCCGCAGTTTAAAGTATTGAGACAAGGCAAGTTCTTATCTCCTATGAGCGTGTAAAATCAACAGCAAGTTCCTTACTTCCAAGATACAATGGGAATACATATATTAGATAAATGCCCCCATTCCAAATGGGACAAATTGGCCAAAACAAAGCAGCTACAGGACTCATTCAAGTCTGAAATCCAGTGGGGCAGCCACTAAATCTTAAAGCTCCAAAATAATCTCCTTTGACTCCATGTCTGACACCCAGGTCATGCTGATGCAAAGTGTGGGCTCCCACAATCTTGGACAGCTCCATTTCCTTTACTTCCCAGTCTTGGTTATGTCTTTATTACCTTTATTTTGGCCATGTCTATATCTGAGTCTTGGCTATGTCTTTACAGGTGTGAAAACAGACAAATACAATAAACTCCCTCTCCCTTTTTTTATGTAATGAGCCACTGTTTGTTTATATTAATTTGTAGAAAAACATATGCTGAGGACACTGTTAAAAACAATAGAGCAATCAGCTGGCAATTACAAGATTTTAACATCTGCCTATGGTCAGGATAAAAAAAAAAGAATACTAGCAGTACTACTCTCATGTCAGTAACCCCAAACTGTGCCTTCCAGAGAAGAAATATCAGAGACTTAAAAACATTGGAAAATAAACTTCACTAAAATGATCTGGGCAGTTATTAAAAAGTAAAAAAACAAAATAACACTAACAAGCCCTGGATTATTAACCATTCTCTAGAACTTATGAATTTATATATTATGTAAAATGTCCTGTTTCCAATAAAAAAATTTACAAGAAATGCAAGGTAATAGGAAATTATGACCCATACAATGTAATAAAGTAAGCAACACAAACTTCCTATGAGGATAACCATATGTCATATTTAACACAGAAATAATTAAAAATGGTAATCATAATTATGTTAACAGAATCTGAAAGTCAAAATTTAAAAAGAAAAGAAAGATATGATGATATCACATTAATAATGAATATTTATTAAGAGATAGACATAAAAAAGAACCAAATGAAAATTTCAAAGTTAAAAATTAAATTACTGAAATACAAAATTCTCTAGAAGAGCGCGACAGTGGATTTGAACTGGAAGAAGCAATAATTAGCAAACTTAAATATAAATAGGCATTATTTAAAATGAAGAATGGAATTTATAAAAATGAGTGAGAAAAAAATGAAGTCATTTCAAAGAATTTGTGCGAGCATCAACATAGGTGTATGTTGAGTAGCAGAGAGTGAGAAGAAAAAAAAAAAAAAAGAAAAAGTACTTGATATACTGGCAAAAAAATTTCCAAATAGATTGAAAATTTCCGAATAGCTTATACATTCAGAAAATCTAACAAACTTCAAGTAAGATAAACACAAACACACAAACACTTTCTGGTAAATTGTGAAATCCACAAACACTTTCTGGTAAATATGCTTAAAGTCAAAGGCAAGGAGAAAATCTAGAAAGCAACCAGAGTAAAATCACTCATCAATTGCAAGAGAACTCTGAAAAGGTTAGTAGCTGACGTGTCAGCAGAAACCATGTAGAATAGTAGGTAGTTAAATAACTTATTTGAAATGCCCAAAGAGAAAACAACAACAACAACAACAACTGTCAGCCAAAAATTTCATTTTCAGCAAAGCTAATTTTCAAGATAGATAAAAACTAAAAACAATTGTTATTAACGAATCTACCTTAACAGAAATAAAGAAATTTTTCAAGATCAAAACAAATGACCCCAGTCTATAATTTCAATCCACATCAAAAAAGCAACAGTAAAGGTGATTGTTAAATCATAAGACAGTCTACATTCATATTTATATATGTCTAATGAATGTTTTAAACATCCCTTGTATCAAATAATATGTACATAATTTAATGTGGGCCTATAACATATAGAAATGTTATATAATTGTAATATATATGACAAAACAACATAAAGAATATATGTGAAAGCGAAGCTCTACCAGGCTAAGGCAGTGACTTCACATGGGCAGTAATAATCATAACAATATATTATGGGTTTGAAATGTTAAAAATTCAGTATTTATAACAATAGTTTCAAAAATTAAGATGCATAGGGTAAACCCTATAGTAATCAGTAAAAAATCAAAATATAGTGGAAATACATTAGAATGCTACATTAAAAAATACATAATGGACATCAGACACAGACAAAAAGAAGTGAAATGACAAACATAAATTCAGCTTCATCAATAATTCCATCATATGTGAATTGATCAAATCAATCTAAAGTCAGTAGATTGTCAGATTTGGTAAAACAATATGATTGACTCTGCATTGTCTACAGAGACACACGTTAGCTTTAAAGATACAAAAATAAAAAATAAAGGAATTAAGAAATGGAAGTATATATCACACAAATCACAATTGCAAGAAAGCTGAATGGGTTACATAGCTAATGCTATGCAAAATAGATGTGAAACAACAACAAAAAACAGTTTTTAGTAACGAAGAGGAACATTTCATCATTGTACAATAGTCAACCCATCAGGAAGGTAAAATTATAAACATATACGTGCCTATCAACAGAACATAAAAATACATGATCAAAAATTGACAAAATGAAGGGAGAAATAGACAATTCAATGAAAAGTGTCAGAGACATTAATAGCGCACTTTCAATAATGCTTTTAAGAACTAGACAGAAGATCAAATATTAAACAGGAGACCGAAACCACACTGTGAGCCAACAGTATGAACTTAACAGACGTTTAGGGAAACTCCACACAGCAACAAAAGAATATACATTCTTCTCATGTGTCATGAACATGTTCCAGGATATACTATACTATATGTTATATACTATATGTTATATACTATATGCTATATGCTATATATTATATGTTATATACTATATGTGAAGCCATTAAAAAAAGGAGCAAGCTAAGTACATATCAATGGGTAGAAATAATCCAAAGTATGCTCTCTGACTATGATGGAAAAAATTAGAAATAGGAAATGTAAAACAATTGAGAAGATCACAATCATGTGGTAAACAACATCCTCTTAAATAACCTGTGGGTCAAGAAACAATAAAAAAAATAGAATGAAAAAATAACTTCAAATGAATAAAAATGAAGACACATGATACAAAAATTCGTAAGATGTAGCTAAAGCATGCTTAGAGAGAAAAAAAGCACAATAGCTGTAAATGTCTGTGTCAGTAAAGGAGAAAGAAACATCCACAAAATCTCAATGGAATGAGAAGAGAAAACTGAACTTAAAGTAAAAATAACAATGCAAATATTAAAGATTAGTTCAGAAATTTCTAAAACAGATACTAAAAAAGAAGAAGAGAAAACTTGCTGAAACAAAAAACTGAAAAGATGAAAAAAGACAGACCTTTCATCATGAAAAAAAGTGACAAAAGTTTTTGACCAAGAAAAATAGAAAAATGACTCAAAATATTAGAATTCAAAGTAAAAGAGGTGGCATTAATGCTGACTTCACATAAATAGAAAGGATTATTAGTTAATACCATTGACAATCTTATTCCAGCCCATTAGGTAACTTTAGAATAATTATGTAAACTAAAAAACATGGAGTAAAATTATTCATTCAAAAAAAAAACTGAGTTACTTAATGAAATTGTAATTATTTAGTATATTTATCAAAAATAAGATTTGAGACTTGTCTTCTCATTATATTAAAAGCTAGAATACTGGATAGAATATATGAGAAAAAAGATTCAGCTGTTTGACAACAGGCAGCACAGGATGTGACTTTTGAGAAAAGAAAAACAAACAAGGTAAGCCCTATCATTTCCCCAGCTTTCATCTTGAAAAACATTCTGTACTGCAATGCAGGGAGGAGGAACACAAGCAGAAAATAGTCCTCTTGTTGAGTTGAGGAGACTGATACAGTGATTTGGAGAAACCATAGTAACTGAAACTCCTGATGAAAAATACCAGAGAAGAGATTATGAAAGGTAAGATATTCAGAAACCTCTATAGAGTATTCTCTGATTATTTATCTAAATATTAGTCTCTGCATGCATAGGGTAAAATTCCATGAGCTCAGACAATTGCCAGGCAATTATACGATGAACAATCCTCAGAGTTCACACAAAGATTGAAGACATTTGATTTCTATGTGACCAGAGTAAGGAGATCAGACTGAACACTTGTAGAATTCTGTATAGACATCCGAAGACTTACATCTAACTAGTAAGACTAATTTTTTTCTGGAAAAATGCCTACCTTATTAAAATGTGTAATAGCTTTTTAAAAACCTGCAAATTCTTTGACATTTTTTCCCACTTGAAGATGGGGGCTATGCCCACCTTAAAAGCTTTCCTGTAATCAATATAATGTAGCCTTAGTAACTTACTTATACCAAAAATGTAGCAGACATGATGAAAAAACACCTTGTTCTCTTGATATATCTATTCTGGGGCAAGCCTAGACATCATATAAGAATTTTGACTAATTTGGGACCAGCATACTGAAGAAACCACATCTAGACAGCTCAAGTATCAATCTCAGCTGATACTTGAGATCAGTTTCAAGCATCAGTCCCAACAGAATGCCAGCGATATCAATGATGTATCTGGGATGTCTAACTAAAAAAACTCCTCAAAAGAATGTAACCCTAAGCAACATCTGCAAAGATTGTATTAGTAACTTCAAATAATATTTGCAAACCTGAATCATTTATGAATTTCTAGCCAACAGAAGCAATTAACATAATAAAACTAATTTTATAACACTAAATTTAATTTTTCAAGTGCAAGCAAGTTTACTCGGAAGGCAAAGGGATAAATGAATTGCTACTCCATAGGCAGAGCAGGCCATGACATTTCAGAGAATTGTGTTATACAGCAATAGAAAATAAAGCAATGCATAAATATAAGCCTTGAAAGGATCAAGTTAATAAGTTGTTTGCAAATAACTAACTCTATGGCAGACATTAAATCTCTAACAATACTTAAATAAAGTAAACATATCTAGCATTTGGCATTGAAAATAATCATACCTGGCATACAAAAATTACTAGATATGCGAAGTAGCAGTAATATTTGACTTATAAGCAGAAGACTCTGTTAATAGAAATAGACTGTAAAACATCAAATACAGTGGAAAAAAACAGGCAGAAACTTTGAAGTATATATTATAAAAAATGTGCTCAATATATTTTTAAAAACCTAAATAAAACAAAGAAAAAAGATGAGCAGTCAAGAAAAACAACTGGAATTGCTGAAAAAAAAATACATATATGAAAATAAAATTTTAGTAAATAGACTTAATGGTAATATTAGATAATGCACAAGGGAAAAAAATGAGTTTGAAGGCAATGACAATATAATCAATCTAAACTAAAACCCAGAGAAAAAAGAATGAACCAATGAATACATACTGACCTGTGAATCTATCCCAAGTAGTCAAACATATGTTAAATATCATTTTAAGGGGAAATGTACAGGGCAGAAAAGTATTTGAACAAATATGAACAAAATTTTACACATTTATTGGAAAATATAAATCTATAAAATGATGCCAAGTTTGATAAACACCAAAAATTGAAAATAAAAAAACTTCACAAGGAAGTGATTTCTTAAATCATAAAAGGAAATACTTTTAAAACACCCCCCACAAAGAAAACAAATACAAATTATATATAGGAGAAAAATAAGAGCACATATATCTCATCAGAAACTGTCAGAATTCAATAGAATCTTACCAAAGAAAAAGTCTAGTTATAATCTATACTGAGATTAAATCTTCAAAAATAATATATATATAAATATTTTTTAGATAAAAGCTAAAACCATTTTTGTAAGAGTTTTAATGCAAGAAATGATAAAAGTTATTAGATTAAAAACATAATTTATATGAGCACTTGGATACATATAGATGAAGAGGACTAAAATGGCAAACGTGGTTGAACATAAAATATTTACTTTTCCTCATAAATTTGGAGTGATTAAGGCAAAAATAACAATTTTCTGTTGAATTTATAAAATATGTATGGCAGTAGTGGTATAAAGGACATGGAGGGATAAAGAAAGTATAAGACTGTAAGGCAATGGAATATTACTTTAAACTATGATAAGTTAATGATGCATAAGCAAAACCTGACAGCAACTATTAAAAACAAAGTAATTAAAGAATTGTAAAGACAAATAGTAATTCTAAAAGAAGACAGAGAAAGAGAAAATAAAAAGCAACAAATGTAACAAATAATAAAAATTTGCTGCATAATGGTTGAAACGAACCATACTAAATATAAATGGTCTGGAACTCCAAAAATATGTTGAATTATCAATTAGAAACAAACATGCCCAACTTTATACTACCTACAAGGTAAAAACTAAATATAGAGATATAAGTTAAAAGTAAAGAATAAAAAAGATGAATCATTTCAGCACAAAAATTTTAAAAGAAACATGGCTATATTAATATTATGCAAACCAAATTCAGAGCAACAAACACGACAGGTATAAAAGGGAACATTTTATAATTGATGATGTAAATTTTAACTTAATAAATAAAGCAATTCATCAAAAGTGTTAACTGTTTTAAACATGTAGGCACATAATGATACTTTCATCATACATGAATAACAGAAAAAATGCAAACCTGCAAAATTAAAAGAAGAAATAGAAAAATCCACAATTACATTTTGTATAATTCACAACGCTTTCCTCACCAATTGGTAGAATATTTACAGGAAATTAATAATAATATATGTATTTTAAAAACACTATTTACCAACATTTTCTATTTAACATTTATACAACATTATATCAGCAAATATAGACTACAGGTCCTCTTTAATTACACATAGACTAGTATAGGCCATAAATTGAACTGTAAAACACATCATGAGTTTAAAAATAGTAAAAAAAATTGCAGTGTGTGTACTCTAACCATGATGGAATTAATATAGAAGTGAAAAAAAACACTGGTGGAAAGTTCCAGACATTAGGAAATGAAAAATACAATTCAAGTAAGTCATGTTCAAAAGCAAATGGCAAATGAAATCTGTAAAGTATATTTCGAGTTGAATGAAGATAAAAACACACATATCACAATGAAATGCAGACAAAGCAGTACACAGAGAGAAATCTATAGCTTAACATTTGAACTGTAAATAGGTGTGGCTTCCTTCATGGACAACTGTAGTAAGATATTTTATATATGAAATGTGCATGTATAGATTTTAGCATCTGCAGCTGTCCTTAAACCAGTCTGCTGTAGATACGGAGAGCTGACCATATAAGATTTAAAATAGTTCCAACTCTAGTCAAGGACTATATTCTAGAACCAAACATGTGTGTCCATTTGCTAAAATAATTTATTATCTAAGAAATAACCAGAATTGATAATATGCCTTTGCACCACAGAATAAGACAGTTCATTATTCCTGAAGGAGCCAAATGTTTAGTTCAGTATAAAAAAAAATGAAAGAACCCACAAAATACCTTCTGTGAGCTGAGATAGCTTGTGTCTAACCAGTCTTGTCACTCCTTAGTACATGTCACAAATTGGAGTGGCTGGGTTATCTAAAGCTGTGCCTAGATTGCTTCCTGGAAAGCACTGTTGTTGTCAACTCTTTATTATTCTTTAACCCATTTGCCTTTTGCCCCAAGAATACTCACCAGCAGTGCTTGCAGCTGCAGCATTTACCCTGAGGTAACGTTGCCACGAAACATCTTACTTTTATTATTATTTTTGCATTTCATTGGTATATTGGCTCTGGAAACAAAGGACATCATTCTATTTATAGCACCCTGTTTTTAGTGGTGGTATTTTCATTTACAAAATATGGTAATTCATATTATGAATTGGAAAATGGAGGATTTGTACCTGTGATATTAACATTGTTCTTGAACAGTTGTTGGCTGAAAATTCATTTGATGTGTCTGATTTTTTTCAAAATAGGTGATTCTGATGATTCCTATGATTCTGACATTAGTTCTGTTTAGAAATAACTTTAAGAACAGTTTTTATATTTTATTTTCACACCGACAATCAGTCACAGTGCTTCAGCCTCAAAGGGCAAGTTTATATAAAATCAAATGAGTGCTGTCAGTGAGCTGTATTTTTTTTTTGTCTAAATGGAAAATTGGTTAAAGCTAAATATACTTGTTGCTGGGGAAAGCCTACTGTTTCTCAGCAATTTGTTAATGCAATCACAACTTCATATCTATGGTAGAGCAGAGTGGACATTACAAAATCTCTTCACCAATGCATTCAAGTGTAGAAACACCAGAGGTAATGAACTTGTTAAGCAGTCTGAGCATTCAGGGAAAATAAGTTGGTAGTAAGTCAGTCAAGAAATAAGCATGGCATGAAATAAAATAAAAGCAGTGAGGATGAAGGATACTAGACAGATTTCAAAGAGATTTAGAACTTTGATGCAATAAGACTTAAGGATTAATGTATGATAAGAAAGAATGTAAAGTAACTTCAAGTTTCTGTTTTAAACCACTAAGTGACAAGAGGTGAAGAATAGTGTTAGAAAAGATCAGGAATTCTTTCCTGTGCTTCTGGAAATATACCAAAAATGAATATATCAAATTAATAGCACTTACCTCTTTAATTTACAAAATTTAATTAAACACAAATCGAGCCTATTTTTATCTTACTAATGTGATAGAAGTATATTTAATGCTGTGCCAGCTGACATTTATTTATCAACAAGAATCTTCCTTTGGATTTCAAAATGTACTACTTAACACTTTCATAGATTTACAGTATTGTCTTGCCTCACTGTCCTTTAATCATTTGCCTTTTACTTGCCTCACTTATCTTTTCCCAAACTGTATGTGTGTGTGTTTATATACTTTAACCTGAATACATGATTATAGGAAATTGCAGAAATAGTTCTGTATCTGAATATCTGTGATTTAATATTTATATCCCTTTCAATGCTTTCTCAGTGGATTTTAATACACTTTGTTTAAAAGCGAGTAAATGAATAATGAATCTTCTATCAAGCGAATATAGAGGAACTAAAAAGGACATAGTATGCTGTAACCAACAGATATTTAAATAAAAATTTGTAATGAATAACATTCAAATAGGTATGGTTTCAGTCTCATATAACCTCTCTATATTTTTATAATAGCTACAAAATTACCCTCAGTAAATTATTCAACATAATTCATTAATTATTGCAAATACATTTAAATAAAGATATTTTCTCTATTTAGGCATACATATTGCTTCTCAAATGGTAATTATTTAAGTCTTTCCAACAGGATAAAATTTCTAGACTGTATTTATGTATACCTACACTAAAGAAATATATTCTCTTTGAAAATTAAAAAAGTTAACAATAAAATCAGTTCACATGTTTTGAAGAAATTTTTTGAATAGAAATTTTTCAGAAGAAAAATTCTCAGGAGTGCTTTTATTTGTTATGTTGGCTTTTTTATTATTTATACATATATACTTAATCTGAAAAGCTCCTAATATATGGAAAGAGTAGACTACTAATATTTTGAGTAATAGGATTTAAGGCCATAAATTTAAACATAAAACTTCCAGTGTAAGTAATATAAACTCAGATGCTCTCCCACAGTAATTTTTGTGATGAGGAAAATGTGCTATATATGTGCTGTCCTGTGTAATAAAAAGTTAATCTCAATCTAAATATCCACATGTGGTTCATGACCATGATATAGAAAAGCAAAGAAAAGATGAATAAATTTTACTCAGTCAATATTTCATCTAAAAATGAATCATCCACTTTTAGATTTTAATAATAAGAAATTATGACACGGATCATAAAAGACTAGGTGGGAAGGGCTAGTTTTTTCACAGGCTATGTAAATGGCATACTTAGTCAAACCAATCCTCTAGGCCCTATGGAAATTAACCACCACCTACTCAGGCCTCTGTACATAATTGATTGTATTCCACCCCGAAACTGGAGACCCTCTCTGGAGTGAGCTGCTTTCCTAGCATCAGGAAGCCTTCTCTCTCTTTCTTCTTCTTTGTCTATTAAAGTTCTACTCCTATTTCTAGATCCTTGAGGAATTGCCACACTGTCTTCCACAATAGATGAACTATTTTACATTCCCACCAACAGTTTAAAGTTGTTCCTAATTCTCTACAGTCTCTCCAGCATCTGATGTCTCTAGCTATTTTAATGATCGCCATTCTAACTGGTGTGAGATGGTATCTCAATGTGGTTTTGATTTGCGTTTCTCTAACGATCAGTGATGATGAGCATTTTTTCATATATTTGTTGGCTGCATAAATGTCTTCTTTTGAAAAGTGTCTGTTCATATCTTTCACTCACTTTTTGATGGTGTTGTTTCTTTTTTTCTTGTAAATTTGTTTAAGTTCTTTGTAGATTCTGGATATTAGCTCTTTGTCAGATGAGTAGCTTGCAAAAACTTTTTCCAATTCTGTTGGCGGTCAGTTCACTCTAATGATTGTTTCTTTTGCTGTGCAGAAGCTCTTAAGTCTAATTAGATACCATTTGTCTATTTTGTTTTTTGTTGCTATTGCTTTTTGTGTTTTAGTCATAAAGTCCTCGCCTATCCAATTTGACCCAGCAATCCCATTACTGGGCATATACTCAAAGGATTATAAATCATTCTATTATAAAGACATATGCACATGTATTTTCATTGCAGCACTGTTTACAATAGCAGAGACCTGGAACCAACCCAAATGACCATCAGTGATAGACTGGATAAGGAAAATGTGGCACATATACACCATGGAATACGATGCAGCCATAAAAAAGATAAGTTCATGTCCTTTGCAGGGACATGGATGAATCTGGAAACCATCATTCTCAGTAAAGTGACACAAGAACAGAAAACCAAACACCACATATTCTCACTCATAGGTGGGTGTTGAACAATGAGAACACATGGATACATGGAAGGAAACATTATATACTAGGGTCTGTTGGAAGGCAGGACCCTAGGGGAGGGATAGCAAAGGTGGGGAGGTCGGGGAGGGATAACACTGAGAAAAATGCCTGATGTAGGTGACTAGAAGATGAATTCAGCAAGCCACCATGACATATGTATACCTATGCAACAATCCTACAAGTTCTGCACATGTACCCCAGAATTTAAAGTACAATTTTTTAAAAATGACATTTACATTGAAAAAAAGAAGTTACTACTCCTAAATCCATCCTCCTGTGTCTGTTTTCAGAATTCTTTCTCATGTGAGACAAAAAGCCAGGATATATACCCCAGAAAATAAAGCCATATCTGAACCAATAGGCAAGATAGATACATAAAAGACATTCAGATTGGAAAGAAAGAAGATAAACTATCCCTGCTTGAAGGTGACATATTCTTATACTTTAAACAACCCAAATATTTCAGCTAAAAACACCTCAAAAACCCTGTGAGAACTGATAAATGAATTTAATACCTTAGTAGGTTGTAAAATTAACATACACAAATCAGTAGTATTTGGAACATCAAGAGAAAACTATCTGAAAAAGAAATGAATAACTGAATCCTATTTAAAATAGGTACAACAATAAAATATATATATAAAATTCAACCAAAGAAGTAAAAAAAAAATCTCTACAGTAAAAATATAAAACACTGGCAACAGAAATTAAGGAGGATACAAATAATGAAAAAGTATTTTATGCTCATGGGTGAAAGAATTTAATATTGTTAAAATATCTTTGCCACTAAAGGAATCTACACATTCAGTGTTTCTGGATCAAAATACAAAAGACACTCTTCACAAAAGTCGAAAAAAAGTTCTAAACATTTCTATGAAAATGCAAAAGTCTCCAGATAGCCAAAGCAATCCTGGGCAAAAAGAACAAAGCTGAGTTATACTACCTGACTTCAAATTATACCTTATAATAAACAAATGTTATGCTACTGGCATAATGACAGATACATAGACCAATGAAAATAATAGAGATCCAAGAAACAAATCCACATAGTTACAGTCATCTCTTTTTGGACAAAAATATCAAGAACACAGAATGGATAAAGGACACTCTTTTCAATAAACTGTATTAGGAAAAGTTGATGTCCAGATACAGGTGAATTCAAACAGATGTTCATCTCAAACCATGTCCACATATCAACTTAAAGTAGATTAAGGAGTTACACATAAAATTGAAACTGCTAAACCAATAGAAGAAAATGTAAGGGAAATCATAGCCTTGGTCTGGGCAACATTTTTGTTGCTGTTGTTTGTTTGCTTTTTAAAAATATGACCCTAATATCAGATATAACAAAAGCAAAATTAAACAAATTTTATTATATCAAACTAAAATGTTTGTGTACAACAAAGAACATAAACAGAGTAAAGGTATATCTTTACAGCAGAAAACATCAACAGAGTAAAGAGACCATCTTAAAAAATCAGAGAAATTATTTGTAAAGCACACATCTGAAAAGAGGTTCACATCCAAAATACTAAGAAAATCAAACAGCTAAACAATAAGAAAACAACTCACTTAAAAATGGGCAAAGCATCTGACTATAGATTTCTCAAAAGAAGACATATGAATGCTCACACATTTTTTTAAATGCTCAATATCATTAATCATCACTGAAATGCAAATGAAAATCACAGTGAGATGTCACATCATACCTGTTGGAATGGCTATTATTAAAAACATGAGGCCGGGCACGGTGGCTCAAGCCTGTAATCCCAGCACTTTGGGCGGCCGAGGGGGGTGGATCACGAGGTCGAGAGATCGAGACCATCCTGGTCAACATGGTGAAACCCCGTCTCTACTAAAAATACAAAAAATTAGCTGGGCATGGTGGCACGTGCCTGTAATTCCAGCTACTCAGGAGGCTGAGGCAGGAGAATTACCTGAACCCAGGAGGTGGAGGTTGCGGTGAGCCGAGATCGCGCCATTACACTCCAGCCTGGGTAACAAGAGCGAAACTCCGTCTAAAAAAAAAAAAAAAAAAAAAAAAACAAAAAAAACATGAAAGATAACAGTGTTGGCAATGATGTGGAGGAAAGGAAACTCTTATGCACTGTTTGTGGGAATATAAGTTAGTATAACTATTGTGGAAAACAGTATGGAAGTTCTGAAAACGTTAAAAATAGAACTACCATATGATCCGTCCATCTTACTACTGGGTATATATCCAAAAGGATACAAAATGAGCATATCAAATAGATGCCTGCACTCCATAGACATTGTAGCATTATTCACAATCTCCAAGATATAAAATCAACCTAAGCATCTATCATAAATAAATTAGTAAAGAGAATTTGGTATATATACACAAGGGAAAATGTGGAATATTATTATAAAGATAAAAAGAATAAACCTGTCATCTGCATTAATATGGATGAATCTGAACAACATCATGTTAAATGAAATATGCCAGGCACAGAAAGCTAAATATCACATCATTTCACTTATATGTGAATCTAAAAATGTCAAATGCCCAGAAACATTGTAAAGTGGTAGTTACCTTAGGATCGGGGGATGGTGGAATTGGGAGACGTTGGTGAAAGGACAGAACATTTCAAAGACGAGGAATAAATTCATGAGATTTGTTGTACATCATAGTGCCTACAGTTAATAATATATTTTGTACTTAAGAAATGATGCTCAGTGCAATAGTTTATGCCTGTAATTGCAGCTACTAAGAAGGCTGATGAAAGAAGACAGCTTAAGGACAGAAGATCGAGATCAGCTTGGTCAACACAGCGAGACCAGTAGCTGGGCATGGTGGCACATGCCTGTAGTCCCAGCTACATGAGAGGCTAAGGCAAGAGGATTGCTTAAGTCTAGTAGTTTGAGGCTGCAGAGAGCTATAATTACATCACTGCACCACAGCTTGGGCCACAGAGAAGACCAGTTTCAAAAAATAATTGTAAAAGGGTAGATTTTATGTGTTCTTATCACACACACACACACACACACACACACACACACACACACACACACAAATAATCATATGATTCTTGCATTGGTAAAATAGCTTGATTTTGATTTAGGCATTCAACAATGCATTTATATATCTAAACATAATATTGTACGACATAAAAATACACAATTTTGTCTTGTCAATGACAAAATTAAAAAAAACTTTTAATATTAAATATAAAGTCTATGCAGTACTGAGTATGACAATGATGTCCATTAAGCATCACTTTTATTCAACAGCGTATTGGAGATCTTAGCCAATGATATAAGGTGTGAAAGTAAGGTAAATCTTGGGGCTCTAAGTCCCTAAGCTAAAGGGAAAATACATTTATTTTACTTGATTTTCTATATAAACTGTGAGATAATATACTTTTCAAAGGGCCATTCTTCAATATTTAAACAGTAGCAGATAAAAAGTACTTAAGAAATATTTAGTGCATAAAAATATTATTTTTTCTTCCAACAAAGTTTCTAACTGCAAGATTAGAATAAAAATAGTGATAAAATGGGAATAGTATGTGCAAAATTGTTATATACTATTAAACATGATAACCAGCTACATGTTCTCAGTTGTATAAATACTGAAAATATTTGGAAAATGTTAGTACTCATGAGGTGTAAAAGAGCAAGTAGAAGTTTTAAGTTAACTGTCAGGATAATTTTGAAACCTTTTATCTAGTGAAATATTGGGGCATGGTAAGGGGTAATATGTCTTAAAACTTTTGAGATTTAATTAATTCTTTTAATTCTTAATATTTATAATGCTGAAACTTTGTTTTCTTTGAATGATTGAAGAAGCCTGTACAAAATAAAATTTGTGATGTATGAGACATATTTTTTTTTTTAATTAAAAGGCTGAGTGGCATATAACATTATGGGTGGTTTGTTGGTACTGAGGAAAAAATTAAATGTTATAAAATGAAGACGTGATTAAACAATGCATATAATGCATAACTGTTTGCACATTGAAAGATAAAACACTGGTGATGGTCTGTTTAAATTTAGAAAATACTGCTTCATAACGTTGCTTTTGATCTCTGTATAATATTTTCTGCTTTCACGTTTGTAGTCCTATTGGATCCTACTGACAAGGGATGAAATCCTGCTATTCCAATTTCAGTCACAGATGTGGCCTAATTTGCTTCTTCAGTGAGTTGGATTTGCCTCTTGACTGGGAGTTTACACACCTGGAATCTCAGCACCAAGTCCTAGACCTCCTACACAAAATTCAATAAGGGTATAAGACTTGTAGGACTTAGGAACTGAAAATACAAAGCTTCAAGTTGTTTATGTTTGTGTTCTCTAACCATTTTTGTCACATTGCATTTTCATTTGCTAGCAAGTTAAAAATTTTTGATGTGTGGTTAATATTAGGAAAGTTTGATAATAAGTATTTTTAACAAAACCAAACTATATAAATACATAGTTCCTATATATTTAAATGTATTTTGAAAAAATATGTATGTGAACAAAAGACAGAAAAAGAAAGAAGGCAGAAGTAAATTTCATAGAATGATTAAGATGTGCTATTTCCAGTGTAATTGTTGTATAACTGACAAAAATATGTTTAGAATAAAGGAAATAATCAGATGTATGTGCAACATAGTTTAAGGACTTACTTACTGTTAAAATAAAGTACGGAACATGCTTTCCGTATTTTTCATTCATGTGCATTGCTTGAATGAAATAATATTTAAATAGTGTATTAACGATGCATATAATCAACCCAGGTGCAATTTAATTTTAATGAATTGCAGAGATGAAAGTATTTTTGAACTTGCAAAATAAAATATTTTTAAAGAAAGTTGCCTGTCAAAATACACCAAGAGTATGTACTGAGGTTATTATGGTGTTGTTGCTAGGTAGTTTTTCAGAATGTCACCATATTGAAGAGTTTTCAAGTATTTATGTTTTAAAATTATATGTATATTAAGCATATATATATGAAGAAAGAAGTAACATTGTCTAAAAAGAGAATAATTGTTTGGTGACAATTTTATAGCAGATGTTATCTTTTAACTAACTTATAAGAAATAATGCCTATAAAATATTACAAAAATATATAATGCCTAATATGTAATTTGTTACCTTTATCTCTAAAATGTTAACTCCAGTAATTGATTTATTATCTATATTTTAAAAAAATTCTGATCCTGAAAGAGCACTGCAAATGGTTTTTCTCTCTTTTTTCATTTTATATTTTTCCAAAAAGCATAGAAATATTGGAGTCTGCTATATCTAAAGATAATTAAAAGCTTAAAAAAGGAAAACTGCATTTTTTTTTTCCTGAGAAGGACATGAAGGTATTTATGGCCCACCTGGCGGAGCATTTTCCACCAGACCTATGTTAACAAAAGAGTGCAAGTCCAGAACAACAACAACAACAACAACAACAACAACAACAACAAATCTAAAAATTTCAGAGACATTGGTGGGCAGGATAAAATTTTTCTAGATTTTCACATTAGGACCAAGTTAGATTAATTTGATACTGATGTTAGCATATGCCCACTTACATGCAGAATGTGTACACTGAAAATTGCTTTAAATTTTCTGTATATTTTGATAAATCTTACATTCTTAAATATGAAGTAATTAATTTTATCCTATTATATTTATAAGGTTATATTTTTACAGGAAGGTAGATGTTTCAATGGATTATGTGATACTAAAAATGGTAGTAATTATGTTGTCATACCACAAAAATATTTAGCTTGTTAGCTTAATATTTGCTAATGCACAGAATGCACAGAGTGGCCAGTTAGTGGCAAGTGCACACATTCAATGAATAGCCTAGGAAGTATAATTTAACATTATAAATGAGGACTTGGATGCATTACAGCAACTGTTACATAGGATTACAGATTTTGTCAATACCCTTAAAAATTCATTTATCAAACCTCTTTGTGGATTGTATGCGTTAAATGTGTTTTGCTTTACAGTTTTCTAGAAACTGTAGACACAGAGACAAGATGCCTTGATTTCTAGTTTCACATATGTCTAATTATTGTAAGCAGTAGAGAAACACAAAAAAATACACACAAAAACTAGGCAATAAGAATATGCAAATTGAATCAAGTCTATTTTCATTCTGCTAATAAAGAAATACCTGAGTTGGGAAGAAAAAGAGGTTTAATTGGTCTTACAGTTCCATATAGCTGGGGAGTCTTCAGAATCATGGTGAGAGGTAAAAGGCACTTCTTACATGGTGGGAGCAAGAGAAAAATGAGGAAGAAGCAAAAGCAGAAACCTGATAAAGCCATCAGATCTTGTGAGACTTGTTCACTACCATGAAAACAATGTGGGGGAAACTGCCATCATGATTCAAATGGACTCCCATTGGGTCCCTCCCACAACACATGGGAATTACGGGAGTACAAATCGAGATGAGATTGTGTCCCTTGGTGGGGACACAAGGCCAAACCACATAATTCCACTTCTGGCCCCTCCAAATCTCATAGCCTCAAATTTCAAAAACAATCATGCCTTCCCAACAGTCCTCCTAAGTCTAAACTCATTTCAGCATTAACCCAAAAGTCCACAGTCCAAAGTTTCACCTAAGACAAGTCCCTTCTTTCTATGAGCCAGTAAAATCAAAAGCAAGCTAGTTACTTCCCAGATACAATGGGGGTACAGGTATTGGGTAAATATAGCTGTTCCAAATGGAGAAATTTACCAAAAGAAAGTGGTTACAGGGCCCATGCAAGTCCAAAGTCCAGCAGAGCAGTCAAATTTAAAAGCTCCAAAATGATCTCCTTTGACTCCAGGTCTTGCATACAGGTCACAGTTACGCAATAAGTGGGTTCCCATGGTCTTGGGAAGCTCTGCCACTGTGGCTTTGCAGGGTATAGGCTCCCTCCTGGTTGCTTTCATGGGCTGATGTTGAGTGTCTGCAGCTTTTCCAGGCACATAGTCCAAGTTTTAAGTGGATCTACTATTCCATGCTCTGGAGAATGGTGGCCCTCTTCTCACAGGTCCACTAGATGGTGCCCCAGGAAAGACTTTGTGTGTGGGCTCTAACCCCATATTTCCCTTCAGCACTGCCCTAACAGAGGTTCTCCATGAGTGCCCTGCTCCTGCAGCAAACTTCTGCCTGGGCATCCAGAAGTTTCCATACATGTTCTGACATCTAGGTGGAGCTTCATACACCCCAATTCCTGACTTCTGTGCACTCACAAGCTCACACCACATAGAAGCTACCAAAGCTTGGGGTTTGCACCTTCTGAAGCCACAGCCTAAGCTCCAAGTTGGCCTGTTTCAGCCATGGCTGGAGTGGCTGGGATACAGGGTACAAAGTCCCTAGGCTACACACAGCACAGGGACCCTGGGCCTGGTCCACAAAACAATTTTCTTCTAGATTTCTGGGCCTGTGATTGGAGGGGCTGCCATGAAGACCTTTGACATGCTAGAGACATTTTCTCCATTGTCTTGGGGATTAACATTAACCTCATTACTTACACACATTTCTGCAGCTGGCTTGAATTTCTCCTTAGAAAATAGGCGTTTCTTTTCTATAACATTGTCAGGTTGCAAATTTTTTGAACTTTTATACTCTGCTTCCCTTATAAAACAGAATGCCTTTAACAGTACACAAGTTAACTCGTGAATGCTTTGCTGCTTAGATATTTCTTCCACCAGATACCTTAAATCATCTCTCTCAAGTTGAAAGTTCCACAAAACTCTAGGGCAGGAGCAAATGCCACTAGCCTCATTTCTATAGCATTGACAAGAGTCACCTTTGCTCCCGTTCCCAACAGTTCCTCACCTTCATCTGAGACCAACTCAGCCTGGATTTCATTTTCCATATCATCAGCATGTTGGTCAAAGCCGTTCAATAAGTCTCTAGGAAGTTTCAAACTTTCCCACATTTTCCTGTCTTCTTCTGAGCCCCCTATACTTTTCCAACCTCTACCTATTATCCAGTTCCAAAGTTGCTTCCTCATTTTCAGGTATCTTTTCAGCAACAAGCCACTCTACTGTTAACCAATTTACTGTATTAATTCATTTTTACACTGCTGATAAAGACACCCAAGACTAGGAAGAAAAAGAGGTTTAATTGGACTTACAGTTTCACATGGCTGGGAAGGACTCAGAATCATGGCGGGAGGTGAAAGACACTTCTTACATGGTAGTGGCAAGAGAAAAATGAGGAAGATGTGAAAGAGGAAATCCCCGATAAACCCATCAGTTCTTATGAGACTTACACACTGTCACTAGAACAGTGGGGGAAAACCACTCCCATGATTCAAATTGTCTCCCACCGTATCCCTCCCACAACACATGGGAATTATGGGAGTGTAGTTCAAGATGAGATTTGGGTGGGGACACAGAGCCAAACCATATCGCTGATTAATGCTATTAGAGGAATGTGTAATGTATCCTAAACTTTCAAAACAAGGTTAAATCATTCTGACACCTTTAGAAAAATTTATAGGGAAAGGTGATGGTCAAGATGGAAATGCTAGAATGGAAGTAAAAATAGTCACAGTCACATTTTTATGTCATTATAAGAAATGTCATCACCTGAAGAAAACAATCAGTAACTATTTTTTTTTCCTGGAAAAACTGTTAAATTGATTATATAAACAAACACATTCAGATATTAAAAATATAATAGAGTCAATCTGCAACAGTTCATCATACCTGCTACTATCATAAAGTTTATGCTGAGTCCTTTAAAAACATCAAAGAATTCATCTCTCTGATTTTTATTGCTACTGATATCTTAAAACACTCTTCCCATCTCTTTCTATTGTTCTTGTTTCACTAACTGTTCTCAAAAGGAAGCTTGGTCAGAAAAGTATCTATTCATATATTGATAGAAGAGGAATTCTACTGCATATTATTTTATTCACTAACTGTTCTCAAAAGGAAGCTTGGTCAGAAAAGTATCTATTCATATATTGATAGAAGAGGAATTCTACTGCATATTATTTTATTATGATTCAGAGTATAAGCAAACGACTGGTATAAAAACTATTTGGGGTAATTGAGTTCACTGGAAAT
The DNA here is from genome assembly GCF_048565385.1 of Saimiri boliviensis. Lineage (NCBI taxonomy): Eukaryota > Metazoa > Chordata > Mammalia > Primates > Cebidae > Saimiri > Saimiri boliviensis. The sequence continues at coordinate 157,618,497 of NC_133451.1, forward strand.
TCATAATAAAATAATATTAGCATTTTAATATTAGCACTTTTATGGTTTTCCTTGTAGAGATTTTTAAACTCCTTGGTTAAATTTCTTTCTGGGTATTTCTTTAGCTATTGGAAATGAAATTGCATTTTTAAATTTATTTTTCAGCTAATTTACTATTAGTATATAGAAATGCTACTGATTTTTGTATGTTGATTTTGTATCTCACAAATTTGCTGAATTCATTTCTCAATTCTATGAGTTTCTTAGTGGAATCTTAAAGTTTTTCTATATATAAGATCATGCTGTCTGCAGAGAGAGACAATTTGACCTTCTCTTTTCCAATTTGGATGCCTTTTATTTATCTTTTCTTCACTGATTGCTCAGGCTAGGACTTTCAGTACTGTGCTAAATAAGAGTAGTGAAAGCAGGAATCCTTGTCTCGTTCCAGTTCTTAGAGGGAATGCTGTGTCTTAAGTAATGTACAAGAGCTGCTTTGTGCTGCAGACAGTATACCTAAGTTCATAGTTTTATAAGGCAACTTGCCTAATTTGTAAGGTTTTGTTTTTATTTTCAGTAAAAAGGGTGATGTGTTGGCAGGTGTTATTAAAGAAAGCAGCCATCTGCTTAGTCAGGGCCTCCACCTGCAATTCTACACCCATGGTCACTCCTGGGGGAAAATATGGCTAGTGCATAAATCCACCAGGATGCCCATTTCTGTGGTGCCTGGCTTTTACACACTTCCTAGCTGTCAGGGAGAGTGTCTAAATGAGGCAGAATGCATCTTGGTAGGTAGAGTCAACCCCAGGTGCATCTGCAAGTCCAGTTTTAGAGCAAAGTCATCCATGCCTGCTGCAGGCCCATAACAGATCCCCCGGGGAAGCATAGGCCCCACCATGTAGATGAGAGTTACTCTGCCACCTTAGCCACACACTGTCAGTAAGTTGGAAGGTTCGGTTTAATTGTTGATGAGGAAACCATTCTACATTATGGGGACAGTTTGGAGTGTGCTGCTGTTGTGTCTTTTGATGCACAGTGGTGCTTGATCCATTACCTATATTTGCACTGCTGTTAGCCATCCAATGCCATCATGTATGGCATATCCTACAGTGGGAGAGACATTAACTTGTTTACAGACCAGATGAAAAAGATGTTTCTTTGTTTCCTCAAAGGTAGGGAACACATGATGGCAGCACTAATTATTGAAGGGAAATAAATGAGAACTCTCATCCTAAGTATAAAAATAACTCCAAGTGCTCCATTTAATGGCTTGTGTGCACCCTAAAAAGCCTGTGGTGAAAAAAACAATGGTAGTTTCCCATAGACCCAATAGGATTTCTTAATTCTGGTGATAAGTCACCATCTGGCCCATTCAGTGAAAATGGTAGCTTTAGGAAAGAAAAAAAATGTATTTATGACTGTAAAATTAATGAAGAACTTCATGTTAACAGAAGGGTGTTACTTATCTATATGAATTTTCTTTGTTAGAAACTTTAGATCTTCTCTTGGCTCACCTGACCAAGTGGGCTGGTTGTATAAGGTATTGGGTTGAGGAGGAGCTGTTTTTACCGGAGTGTGAGGTAACCATGGCTTAATTCCAGCCAGTCTGATAGAGAAATGAGTGGTCAGTGTCACCTTATGAAGTCCCATCCACTCTTCGGCTAACTGTTAGTCTGATTCTTGTTTTTGCAGGATTTTAGTAGCAAAGTATTTCCTGGGCAGAAAGGGTGAAGAGGCTCTTCTGTGAGCTATGGGGCCCTGGAAAGAGCAGATGCATTATTACTAATGTATGCCCCAACTGTTTTGTATATTGCTTAATTCTTGATTCATTTACCAGATGTAAAGGTGGAATTCCGAGGGAGAGACTCTGGAAGGGTATCCCATAAGAGATTTTTAAGGGGCTCATTCAAAGCTCTCTTTGGGCTGCATTATGATCTAGAGTAAGGCAATGGGAAAAACTTTATCTCAGCTTAAATCTAAAGAGTTTTGTAATCATCTTGTTTAAAGTGTGATTAATTTTCTCCATCTTTCCCATCAACTGTGGTCTCCATGATGATTGTAACTACCACTTGATCTGAAAAGCATGACATATCTTTCATGTAATTTCAGAAATTTAAAAAAGGGCAATTGCCACTTTGTATTGAATGAGAAAGTCTAAATCAAGAAATTATTTCCTTCCATAAAACTTTATCTACTACTGTGTTCCTTTCAGATTTGGTAAAGTAAGACACATTCTGAACATGTGTCTACAAACATTAGTAGGAATTTTAAATTTTTCCTTGTCATGGGAGTGAAGTCAACCTGCCAGTCTTTCAATGGACTGTCTCTTGTGTTTCACTCTTTTCCTTGGGATCAGTAAGTAATTCCTTTATAATAATTTTTTGGCACACAAATGACATCTCTGGGAGATTTTATGGACTATTTTTAAAAATATGACACCCTTTAAGGTACGGTCACATCAGGTCAACCAAGATCTCCTTTCCATAGTGTGTCTCTTCATGTAAGTGTTTCACAATTTGATATACCAAGCATTCAGGGAGAAAATTCTCCCATAAATACTAATCTTCCAAGGTGAGCTAGGGTCTGTGTTGGAAATACCCCAGTTGCAGGCACACTCTTGATCCCACTCAGTATAATGTCGCTTGCAGTCTAATAAATCTAAATGGAGTATGAGAGCTCTGAGTGTCTGTGGCCCCCCAGTAGCTTGCTTGGCAGCTCTATCTGCTGCCTGGTTCCCCTTCGTTATTTGTGAATCATCTTTCTGATGCCCTATGGAGTACCCAGTAGAAACCTGGGTCAATAAAGCAATTGCTTTCAGCAGGGTGAGAATCTCCATCTATGTTTAATATCTATATTATTGAGGTCAGGAAGATGCTTTCCTTTCAAATGGCCCCATGAACATGCCTTACCATAAATGTGTGCTTAGCAACAGTGTAAATATTTACCTGCTTTCCATATAAGAGTTCTAATGTTCTGGTAAGAGCAGTCAGTTCAGCCAGTAGAGAAGGACATGGGTCTCTATTACCCTATCTGTAGTCGCCATAGCATACCCTGTGTGGCATCATCCATTTGTCGAAGTGGTTTCCATTGATGTAAATCTTCCAGTCTAGAGCTTTGGTCGGGCAGATTCTGCCTTCTAGAATAAAATAATCAAGAATTTCTGGACAATTGTGTTCTAGTTCATGGTCAGGCTCAGTGGTCAGGAGCAAGGTGACTGAGCTTAGCTCCATGGTTGTCTGCAAAGTTACAAAGTCTTCCAGAAGCATGGCCTGGTCTGGTATTTGCCTATCCACCCTGAAGTAAGCCAATAGCCTCACTTTCTGTTCCAGCAAGGTCAGCAACCGATGAGGCACAAACACAGTGATGGATTGCCTCACAGTAAATTTCTCTGCTTCTCACAGGATGCCACAGGTGGTAGCCACTGCAAAGAGGCAGGGGGGATACCCTTTAGGGTTTTCATTGACCTTTCTAGAAAAATAAGCTATAGATTTTGTAGAGTCCCCTAGCATTTGAACCAGTACTCCCAGCCCTATATATCTTTTTTCTCATCAACGTAAAGCTTGAATGGCTTCTATCAAGTCCTATTGAAATATCTTAATAAAATTTTACAAGAGAGCAAATAAAACATTTTGAAATGTGACAGAACCATCAAAAGCACAAGTAGGTAACATAATTTGAGAAATTAATGCTTTGGTTTTATATTTTCTGCAAGCATGTAAAACTTGTAAAGTTTAATCAGAGTTGATTTTTAAAAATGAGTAATAGTTCACACTAAGGATCTCTTATTTATACAAAAATATCATGCATGAAATTATGATTTTTAAAGAATTCCTGTTTTTAGCCTATGATTTTCTTTGTCATAAATACAATAGCTTTAGACCTAAGGTTAAAATGTGTGAGGCTTCAAAATAGATACACTAAATATTTGAATTCATAGTCATTTTTATTTTTATTCTTTAAGAAGAAACAGGATCCTACTAGGTTGTTCAAGATGGACTCAAACTCCTGGGCTCAAGGCATCCTTCTGCCTCAGCTTCCTGAGTAGCTGGAAGTGCAGGTCCATACCACTACATCAAGCTCTCATCATGATTTTTAAATGCATATATTTTAATAAAGCTAGGAGAAAAGACTTTGCATGTTGTTATCAGAAAGAAATGGTAGATGTTTAAAATGATGGATATGGTACTTACCCTGATTTGATCATCATCATCATATATATATATATATATATATATATATATATATATATATAAACACATATATATTTGTGTCGAAATGCCACATTGTTCCCCATATAAATACGTAGAATTATCATGTGTGAATTATAAATTTAAAAATAAATTAAAATAAATAAACTCCTATACAATTATTATTTACTAATTGAATGCAGTAATTTCAGTGTGATGTTAAATGCACTGGTAACACAAAATTATTTGTGTAACCAGTTCAGTGTAACTGACATTAAATTTTTATTTTCCAGCACAAAGAACAGATGCCAAATTATAGGAAGCCCTTTTCCAGTACTCAGTGAATTTCTTAACCCCGGGTACAGTAATTTTTTTTAGAGATAAGTATTTGGCTCAGATTAGGATTAAAAATTCAGGTCTTGAATTTCATTTATAATATATTGAGAAAGAAAAGGTGCTCTGCTTTCTGTCAGTTTTACTAGGGAAAGAAACCTAGACTGCAGATTTTTGACAGCTATTCTTCTATAAGTTGAGAGACCGCCTGAGAACGACACCAATGCTGAGTGAGCTTGGAATTTAGAGGTGTAGATATAGTAAACATGAAGTCATCCTCAAGCCACTTAATTCAGCTATACCTGAAATAAAACTTAATAATTTGTTCCAATGAATTATACACTATTTGTTATGTTTTCACTAAGGATATTTAAATTGGTAATATAGAGTTCGCTACCTGGTGAGTTGCACTCATACCACTAACTAGTAAGTAAAAGGATACTGATTGAATTAACTCACATCTTCCCAGTACTGTAATTCAGTAATGGGAGAAAAGCCAACTGTCCACCATATACAGAATTCAAACAATTTAGATTTAGATTTAAATATTATAGAACGATAAATGACTCATTATTTGACTTAAAAAGTCTTTAGTACTTAATGATCAGTCACATTTGTGTGCTGAACTTAATTATCTACTAAGGAAATGATGTACTTTCACTTCAGGATCAAATTTTTAAGCAAATGTAGGGGATGTTTAAACTGCCACTTGATATATCAAGTCACAACTTTATCAGCAATAGAACAAATGTAAAAATGTGCAATTAAAAGAAATACAAAATCTATTTTTATATAAAACTTTCACCTCATTAAATTGTTTTTAGTTATTAGCCTGACAGATGCTAATGCATGTAGGTGGAAGAAAAATGGTTTAATGTTTTAATATAATAAAGTGTAATACTTAAGCAGGAATAATGAATTCTTTTTGCAATCCTGCAGTTAAAAAGCTGTGTGACTTCAGAATGTTTTTTGAACTCTCTGATATTTGAAGATCAAGTTTTATTCTCTACAGTAATTATTGTAGAATTTGTTTCATGAACTTTTCCAATGTATACATTTATACACTGCATTACTGTCCATGCAGTGCCTGAGACATATGCCTAGTATTAGGATCAATATAATACTATTAGATTGATTAATACAAAAAGAATAGCAGAAGGATAAATAATGGAGTTATTTATTTTCCAGCTTAAAAATGAATCAATAAAATAATTTTGTAAAACATATCTGAAGCCATATATGCAAACTGAGACAAATATCTCGTCATTATTTTGTCTATAAAATATTTCAAGTTTTATGACTTTGAGATGATACTCACCACTTTCATCTAGGAATATGAAGCCTTAACTATCTGTTCATTGACCACTCTCCTGAGCTTCTATCTTTCTATTTTCACATACAACCCAGCTACTTTGACTTTAACTTTGACTTTGTCTAAGCTGTTTCCAGTCCTATATAATTTGTAAATGCATTTTTTTTAATCTTTCCAGAAAGGTAGTCTTTACATTTTTTACTTGCCTAATTCCTCATCCCTCCCATGTATTACTTTAAATGCCACATGCTAAGTTACTCTTACTTTAATAACTCAACACTAATCAAAATTTAGTTCCATCTTCATTCTTCCTCACAGTATGTTGCTGTTTTCCTAAAGTTAAATTACTATAATTTGTAAATATATATATACACATATGCTATAATTTGGATATTTGTCCCCTTTAAATTTCATGTTGAAATGTGATCTCTAATGTTGGACATGGGCCTTGGTGGGAAGTGTTTGAGTGTTTGGGTCATGGGGGCTGACGCCTTATGAAGGGTTTAGTACAGTCCTCAGGACAGTGAGTGACTTCTCGTGATATCAAGTTGTTTAAAAGCTTGGTTTCTCCTACTCTCCACCCTCTCACACCATTTTTTCTGCCCTGCTGCTGCTCCTACTATGTGAATGGCTGTTCCTGCTTCACCGTGATTATTCCACAGAAGCTGAGCAGATGAGCAGATGCTGGGGCCATGCTTCTCTTTAGGTTTATGAATAAAATATTCAAGATTTTGTAACAATTTTATTGCTTTTACTTGCTCCAATTTCTAAACAATATCTAAAATTTAATGGAAAAAATATATGAAAATATTTATCACACATTAATGTAGTTTAAAGTAAACAAGTGCAGTGCATAGAAACCTACTTTCAGTAATAAACTTGTAGTATTTCTTCAGAAGACACTGCCAGTTTCACTGAAAACAAAACTGGAATTTAAACTTACCCTATTTTGTAAACCTCAGTTATTCCCTATATAGATGTTATGTTATTTCCTTCTCATTACATATATATAGATAGGAATATCTGTCTTTCCTGTTTATTGGATTTATGTCTTAAATTTCAACCACTAATCACCACTCCATGAATCCTTCCATTCTCCCCTCCCCTGAAATGTGTCACTATCTCCTTTCCCTCACTGGTTAACTTACTTTTATTCTCTAAGATTTCATTTTAAGTAGGTTCTTTCATGGACACTACTTTAACTCTTATACTAAATTCAAAATGTTGTATTTTCTAAAGTTTTTGTGAAAGCGTAACATAGGTATGTAGTGGAGTTAATCAGAGGTTTGTAGCGTGATAAATCATTACTAAGTGCAAATGTTCACATGACAGAAATGCAGTATTACTGCTTTCCTAAACATCTACTTTTTTTTTTATCACTTCAATCACTGCCCTCTTTTTCATTCCAAAGGTCAACATTACTCTTATTTCTAATAACGTAACTTAGTCCGACTGTCACTGAATTTTAAAGATGAAATTGTAGTTCTTGTGTTTGATTTTGGCCTCTGCTGTCTTTGGTGAGCATCATTCAGAGACTCTTCATAGTATTTCACAGAGATGGAGTATACTTTTATTGTTGCATAATATTCTATTTTGTAAATACATTCAAGTTGTTCTTTTTAATGTCATTCAACCAATTATTCATGAAGATATATTTACCTGTATCTCTTTATTGGCTGTTCTGAATAATGCTGCTACCAACATCCCCATTTTACCTTACACATACTTATCTACTCAGGCTAGACACACAAATGCACAAGAATCCAGAAGTAAAATTAGTCATAGGGTATCTTTATGTGAATACTGCCAGATTTCCACAAAACATTTGTATTGATTTGCCAACTACCCCCAAATCAAAGTACCAACTGTTACACAGCTTAGTTGATACTAAGACTTTATCTTTACAATTTTGTTTTTCTCATGCATATGCATAGCATTACTTTTTTATTTTTATAGTCTTGTTTACTTTTAATATTTATGTACATATTTTTATGGAGTACATGGGACATTTTGGTACAAGGATACAATGTGTAATGATCAAATCTGGGTAACTGGGATATCCATCAATGCAAACACTTGTCATATTTTTGTGATGAAAACATTTCAAATTTACTCTTCTAGTCATTTTGAAATATACAATAAATTAGTTTTAAGTATAATCATTCTGTTGTGCTGCTGAACACTAGATCTTTATTTACATCCACACACATTTATTGAAATATTGATTGAAGATGCATTGAGTACATAAACAAATTTGTGAAAAAAATTGTATTTAAAATAAATTTTCTAATAATTTTTGACATACTGATCTATATATTTTGTTTCACTTTAATTTTTGGTAGCAATATTGTATAGTTTTTCTTATAGAAGTCTTGCACTTATACTTACATTGACATATATGTAACTGAAAGAAAATAAAAATCTTTTCTTTTTAGTTTATAACATTTTGGTGATTTAGAATAATTCAAGTGATTTTTTTATTCAATGACTTAGCCAGCTTTATTTATAAGTTAAAATAATGTATTGCTATATTCTTCTGAATTTTCTAACCACTCAAATATGTTTTCTGTAATTAATCATAGTCTTAGGTCTTTGTTTACAATTTTACAATTTTCTCTTTTTTATGTTATAGGACTGGCAAGGACCTTAAATGTAATACTGAATTGTCATGGTGACAGAGGACATGTTTTTCAGAGGAAGAACTTCAAAGCATTTGTGGATTTTGCTGGTGTTATTAATATCCTTTATCTAATTATTTTAAAACTATTTCCTTTGTAGCCACTTAAAAGTTTATATAATTATTAAAAATAAAATTTTATTGAATAATTTTTCTACCTGTTTTTATATCTCTACATATTTTTCTCTATTTTATTAATCTGATAAATTATCTTGATTGATTCATGAATGATAGAGTAATAATACAATTCTGGAATAAACCTAATCTGTTGATGATACATTTTTTTAATTAAGTGTTTGAATTTGATTTAATAATATTTAATTGAGAATTTTATGCTGATGTTTATGAAAGTTATTGGCCAATAATTAACTGTCACTGCAAATCTTTGTCAGGTTTTGTTAGCAGGATTATAATAGTCCTCAAAGCAAGTCTAGGAATGTTTTCATCTATTCCTTAGATTTCAAGGCATTTCAAGAAATATATGAGTTGCCTCTTCCTTAAATATTTGATTAGGTTTACTAGGAATTCAACTCTACCTATAGTTGTTTTTGTGAGAAGGATTAAATTATATTATATAGAATAATTCAGATTTCAAAATTGTATCATGTCTGCTTGGGTATTTTTTAGAACATTTTAAAATTTCATCTATATTTTCAGATATATTTATATAAAGATATTTGTAATATGCTTTTATTTTTATTTTCATATTCTTAACACCTCCAATAGCCACTTTATCATTCCTATTATAGATTGTTGATATTTATCTGTTATCCCATGATCTCTCTCACCAGGGATTTATTAATTATAGAAATATATTATAGAATATATAATGAATTTTTATATAATTATTTTCTATTTTGTGATTTCTTCAGTTAATTTAAATGAGGAGTGCTTAGATTATTAAGTTATCACCTTATTTTCTAGACTATGCAGTGAGGACACAGCTCTCTTCTAATGACAGCTAGCAGTTTTCGCATTCAATTAAAATAGTTTCTAATTTTATAATTATTATTTTCATCTCAATTGTTGGTTACTTGGGAGTTTTCTTTCCAATTTAATTTGCATTCTATAGTTATTTGCTTTAACGTTGATTTTTAAGTTAATAACATGTTATCATATAATACATCATTTATTTTATACTTCTGATATATTTTGTGACTTACTCTGTGTCCCAGCATGCGGTAAATTTTAGTTAATCTCCCATCATATGTACTTCCAAAGAATGTATATTCTGAATTTGTTGGAATCAGGTCATATTTATCAATCAGTTTGTTCATATATTGTACAGGCTTATTGGCTTATTGATTTTTTCTTGTCCGTTTATCAGTTACCAAGAAAGGTGTTTAAATATTTCCAAATATGCTTTTGGATTTTTCTATTCTTTAGTTTAATTAATTTTAACTTACGTATTTCAGGGCAATTGTTAGGGCATAAATCCTTACAGTTTTATATTTTATGGTGATTTATAATTTCTGTTATGACATTTGGTTACATTATTTCATCATAATTATAAAGTTGTTCATCATCTCTAGAAACAATATATAATTGACAGATACCTTAAAAGAAGAGATGTCATCAAATGCAGGGCTCCACTCCCTGAGCTTCCTTTCCTGCCTGCAACCTCATGGCCATCAAACACTTACCACATTGATTGCTGCAGTTCTTTCAACAAATGGTTTTAGTCTTTACTTTGGTTTAGCTATTTTAGTTTTTTCATGTAGGAAGGTTTTCCTAATAACCTAGTATACAATTTTCAGAAGATTGCTCCATTTTTTGCTGATTTTACCAAATGAGCTGTATCTTCAAAGCATACAATTCAGTAACTATGTCTAATCTAGTTGATGTTTAATGATTTTAATTATACAGATTTGTACATAATGACCACATGAAGATTCCTTGAAAAGCTAAGGATAATGCAGGTAAGTATAAAGACCACAATTGGAAAAAAATGAAATCAAAATTATCTTTATATTGTAAAATAAAACTAATGAATGGTAGAAAGATAAACTTCATAAAAAAAATTCTAAATTAAAAGATAAAGCAGTAGAGATGCCTCGCACTTTTACATACATATCTTATTTCACCCACAATGAATTTCTATAATAGCTGAAGTGCTTCTATACCAAGGCTTTCAATTCAAGGAATACTACTTCTCTTTGATTAATACATGAATATAGAGATGACATACGACTTCTGTATCTGGCTACTGTATGCCTCTCCAGCCTAACATTATGAAATTTTCTTTTTTCTTTAAGTTAACCAAATGTGCTACACTACTTCAGCTCACTGAGTGTTTATTTGTATGCAGGGTATTCTTATCAAATGCTCAATCTTTCTCTCTTAAGCTGCTTTATTTCTTTCACTTTTAAAAATTAAAATCAAATAAAATTTTCAAATAAGCCTTTTTTAAATCTTATCAACTAAGGACTTTTTAATTGTTATCTGCCTAGTATTTTCCTTCAGAGATATTCATGAAAAAATTTGAAAGTATCTGTCTCATAGGTTTATGACAATTGAATATAATAAATGTGTGCTGTAATCAGATTTTCCAGAATATTATTACTCAGTAAAGTTTAGATATTATAATTATTTATATTGTTATGGAAGATGATGAATTTTCAAATGAGTAAAAAATTTCCTCCAAAGACCTGGTTATTAAATGGCCATCTTTTCTTTCATAATCAAAAATATTTTTAAAATTCCTCCTGGCCTTTTTTTTTTCAGCCACTTTGTATATTTTCCTGACAATTCCCTGATGTGTGTGTAGGTATATTCATCTATATGAATATATGTTTGTACATTTGCACACAGGGACTCACATTCACACACTGACACATCTGTGCTTGATGGACCTCCTGTACTATTTATAATATACTAGTTAAATAAATATAAGTAGTTGGTTTGGTAATCCATTATTGTCACAAAATAGTGTAAATTCATAAAATGTGGGCAGTAGTTATTTCAATCATTTGGAAATATTGATTTATTTAATTGATTTAATACAAAATATTTTATTACTATTATTCTCTTATGTTTGTTTGTTTTTTCAAAATAGTTAATATTTATCCAACATGGCAACCTGGAACCAAAAAGTTTCTGTTTAGGCTAAAGAAAAATCTTACTGTCATTTATTTATTTTTTATTTATGTAGCAACACTCATGTTTACTACATTTCATCTCTCATAAGTGGTTGAATATAACTTTTTCTGAAACTAAAAGAAATGTAAAATAAAATTAAAATAACATTGTGATAGACATAAAGAGTTTTTGATACAGTCCACACATGTGTTCCATGCAGTGTGCTCTGATATGGTACATCAGCGTCTGATTTCAATCTTTTTCCACTTAGCTACTTATTAAAGTTGTTTATTTTCCTCCTAGGCTACTAAAGGAAGGCTCTTAAGCCTACGAGATTTTAGCAACAATCAAAGGCCAACCTACACCATTAATGTATAGCACATAATCTGGTTTTAAAATAGAAATTAAAAAATATAATGTATTTTACAGTTCCAACTATATATTAAAGATATGCAAGCACATATAAATATAAAACAATTTTAAAATATTTTCCAATTGAAAGTCTTCCTGGCTAATAATTTACATAACATATAGTTTAAAAAACAGGCATTTGATAACAATGTTAATGAATTTTATTAAACTATGTATGTGTAAGAAAGTCTGTGTGTCCTGTATGTGTGTGCATGTACCTATGTATAAAAAGGGGCTGAGAAGAAAAATGCTACAAAAATAAGAGTTCCCTTTTATAAAATAACATGAGTATAGATTTCTAAAGGAAACATATTGTAGTTTTGACAAGACAAAACTCAGATTATTTTATGATTACTTGAAGCATGGATGAATACTGACCTCAAAACAATTATATTATATAAAATATTATTTGACAGTTACTTGGACTATGGGTGAATGCTGAAATACAATTGAAAAGATTCATTGTAACAGAAAGCTTCATTGTTTCTAAAAATACTGTTCCATGATTCAACTTTCATTTTAAGACATAAACACATTTATTCTAATAGTTTCCAAGACACTCTCCAGATTGCTAAAAATCTCCCAGAAATTTGCACTACATCTTAAATAGACTGCTTGCCTCTGGATTTGTTTTCTCAGGTTTTCTTTGTTATTTGTGAAAAGCAAATGCTCATTTGTCAAATGAAAATATATGTTCAGTTTTATGCATATTATATGTACATATATATGTATATAATAGTATTTAATGATTATTTTAGAATGTCCCATGTAATAAAAATGGATGTGTAAATCAGAAACTTTAAAGAAAATATGTTCCAAGTATCTTTTCCCTGGGTAACCTATTATTTCGACATGCTAAATATTTTAAACTTCTGGTAAAATTAAGGCATTTTTTTGTTCATAAGTCTACCATAACAAATAAAGTATTAAAAAATGTGAATATTTAATTCATTACATAAACTGGAATGATATACTCCACTTATCCCAAAATGATTAATAAAAATTAGTCTTAAATATTAACACAAATCATCAATATCAAATATAGTGTCTTAATCAGTTTGGAATTAGAAGTTCAAGTTCAGGGTGTCAGCATGGTCAGATTCTAGTAAAGGTCTTTTCTGGGTTGCCGATTTTCAACTTCTTGTATACTTACATTGTGAAAATAATGAGCTGGTTCTGTGGACTCTTTCCGTAAAAGCACCAATGTCATTTAGTAGGGATCCACTTAATTGCTTCTCAAAGGTCTCATCTCCATCATATTCAGTTCAGGCTTCAACATCTGAATCTTGAAGGGACACAAACATTCAGTCCATTGCAACCAGATTTATTTGATTTACAATGCATTTTCAAACAGCCAGCAATTTGTTGACTTAATTTTTATAACACAGATTAATAGAACAAAATAAATTTAAGTTAAATAAAGTATAAGAAATATGTTTTAAGCAGATATGCATTTCAGTAATTGATTAGAATTGAAACCATTAGCCAATCCTAATAAGTTTGGGCCCAATCATTTTCTTTTTGATGTATGTCAAATTGATAGCTCAGAGGTGGGCACTGTTTGGTTATATTGAAGACATGACATATTATTTAGGTGTACTACATTTTAAGCAGATTATATCACTTATTGGTATGTATATAATTTTAAGAATATATATATATAATTTATATCTGCACTAAAAAGTTGCTTTCAAAACAGTTATATTTTCAAAAAATATTTTCTATATGATCATTGTTTATCTTTGAAGCAGTATAATTACAGTTTTATAAACAGCTACATTTTCAAATATCTCTCAAAGTTAGAGGAAATATCATTAAGTAAATTTAACACAAAAGAAATTTTCCCATCACCATATTTTATGTTAATTTTTCTTGATTTTTAAGAATGAAAAAAATTAAATTAAATTAAATGAATCTATAGTAACTGATTATAAAATTGTAATCATATTTAGCATTTCTAAGTCATATCTAAAACACAAGGAAATAATTTGTATAATCAATTATTAAATGAACTTACTACTGGTATATTAATTAATGAGAAAATACTGAAATTTTTTTCTTTAAACCATTGAGAAAAATGTTTGAAAGCAAGAATGTCTTTCCTTGATATTTCTTTATTATCTCTCCTTAACTTACTTGTGATTTAAAGCAAGAAAGAAACATTCTCCAAGAATCAACAAGCAAAGCACAATCAATGCCTCTGAACGAGAATACTGTTCATTACTTATCTTTATATTACACACAAGCCTCAGGAAAGCGCCATATAGTACTTGAATATATTTTAAAATTGGATTTGAGCAGACAGCCAATCCCTCCTGTTGCCTCTCTACTCTTAAGAAGTAAGTAGAAGAATTGTAGGAACTCATAGTCTTCTAATATAAAGCCATAGGAAGAAAAAAAAAGAAGTAAGTTACCAGAAAAGAGACAAATTCTTACTGGAAAAAAAAAAAAAAATATATATATATATATATATATATATATATATATATATATATAAACTATACTTGAGGGAAATCCGGAATTTAAGTTAGTAGATTTATCTTCCAGTATATGCTATATTTCTTCTAATATTTTCTCTGATGGGGAAAGGAACATCATCAGAAGTGGTGATGTATCCATATGCAACATGCAGTAACCTTTCAGTTTCTAATATCTGACCTACTGAATGTGCTTCATCATCAATTGTTTCTTCAACTGGCTAAGTTAGAAGTTGCTCTTTTTAAAGAAAGGTTGGAGACTATGAATTTGGTCGAAGTTTCTCATCTTACACAGCGAAAATTGAGGTTGAAAATGTTAAATGACTTTTTCATGGTCATGCATATATTCAACAGGAAGTCAACAGAAAACTCTTGTTTTTTTAAGTGTCCTTCAGAGATCAGGCACTGAATATGAACTATGAGGCTCCCCCATAAACCTGTGTATGTGTGTGTATGTGTGTATAATGACTACAAATAAATACTTCTTATAAATTATATCTACAGTTACTGAGTCAGAAAAATTTGAAAATTGAGAAATGCAGAAATATTAAATGACTTATAGACCATTATTAAGTATACATTGAATCTAAGAGCATTTATTTAATGACATATCACACATTTATTTTTACTATTTAAAATTCCTTATAAGTTGGAGAATAACTCTTCTTTATGTTTATTATTGGATTAGATTAAATTTTTGAGAGTAATAAAGAAAATAACAAGTTTCTTAGCCTATTTTAACAATATCACTTTAATTCCTATGATGTATGTAGTTAGCATGATTTATTTATGAAACTTTTTGAGAGTTGGGGAAGTATTTGAAGAAACCAAAAATATAATCACCCTAAAAATTTCATTAAGATTATAATTTTACCAGAAATTCATTAGTTTTTAGACATTATTTTTAATGTAGAACTATTTTCTTTATTTAGTATTTTCTTCATGCTCTCTCAAAGGATTATGTCAAATTCTAATCCGTGCAATTTTGTCTTGAAGCTAATTCACAAAGGCAATTCTTCAATTTGATTATTTTTCCTAAGAGGTGATTACAATAATTCTTTCAATTTAAAGTATCATACTAAAATAGAATATTTTCTGCATATGTTAGAGTAATTCTCACATACTTTCTGATGGAGAAATTATATAACCATTAATATTAAAAGAATTAACAGATATGAAACAAACTACTCCAAATAAAGAAAAACAAATGAGTTAATAAAAATGTATTATTTTCATAAAAAGTCAAGTTTTATTAATGGAAAATGTTCTAATTATATTATTTTCATTGAACTGAACTATTAAAGTATTATATCATTGGCCTGGATGTATTTGGAAGCTTATATTCACCTAGATATGCCATCAATTGACATTAGCTTATGTGGTCTTATATGAGCTTCTCATACTTGCTAATAAATTTATTTCAACTATTTTGGAAGCACTTATTTACCATTGTCTGATATGCTGAGTGGTGGTGCTATTTAAAGAATATGTGGCTTGAGCTGTAACTTATTCTGTTTAATATAAAGACTGTCTGTTTCTGATGGGGAATCACCACAGAAACAAAACCAGTGTCCCCAAAGACCTTGACAGACTTGGATCTCTGAAGATCTAAATGTATTTAACACTTAGATATCCTACAAATGTTGATATTCATTATTCTCTATATTGCAGGCAGTTACCAATGTGTATTTTACTGTATGTTCTCCAAATTATGGCATTTGATTCTAGTTTGAACATTACATTCCAGAGTATAATTTTGGTGCTCACTTGCATGTTAAAATAAGATTATGAAAAGTCACATAAATGTAAGCAATGGCCTTGACTGGCTAAAACAGGATTTCTCCAAACCAGCCCTCAGATCTCTTGCACGAAATTACTTGGAATGCTTGATTAAATTAATATTTTTGGATTTTACATAAGACACATTGAATTAGAATCTCTGGGATTGCAACTAAATAATCTAAAAAGTTATTAAACTTGTTTTTAGTTTTTGGATTTGAATTAAATATTTTTTAAACTTTTCTATTTAAAACACTTTATTGAGGTATGATTGACATGAAAAAAGCTGTACATATTTAATTCATTCAATTAGATGAGTTTGGCAATAAGTATACAGCTTTGAAAACATCACCACGATTGTCCTAAACCTATCCATGTACAATTTTAAAATTATTTTAAGTTCATAAAGCATTCATTTTAGAACCTTTGATGTAAGCTGTAACATGCAACCTACATTATGACACCAATTGTGTTATCCTAGAGGCAGAGACTGAAGCAAAGACCTTTGTGCTGGTACATTACTTGAGAAGTGCTGTCTATAAGCAAATGTGAGGAAGGTGGAAAAATGAGGCCTTGAATTAGATAATGAAATAAACACGAATAATTTATCAAGATTACTGCTGAACAAGTTATTCATTTCCTCAGAAATCTTGGTGAAGCACACAATGCCTCTCAAATAAGCCTCAACTGATGGGAAGCTAGGGTACCTATCCACTGCACTCCACCCTCTACTAGTTCAAAGTTATTGCCTAGGAGAGTCAAGTCGTCCACACTTCCAGAAGACATTTCTGTGCTGTCTAAGTGAGTTCCCACAGCTTCAGAGCAAGCATGGGGTAAAGCACAAAAAGACACATGGTACACACTTGTGAGTAATAATGTTAGCGTGAGTGTGAGCTTGCAAAAACAAACCACCACCAACAACAGAACTTGGCAATCACAGCCATGGTGCACCTAGTAATTTTAAGCAGTCTGCCAACTATCCTGCCTTTAATAAATGGGCTGTGTCTTGCCACTGCTCAGATTAGTTTATGCCATGTGTAAAGTCCTCTCTGTAATTTTTTAATCTGAATGGTTTCTGTTCACAATTTTTATAAAAGTCAACACTGGAGAAGTAGTGGAAAAGCTTTAGTCTCTGCTACAATAGGACAGCATCATTATTGTCGTAGTGAGGGAGGGAGAGGTAATAATTATGAGTCCATACAAAACGCCACTCCTAACACCAATGCTACTTTATTCATGTGCACATGATGCAGGCACAGGATAGTCAAATATAGATGAAAACTGAAGTAAACAGGACAAGCCATCTTGTTCTACATGTGCTGAATGCCTTCTCTCCAGTAGATGCTGTCTTCTCTCTTACAGATGATAGCGTGAACCACAAAGACCTGCAAACTTTGTGTTAGCTCATATAGTTTGAGCCCCAGTTTTTCTCCAAATCTTAATGCCAGTCTTTCAATATTGCTCCTTCATTATTCCAGAGAAAAACAGATGAGCCAGGAGTTCTTGTACATTCTTACCTCACAATCTTTTTCTCTACATACAGACTTGAATGTCGTGTATAATGCACTGTCCAAGTGAAATAATTTCCTCTTAATGTTATTTAAAGCCAGCCTTGAATGGAGTTATATCATGGCAGCAATTCATTTTCAGATTTGCTTCAAAATACTAAGCTATCCCTTTGTGAATCAAGCTTGAGCCTTTTCCTTTTGTATCAACTGATCATGAAGAATCCCCCAGGAGACTATAGGTGAGAGCTGAGTCAGATGAGAAGGTACAGAGTTGATAGCTCTGATGGCAATTTGAGCAACTTGTACCTGTAGCACACTTGTATCACCTTTAACGGTTCATGTTTAAGTCTTAATGTAACATTTCCACTGTATAATTGGCAGCTTCAGTGCCCACTTAACCATATGATGTGATAGATCTTGCTCAGGTTCTGATGGGGATCACTCTGAGTCAAGCAGTAATGTACTCTTAACAATTATTTTGTTTGGATGAGAAATAGTTTTTCAAATGGTGAGTAATGCTCTTTTTCCTGAGTCTAGCTGTGACTCTTCTTTTAGAGTTTGCTTATATTACAGACTCTCCATATCAATCTTTTCTACCTCAAATAATTCTAGTATTTTGACATCTAGATCTAATGGCTAGAATGTGGGGGTATTTTATCGGTTAAATTTGATTTCATGTTTAACCCTCTCTTGCTCTGGATTGCACTTCAAACTGACAATCTTGAGTCACTTGATAAATGATCTTTCCCAAATATTGTTTGTTGTGCTTCCAAAATACAAAGAAACCCATTAACTGGTGTGAAGTAATGCATCAGCATATTATTATATTTAATGTCAATATCATTAAGGTTCTTGTGAACCCCAGTCTACATTCATTCTAGTGAATGGAGATTGTTTAAAACAAAAAACTTATATTTATTATGTATATTTGTGACAATATTGAAGGACTCTTCTTGAAAGGGATCCAAACTGCTATTCAATCAATGAGTGCTGTGACAGAGAACTAGTTAAGCTGGAAAAACTGAGTAAGAAATACATTTTATTATTATTATTATTATTATTATTATTATTCCATTGCCAATGCTATCATTTACATCTAATCTCTGGTTTTTGATTGTTTTTTCTTGGTTTCACTAATCAAGCAGTACTCAAGTGGGATCCTCAGCTTTCTCCACCAGGGAAAACATGCATTCTTAGCCATTACTACATATCCCTGTGGATCAAAGCACTCAGTTTTTCCATCTAGTTTTGCATTCTGGTAACTGTATCTACTTGTCCCTGTTGCTTAAGTGGAAAAACCTCACCCCTATAATTTTGGAATCCTATCTAACATCAATGCTAGGATGCTATGCCTGTTTGCAGAGAAGAAATTCATACTATCATCGGACATGCTGATCTTATATTGCTGGTGCACATTCACTATTGCTTTGGATACCATCTTGCAGATATGTCTGTCTATTGGGCTCTCCTAGGAAATATAGTCAAGTAACAATTTTCCTTGTTTCAAATAATAAATTTGTTCTACATTTCTTCACTCTTTAAAAACATTTCTGGGATCTCCATCTCACTTGTGAGAATATCATAGGGTCTGAGCTTCAAGGACTGATCTATCTTTGTATTGTATTAAGGCTGATGAATTATGTGTAATGGATGAGTGCTCCTATGCTAATAAAATCTACCCTATTCGCATTCACCCTTTCATTTCAATATGCTCAAGATTCATACCCACAAACAGCTTCTATGTCTTTTGGATACATTTTAACTGGGTCTTGCAATTCTTTAACTAAGTAAAGTATGTCCTCACAAAGCAGAAACTATTTCTCTACTTGGTCTATTTGATACCATATTACAGTTATTTTTCTGGATCACAGGCATGGGAAAATCTTGTGGACTACAAACATCATCTTACAAAGAATACCTTTCTAAGGACTCCCCAGTTGAGGGTTCAGGGTTTCCTTCTAAGAGCCTTTACTGTAGCATAGGATACTGCCAAGACAGACATTCAGTCCCATTGAAGCTACTGAATGCTTATAATCATACCCTGTGCTGGAAACAGAATTATTGGTGTTTTTAACTTGACAGCTCAATGGTCAGAAATAACATCAGGAGAGTATCAGAAATGAAGACATTTTTATTCTAACATCCAAACGCATTGACAATTCTGCATTAAATTATATACTACATGATTACAATCAATTATCACATTGTAACTTCTAATGCCTTCTTTTATTGTGTTAGCCAGGAAAAGATCCAGTGAGATCTTCTGCTGTGGGGAGCTTAACTGAATGATGGCTCAAGCTGCTGCCCTTGTGAATCTACTGCCACATTTGGCTGAAGCTACACTTTCCACAGAAGTCTCCCAGACAGTGATTGAATGCACTACGTGCTCTAATGGAGGCCTGTTTCTATGAGATATGAGTCTCAACTTAGAGACTTTGGCTTTTGCAAAGTCTCTCAATCAGTCTGGATAAATTTTTTTTTTGAACTACGTTACAGTTTAAGACTCTTCCTACCAACCCCTTCTCCCACTTCATTAATTTCACAGGAATCATATTCTTTCTGTGTTCTGAAATCTCTGCCCACCTTACCTTGTTATCTACCCCTTTTCTTTTACAGGCATTTTTCTATGCCTGCTCTGCTTTGGTGTTTGCTTATGTACTCTAATTTCAGTGGTGCAAGAAAGATTGAAGTTAAGTTGAGACTTGGAGACTGGCTTACTCACTACCTGATAGGCAAGGAGAATGCTATTTTGTGTGGTATGTGAGACACAGACAGTGCCTGAGAAAAGGTGGCAATCCAGTTCCTGGTAATTTCACCAGTGCTGACTTGGGAAGATATCCTAGGTTGATTTCCTTGTAGTTCCTATTTTCTGTATATTTGAAAGATGTGAAGTTAATAAAGACTACAAAGAAAACAGAGTTGGCTAGGCTATATTAATCATATAGAAAAGGATAATTAAAAGCTAAAGAGTAAGTGTGAAATTAGAATGTCTCTTTGATAGCAAGTCCTTTATTTCCTGCAGCAGATAAACATAAATAGCCAAACAGTACACTAGAGATCTGACAAACTTGTAGAACTCCAGAGATGTCTAAATGCTTATTCAAGGCATGTGTGTTATTAAAAAACAGGAGCCTTGTTTGAGAAAACCTATGGTCTAAATATGTGTCCAAGAAACTGAGAAGGACGTTTCTAAAGAAGTTGGCTCTTGTAGAGCCCTGTGAATATTCAGAGATTACAGACACAACCCATACTTCTCTACTAAGAACTAGCTCTTCTGCGCTACTGGAAAATGATGCAGAAGAATTTTACTCTTCATCCACACCCACAAGCAAAAGATAGATGCCTTTGAGGCTGCCTCCACTTCCTCTCCTTCAAGTAGCCATATAGTGTTAAACACGAGCATAACCAACCCATCTGGTTATCTACTAATCTTTTTTTTAATTGAATTTTAGGTTTGGGGGTACATGTGAAGAACATGCAAGATTGTTGCATAGGTACACATGTGGCAGTGTGATTTGCTGCCTTCCTCCCCCTCACCTATATCTGGCATTTTTCCCCATGACATCCCCCCCCAACTCCCCACCCTTCACTGTCCCTCCCTTATTTCCCTCCAACAGACCCCAGTGTGTAGTGCTCCCCTCCCTGTGTCCATGTGTTTCCATTGTTCAACACCTCCCTATGAGTGAGAACATGCGGTGTTTGATTTTCTGCTCCTGTGTCAGTTTGCTGAGAATGATGGTTTACAGGTTCATCAATGTCCCTACAAAGGACACAAACTCATCGTTTTGATGGCTGCATAATATTCCATGGTATATATGTGCCACATATTCCCTGTCCAGTCTATCATGGATGGACATTTGGGTTGGTTCCAGGTCTTTGGTATTGTAAACTGTGCTGCAATGAACATTTGTGTGCACGTATCCTTATAGTAGAACAATTTATAATCCTTTGGACGTATACCCAGTAATGGGATTGCTGGGTCAAATGAAATTTGTATTTCTAGGTCCTTGAGGAATCGTCACACTGTCTTCCACAACGGTTGAACTAATTTACACTCCCACCAACAGTGGCAAAGTGTTCCTATTTCTCCACATCCTCTCCAGCATCTGCTGTCTCCAGATTTTTTAATGATCACCATTCTAACTGATGTGAGATGGCATCTCAATGTAGTTTTGATTTGCGTTTGCCTAATGACCAGTGATGATGAGCATTTTTTCATATGTTTATTGGCCTCCTGTATGTCATCTTTTGAAAAGTGTCTGTTCATATCTTTTACCCACTTTTGAATGTGCTTGTTTCTTTTTTTCTTGTAAATCTGTTTTAGTTCTTTGTAAATTCTGGATATCAGCCCTTTGTCAGATGGGTAAACTGCAGAATTTTTTTCCCATTCTGTTGGTTGCCGATTCACTCTACTGACTGTTTCTTTTGCTGTTAAGAAGCTGTGGAGTTTGATTAGGTCTCATTTGTCTATTTTAGCTTTTGTTGCCAATGCTTTTGGTGTTTTGGTCATGAAGTCCTTGCCTATGCCCATGTCCTGAATGGTTTTGCCTAGATTTTCTTCTAGGGTTTTTATGGTGTTAGGTCTGATGTTTAAGTCTTTAATCCATCTGGAGTTAATTTTAGTGTAAGGTGTCAGGAAGGGGTCCAGTTTCTGCTTTTTGCACATGGCTAGCCAGTTTTGCCAACACCATTTATTAAACAGGGAATCCTTTCCCCATTGCTTGTTTTTGTCAGGTTTGTCGAAGATCGGATGGTTGTAGATATGTTGTGTTGCCTCCGAGGCCTCTATTCTGTTCCATTGGTCTACATCTCTATTTTGGTACCAGTACCATGCTGTTTTGATTACTGTAGACTTGTAGTATAGTTTGAAGTTCAGTAGTGTGATGCCTCCTGCTTTGTTCTTTTTGCTTAGAATTGACTTGGCGATGCGGGCTCTCTTTTGGTTCCATATGAAGTTTAAGGTGTTTTTTTCCAGTTTTGTGAAGAAGGTCAATGGTAGCTTGATGGGGGATAGCGTTGAATCTGTAAATTACTTTGGGCAGTATGGCCATTTTCACGATACTGATTCTTCCTAATGATGAACATGGAATGTTTCTCCATCTGCTTGTGTCCTCTCTTATTTCGTTGAGCAGTGGAGGAGATGGAGACACAAAAAACTCTTCAAAAAATCAATAAATCCAGGAGCTGGCTTTTTGAAAAGATCAACAAAATAGACAGACCACTAGCCAGATTAATAAAAAAGAAAAGAGAGAAGAATCAAATAGATGCAATAAAAAACGATAAAGGGGATATCACCACAGATTCCACAGAAATTCAAACCATCATCAGAGATTATTACAAACAACTCTATGCACATCAACTAGTAAACCTGGAAGAAATGAATAAATTCCTGGACACTTGCCTCCTCCCAAGCCTAAACCAGGAAGAAGTCAAAACCCTGAATAGACCAATAACAAAGTCTGAAGTTGAGGCAGCAATTAAGAGCCTACCACCCAAAAATAGCCCAGGTCCAGATGGATTCACAGTCAAATTCTACCAGACATACAAAGAGGAGCTGGTGCCATTCATTCTGAAACTATTCCAAATAATCCAAAAAGAGGGAATCCTTCCCAAATCATTTTATGAGACCAACATCGTCCTGATACCAAAACCCACCAGAGACTCAACAAGAAAAGAAAACTTCAGGCCAATATCCATGATGAACATATTTGCAAAAATCTTCACTAAAATACTGGAAAGCTGATTGCAACAGCACCTCAAAAAGCTTATCCACCATGATCAAGAAGGGTTTCATCCCAGGGATGCAAGCCTGGTTCAACATACACTTGCATAAGTCCATAAATGTAATTCACCACATAAACAGAACTGAAGACAGAAACCACATGATACTCTCAATTGATGCAGAGAAGGTCTTTGACAAAATTCAACAGCCCTTTATGCTACGTGCTTATTCTGATAAGGAGGATTGGTTTTAGCATCAGAAGAGCTAGCACATAAAAGTAGTAGCCAGAATATTGGTGTTTTTAATTGCATATGAATTTTGAGGATGCACTATAAACGGGAGCAGATGAAAGTCTGCATAATTGAGAATTCTTTGAGTGCTTGTGTTTGGAACGCTATAGCTAATAATCTGAGAATAGTCTCAGGGGGATGGAGCAAACTCACAGTGATAGTGACTCTTTGAAGTGTAGAGAAATTGCTGAATAATGGTGATTATGATGGATATTTCTGATTTTTAGTAATAGGTGTTAGAAAAAAGAATAAAGAGGTTCAAGGCAGTGGGAGTAGAGAAATGAAATATTAGGTGAGACCCAAAGACTCACCAGAGATTATTTCCAGAAAATGCAAAGGAACAAACAATGCACCAACACCATTGGTGAGAGTCACCAGCTACATTAAGAATTTTAGTTGTAGTTCTCCTCTGGAGACTAGAGATTATGGTGTTGGTGGCAATTGTGAAGCTGGATTCATACATATCTCTGAGGATGTGAGGCTCTGAAGTAACAGAGGTGATTAGCCACAAATACAGTAGTGACCAGAAAAAAAAGTGAAGGAAATTCCAAGGAACCTTGGCACAGAGATGGTTGTAGAAATGATTAATACACCATGGCAGCCCTAAGAGATGCATAGACAGTCAGTCAACTACCTACTTTGTTATTTAATGTCTGTAACCTTCCAAAAAAGACAAAAATGGAGTAGCAGGAGGTTAAAAACAGTTATCTCAATTCAAAAATCATGATTCTTTGACCAATATCAGGACCTGAGCCAATTTTTACATCTGAAATGTACTGACTGTAAAAATGATAAGGTCTGTATCAGGAAAAACACGATAATAAAATGGCATATTCATTGTAATCATGCCCTCAGTTTTTCTTCAGAGGGACTGCATTACTGTATTAGTCTGTTCTTGCACTGCTATAAAGAACTATCTGAGACTGGGTAATTTATAAAGAAAATAAGTTTTATTGGCTATATAGGAACCATGGATGGGGAGGCCTCAGGAAACTTTCAATCATGGCAGAAGGTGAAGGGATAGTGGGCACATCTTACATGGCTGGAACAGGAGGAAAAGAGTGGGGTGGAAGGCGCTACACACTTTTAGACAAATGGATCTCACAATAACTTACTCAGTACCATATCAACAGCACCAAAGGGGGAATCTGCTCCCTTGATTCAATCATCTTCCACCAGGCCTCACCTTCAACATTGGGGATTACAATTTGAAATCAGATTTGGGTGGGGTGGAGATACAGACCCAAACCCTATCAGGGACCTATGATTATTTAGTAAAGTGACTGTGTACACTTAGAAATCGTAATAGGAATATCCAGACAATTTGAGGGCAACTGAACACAGGAGCTGACTTGACACTGATATCTGCAGACCCAATGTATTATTAAGGCCTCTGTTAGAGTGTCAGCATTGTGGCCAGGTAATAAAGTCCTGGTGAAATTCTTCCTTACTGTATGCCTAGTGGGTTTTTAGAACCATCCTAATAGCCTTTTCACCTGTCATACAGTGCTTAATTAAATTAATATACTTGGCAGTAAAGAGCAACCCCAACACGTATACTTGGCCTGTGATAAAAGTTATTATACTGGGAAAGATCAGGTAGAAACTTTTAAACTCTTCATCACCACATATTAAGATACTATATAGGTATATAAATAAATAGAGAAGAGAGAGGGAGGGAAGGAGGGAGAGAGAAAGCAAAGTTCCTATGTACAGCTCTGGGAGAGGGCACAGATTAGTGCTAATATTAAAGACCTAATGAATGAAGGCCAATCCAATGCTCTGTGTTGTATAATATTTTATTTTCCAGTCTGGTTGCTATAGAACCAAATGGAATCTAAAAACTGACTATATATTACCACAGCTGGAACAACAACAGATATCTATTTTGAGCTTGGCTCTGTCATACCTGCCAAGTCATAAAGTCAGATAGGTCCAGAGGTAGCACACCAAAAGAGAGAAAACAGTAGGGCAAAGAGGCATGCTTAAGTTACAGGAGTCGGTATCTGAGTGCTCATCTATCAGAGTTGTACCAGTGCTGCTCTCCAGTTATGAGGTATCCATCGTGACCAAATGAAGGAAGAAAAATGTCTGAATATGATTAATGAGTGAATTGACTCAGTGCCTGGAACAACCCAAAAATGAACTATATCACAGCCACATTCAAGTATGGTCTTGAAAATTGTGGAAATGGAAAATAATACCAATGAACAAAGTGTGAACAGTCTCCCTGGTCATCCTAAATTGGTACAAGAATATATAGACAATGATGGGTACCTGTCTGAGAATATGGTCAAGAGCCTGGAAACGTCATAATTAGAAAATACGAGACAATGACATTTGGGACCAATGCAGGTAGATGAACATCTCATGAAAATCAAAAATACCCCACAATAATCTTTAAAATATAGGAAGGTTAAAAGATAAAAATGAAAAAAAAATTTCTAAATTTGAAACAAAACAAAAAAATAATGATACAAAATAGGTGAAGAAACATAATGACAGATTGTGTTTTGTCATCAGAAAGTCAGACATATTTCTGGTATGTTTATTTCTCCTGCTGACAGTACCTTAGCAAACACTACTATCTAGGCAAGACTGACTGATCCACAGGCATGTGATTCTACGCAGCTTAGCATTCAGGAATCTACTTTACAGAAAAGGAAGTACAGAATTGAACACATGCCAATAGGATAAACAGGTTGCACTACATAGCACATCATCTAGAAGGAGCTGACCTTACACAGTGCTTAAATAGACTTCTATAAATACTGAAGTGTCATCCCTGAAGCAATACTCCAGGCTGTTTCCAAATTTCTGGCCTCAAGTAGTCATGCCAACTCAGCTTCCAGCCTTCTAAAGTGCTGAAATTACAGGCATGAACCACCACACCCATCCTCATCACTCCTTTTTAACATCACAATGGAAGTCCTAGAAAATTCAGTAAGACTAAGCAAAAAAATGGGGGTCGGGGGGGGGAAGAAAAACAAAAAACTATCTTTGTTCACAGATGACATGGTTGTGTATGTAGAAAATCCAAAGGAATAAAACATAATAGTAACAACAAAAACACTTGGAATTAATAAGTAATTATTATAACAAAGTTGCAGGATACAAGGTTTATATACAAAAGTCAATTAATTCCCTATGTCAGTACAAGTACAAAGTGGAATTGACAATTATAAAGCACAATACCATTTATAATAGCTATTATTTGAAATGAAACTCTTCAAATAGTTATAAATGTAGCAAAATATATGCAAGATATATATGAGTCAAAATGCAAAATGAATGAAATAAAAGAATAACTAACTAAAGAGATAGTTCATGCTCACAGATAGGAAGACTCAATATTGTCAAAAGTCTAGTTCTTCTCAACTTAATATCAATTCAAATCAAAATCCAAACAATTCCCACCAGAATTCCAGCAAGTTATTTTGTAGATATTGACAAATCAATTCTGAAGTTTACATGGAGAGGCAAAAAAAATGAGAAAAGTCAATATAATATTAAAGGAAAAGAATAAAGTCAGATGACTAAACTTACTTGAATTAAAGACTTAGTATAGAGCTCTAATAATAAAGAAAAAGCAGTATCAATAAAAAAATAGACAGATTAATGGAATCAAATAGAAACCCAGAAATAGACCCACATAAATATAGTCAATTGCCCTTTTTGAAGGTGCAAATGCAATACAATTAAGCAAAAATGTTATTTTTTAACAAATGATATTTGTTGTATTTGAAACAAGTGAACATCTGCATCCAAAAAAAAAAAAAAAAAAAAAAAAAGAAAAAGAAAAGAAAAGAGGGAGTGGTTGTCAAGGGTTAGGAGAGGAAAGAATGGATAAGCAGAGCACAAAGGTCATTTAGGGCAGTGAAAATGACTGTGTGATACTGTAATTGTTGACACATGTGATTACATATTTGTCAAAACACAGAAAGTACAAGAGGAAGAGTGAACCCTAATGCCAACTATAGACTTAGAGTGACAATGATATGTCAGTACAGGTTCATCCATGTTACAAAGCGTACCATAGTAGTGCAGGGTTTTGACAATGGAACAAACTGTGCATATTTGGAGGCAAGAGTAATGAAAAATCTCTGTACCATTTTCTCAGTTTTTTTCTGTAAATCTAAACTGCTATAAAATGGTCTGTAACAGAAAATTACATATTCTAAATGTCTACTCCAACCAATTTAACAAGAATTTCTGGGAGTGTGGTCTTACAGTGCACACTTTTGAGCTCTGCAGATATTTTACACACACTAATGCATATAATTAACATAAGTTCTCTATCAAACTTACATAGCAAACACCCATTGCTTCATTTCATAAAATTTACTATTATAAAATTATATCTCACCTTTCATGTCATCCATTCCTTCCCAAATATTTAGAAAATCAATAACGCTTAGGGAAAGCTTACACTATACTTAAAATTAACTTCTAGAGGTATAATTAGTCACATGTTTCTGACTCTTTTTTGTATCTGAGCTATTAAAACTATGTTTAATTTGGTATTAAATAAATAGGAAGATTACACATTCTAAACCTTTCTCTGATGTCTTTTCAAATAAACACCAACATCTATATCTAGCAATCATATTCTATTCATGTATTTAATTTAACATATTATTGTATTATAAATATTTTACTTGTCAGTTATGATTTTTTAAATTTTTATAAGACTTTATCATCCCAACATGAATATTTGACTTACTCTCAAATTCAAACTAATTATATTCCACTGTTCACACAGTGCCTGTCTCAAGCAGACACTCTACTGTCATCCTTCCCTGCTTTCATTCCTACTTTTTCTCACAATACAAAGAATATTACCTTAGCACAGTTGTTTATAATATCCCTCCCTAATTCTTTTTAGGGTGTGAAAAGTGAAAGATAAACATAGTAACAAAAGGCAATATTACAGTTATGCTAAATCATAATCATAAACCACTTTAAATTGGTTTCATTATTTAAATTGACTACTGGCAGCAGAGTTTATATCAGCCTTCAATACAATTTTTAGTTGATTTCTTTGATATAAACAGTTAATACTATTGGCATTATATATATATATATATATATATATATATATATATATATATATATATACACACATCCGAGAAGGTCCTTAGTTGAAATTATGTCAATAGTGTGATATAAATTTACCAGTCAATTCAAAGCAAACATCCTGTTTGTGAAATTATTGCAACAAATTATTGTAAATGTACTATTAGAATCCAAACAAATTGTGATGAAACAGAGTTTTATGGAATAGTCTAATTTATTTGACCTGCTTCCTGTGAATTAATAAAATAAAAATGAGGATTTCTTTCCAAGATTATCTTTATATTGAGAAGAAAAAGCAAGATACTCAAAAGTTTCCTTTTAGTTGAAAAAGAAAAAGAAATAAAAAGCTATATAGATTTCATAGTATCAAAAAATTTGCTTGTCAGGGAGTATGGAAGCTCCAATATGTAATTTAACTTCCTCACCATTTTTAAGCTATTAATTTAATTATTTTATGTTTTTATTCTAGTTTTGACTTAATAGTTTGAAATATTATTTATTGGTTAGCTGCTTTGTTAGTTAATAATTTAATGCTTATTAAGTATTTTTTGTGAATATACCAGAAATTTTAGTAAAAATGTTAATATTTATATTTTAAGACTATATTAATATAACTATCTGTTAAATCATGCAATAGATTTAGCTTCTGATTGATTATACAGGCATAAACACATATATGAATTTATATATATATTTTGTGCACATGCATAAATATGTATGTAAATATGTGTGTATACTGGTTATTGCTATTTGTATGATTGTTGTTTGTTTTTTTTAATGTATTGAATAGATTTAGTGGTACAAGCATAGTTGTGTTACATGGATATAAGGTGTAGTGGTGAAGTCTGAGCTTTTAGTGTACACATCATCTAAATGGTGTACAATGTAGCAAATACATATTATCAGTATTCTGAGTGTTTTCTTTTTTCCTTTTTTTTTTTTTTTTTTTTTTTGGAGACGGAGTTTCGCTCTTGTTACCCAGGCTGGAGTGCAATGGCGCGATCTCGGCTCACTGCAACCTCCGCCTCCTGGGTTCAGGCAATTCTCCTGCCTCAGCCTCCTGAGTAGCTGGGATTACAGGCACGAGCCACCATGCCCAGCAAATTTTTTGTATTTTTAGTAGAGTCAGGGTTTCACCATGTTGACCAGGATGGTCTCCATCTCTCGACCTCGTGATCCACCTGCCTCGGCCTCCCAAAGTGCTGGGATTACAGGCTCGCGCCACCACGCCCGGCCCCCTGAGTGTTTTCTTTAATAGCTCTTACGTGAGTCTTTATTAATTTGTTTGGCTGGGCATTATATAGGCCTCTTTGACTAATATGATGAGTTCTGGAAATTAACAAATACACATATTTTTTGATAATCACTTCTTGTGTTTACTAATTTTTGAAGGCATTCATAATAGCACAATATTAAAACTTTTTAATGTATCTTTAAAATTTTTATGTTTCTTCACTTATTTTATATCACTATCTGCTTGTTTTGTTTTAAGTGTATAAACATTGCCTAGATTTTATCTTCCAACCTTCCCAGTAATTTTTTTTTTTTAATTTTAGGGTAATTTTTATTTTCATGAGATTATTATTCACTTATAAGTTTTCCTTTTCAGACTTATTTTTATCATGATTACACTATTTGATATCTCTGAAAGTTTAACTATACTATAGAAATATTTTCTTTCTAATTTCTTCCCATATTTATTTTTCCAGGTAAATATTAAAATAGGATACTTTTTACGTCTTTCTTTTAGATGGAGCTTAAAGAAAGTAAATGCACATTCCAAAAGAAGAAAGAGATTACCATTCAAAAATGTTATCATCAATAGCCAAACACTGGTTAGATATTTTACAAACATCTAGAATAAATTAAAAATCTTACTAAGGATTTAGTTAAAGAGCTTTAATTTTTGATCTATCTGCCCAAGAAGTGGAGAAATTTCAGGGAAGATGCCACATTTAATTGCAAGCTAAGAAAGCTATATATGTTTCCTTGCAGGTAAATGTACTTTGTACTGGTAACTGACCCATGACTGTGACAGAAAAGTGTAAGATTACTTACAGGAGATTCAGTGACTGGCTGACCTATGAACGAAAATAAGACTGAATAAAGCTGGGGACATAGATTGCATATTCACGATATGTTATATAAATGATATTTTTCAGTTCATTTTTTGATATTCATAATACTAGTTAATAATCTCCATAGTCAAATATTGAAAACTCACAGAAAATACGAAACAGCAACAATGAAAACAATAAATATGATAACTAACAAACTGTAAAATCTTGAAAAAAAATTCTACCAACTTCAGCTCAGTTGTTGCTGTTAGCAACATTTGCTCACTGATTCATCTATACTTGCCATCAAGTTGGGTAGACGTCTCTCGCTTGCCACATACAAATGGATGCATGTCCTGTATACTATATTTCTTGAAACGTTGGATTGACACAACATATTAAAATCCCCTAGATGAAGCAAAAACAGTGTTAAAGGTGATGTAAATAACAGTAAACATCTAACAACAAAAAGTTAGAAAGAACTTAAATTAACAATTTAACCTCACATTGATAGGAACTAGGAAACCAAAAACAAACTAACCCCAAAATTAACAGAAGAAAAGAAATAACTAAAATCAGAATGGAACGGAATGAAATTGACACCTAAAATCCATAAGAAAAATCAATTTTAAAAGTGTTCTTTTTTTTGAAAGGATAAATGAGGTCAATAGACCACTAACTAGATTAACAAAGAAAAAAAGTGAGAAGATCCAAATAAGCACAATCAGAAACAACAAGGGTGACATTACAACTGATCCCACAGAAATACAAAAGATCCTTAGAAACTATTATGAATACTTTTATGTACAGAAACTGGAAAATCTAGAAGAAATGAATAAATTTCTGAAATACACAATCTCCTATGATTGAATCAAGAGTTGAAACTTTGAACAGACCAATATTGAGTTCTAAAATGGAACCAGTAAACAAACAAAGAAAACCCTACTAAACAAAAAAATGTCCTGGATCAGATGGATTCATAGCTAAATTATACAAAATGTACAAAGAAGAGCTGGTATTAATTCTGCTGAAAATATTCCAAAAACAATTGAGGAGAGACTCTTCCTTAACTCATTCTACAAAAGTAGCATTTCTTTGATATCAAAATCTGGTAAAGACAGAATGAAAAAAGAAAGCTACAGGCCAATATCCCTGATGAATATAAATGGATAAATCTGCAACAAAATACAAGCCAACTGAATTCAACAGCACATCAAAAAGTTAATTAACCGTGATCAAGTAGGCTTCATTATAGCAATGTAAGATTAGTTCATCATACACAAATAAATAAATGTGATTCACCACATAAAAACAATTAAAAACAACATTTCTATGATCATTTAAATAGGCATCAAAAATGTCTTTGATAAAATCCACAAAACCCTCAAGAAACAAGGCATCAAAAGAATATGCCTCAAAATACTAGGATCCATTTATGACAAACCAATAGCCAACATCATACTGAACAGGCAGAAATTGGAAGCATTTCCCTTGAGAACTAGCTAGAAAAAGACAAGGATGCCTGCTCTTGCCACTCCCATTCGACATAGTACTAGAAGTGCTAGCCAGAAAAATCAGGCAAGAGAAATAAAACGCATCAAAACAAGAAAAGAAAAATCAAAATAAATCTCTTCATGGTTTATAAAATTATATATTAGAGGACCCTAGAGACACCACCAAAGACTCCTGAAACTGATAAAGAATGTCAGTAAAGTTTCAGGATACAAAATCAGTGTACAGAAATAAGTAGCATTTGTATATACTAACATTCAAGCTGAAAGCCAAATCAAGAATGCAATCTCATTTACAATATCCACACACAAAATAAAATATATTGGATTATATCTAACAAAGGAGGTGAAAAATCTCTACAAAAAGAACTGTAAAACCTTGCTAAAAGAAAACATGCATGCCACAAATGGAAAAATATTCTATGCTCATGGACTGAATGAATCAATATCATAAAAATGATCCTACTGCCCAAAGTATCTACGGATTCCATACTATCCCTATCAAACTCCCAACAATAGTTGGAAAAACTATTCACAAATTCATATGGAAACAAAAAAGAACATGAATAGCCAAAGTATTCCTAAGCAGAAAGATCAAAGCTGGAGGCATCACATTACCTGACTTCAAACTATATTATGACACTACAGTAACTAAAACAGCATGGTCATGGTACAAAAACAGACACATAATGGAATACAATACAGAACCCAGAAACAAAACTGCAGACCTACAGCCATCTAATCTTTGACAAACGCTATAAAAATATGCAATTGGGAAAGGATTCTATTCAACAAGTGGTACTGAGATAGCTAGCTAACCATATGCAGAGGAATAAAACTGGATACCTATCTTTCACCATATAGACAAAGTAACTCAAGATAAATTAAAGATTTAAATGTAAGACCTCAAACTATAATAATTCTAGAAGAAAACTTAGGAAACACCATTGTGGACCTTGGTTTTGGGGAAAAAAAAAACCTACAACTTACCCCTTCAAAAGCAGTTATAACAAAGATAACAATTGACAAGTGAGATCTACTGATGAAAGGGCTTCTGCACATCAAAAGGCACTGCCAACACAGTGAACAGATAACCTGCAGAATGTCAGAAAATATTTGCAGACTGAACATCCAATAAAGGTCAAATATACAGGACCTATAAGGAATTTAAACAAATCAACAAGCAAAAACCAAATAACTCCATTAAGAAATGGGCAAAAAAGATGAGCAGACATTTCTCAAAAGAAGACATGCATGCAATCATATGAACCAACAAACACATTAAAAAATGTTCCACATCATTAACCACCAGAGAAATGCAAATCAAAACCACAATGAGGTATTATATCACACCAATCAAAATGGCTATTAATGAAATGTCATGAAAGAACAGATGTTGATGAGGCTGCAGGAAAAAAGAAAATCATGCTTATACACTGTTGTTGGGAATGTAAGTTAGTTCAGCCACTGTAGAAAGCAGTTTGGAGATTTCACAAAGAACTTCGAGCTACCATTCAATCCGTCAATCCCATTCCTAAGTATATATCCAAAAGAAAACAAGTCATTCTACCAAGACACATGGAGTCATGTGTTTATTGTGCCACTAACAAAGGCACCAACTTAGGTGCCCATCAATGGTGGACTAGATAAAGAAAATAGGGTACATATACACCATTTCCTTTGCAGCAAAATGGTGTGGTTGGAGGCCAGTTCCTAGATGATTTAATGCAAAAACAGAAATACAAATACTCCATGTTCTCATTTCTAAGTGGGAACTAAACATTGATTACTCATGAATATAAAGATGGCAGCAATAAACATTGGGAGTTCCTTTGATTGAGTGTGTATGGGTTAAAAAAACTGTTGGGTACTATGCTCAGTGCCTGAGTGACAGGATTATTTGCACCCCAGTCCTCAGCATCATGCAGTATAGCCAAGTAACAAACTTCCATTTGTATTCCAAATTCAAAATAAAAGTTGAAAAAAAAATTATCAATCATTCAAAAATTTAAATAGTCATGAGATTTGACTAGATTTCAATTATTTTTATCTGTTTATAACTTATTTTTTTGAGATGGGTCTCATTCTTGTTGCCCAGGCTGAAGTACAGTGGCATGATCTTGGCTCACTGCAACCTCCACCTCCTGGGTTCAAGCAATTCTCCTGCCTTAGCTTCCCAAATTACTGGGATTATAGGCATGCATCACTAAGATCAACTAATTTTTGTATTATTATTATTATTTTTTAACTAGAGACGGGGTTTTACCATGTTGGCCAGGCTGGCCTCAAACTCCTTACCTCAGGTGATCTAACAGCCTCAGCCTCCCAAAGTGCTGGTATTACAGGCATGAGCCACCATGCCTGACCTGTGTAACTCTTTAATTGCATGAAGTAATGATTATTTTATAAAATGTCTTTATATTGAAATATGTTGCAGCTCTGCTGAGCCAATAAATAAATAAATATTTAAAATAATAAAAGTGACAATCATAAATAAATAACTAAAACATCTAGGGCTATTTCTATTGCCCTATGTAAATTTTCTCTTAAGTATTACCTTTATTAATGAGGTTAGATTTTACTTTCCCTAAAATAGTAACTGGGCAGAAATCAAGAGGAATTATAAGGTATATACTATACTATAAATTTTACACAAAGAAAGCATAAAACTAAGTAAAGACAGGTATTGGCAATATTATGGAATATTGTGGATTGCAATATTTTAAAATAAGGCACACAGTTCAATGTGATGGAGAGTCGAGAATAGGAGTTATAGAGAACATCATTGTCCTTGAGAGCCACTACAGGACACTGGATCATGATGTTGCAAAGAATTTCTCATGTATCCAACTGTAGATTTGTCGAGTGGGTGATAACTAGAACCTATCTTAATGCAATCATATTAAACAATTAAAATTTTTTTCTCACATGTAATACTCAGAGAAGATAAAGAGGGAGAAAAACGACTACTGAGAAAAGATAATCAAGTCCTGATCTTTTGAGATATTTACATATCAAGAGAAATACTTTAAAAAGTAAACATTGACAGAGACAGTAAATACATTGCAGACAAGTAGGAAAAATATCATAATGCTACATAAACCTAACTCAGAAACTGTTAAGGATTAGGGAGTGATGAATGGTGAGCATATGATTAGCAGTTGTCTCTAAAACTACAAAGCTTTAGAGAAGTTTTATATGAATTCTGATGTTTTGGGCTAGTAACTGCCTGTGATGGCAGTCACCTCTATTCCATACAGGGACCTTTATGACTGTGGTATTTTGACAATATTAAAGCACTCTACTGATTCCCACTTGTTCTGGATAACAACTTGCCACAAAAACAACCTTCCACCCCTAACATTAAACAAGCTTTCCTCTTTTGAAATACCCCCAAGCCATTAACTTGCCCTTCTGTAGACAACCAAGGGCTGCTGGATGTAGCAGAAGACCAATTATATCTTCCTGCTTCCAAAAGTTCCATGTGAAGAAAATGCTTGCCTAATCAGAGATGGCTTTTTCTTCTTTTCACTCTATAAAACGTATTCCTCTTTCCAACTCCCTTGAGACTCATGCTGGAATGTAAGTGATGACAGATGGAATCCGTCATTGAAAGTTTGTAAACAGTCTTTGTAAAAGCTGTAGTAAACTTAATTTTGACTTTGGTATTAGCTGAAAAATACAACTTCAATCCAAAGAACACCTGCAGACAAAATAGACTCCTTGTGGCTAATGGAGACAGCTCAAATCAGAACAGGTTTGAGAGGCCGTGACAGGAGTAAGGGAACAGTCTTGTCAGAAAGTACAACCCATGACAAATATTGTGCTTTGTAGTCCTAGACTGGAACATTTACTATAACCAAGGCCAAGATAAATTGCCCAGAGACTTGTGGTTTTGAGACTAAAAGCCACCCAATTAGAGTTCAGCTGGGTCAGCCAATCAAGGCTCAGTTTTATCAACCAAATGGAACAAAAAAGTCTGAATTTTTTATTTGCGCGAATGGACCAAATTGGGAACCTAGATGCAAACTTTTTCTATAAAAGCCAAACCCTTCCTTTATTTTTCAGAGTGCAGTTTGCTTGTACTGAAGGTTGCATCTCCCCAATCTACAAATTATTTCTTAGCAAATAAAAGCTCTCATTTTGGCCTCTGTAAATCTCATGGTCTTTTATTAACAAACAAAAGGGCTCATACATTTTAACGATGAATACATTTAAATATTGAATAAGTAACCACAAAATGCCAAATCAACATAGTAGTAGCTATTAATATTTTTATCATCTGCTATGAATAACAAAATTTCCTTGTTTAACTAATTTACACTTCACCATAACTCAGAGAGACAATCACTGATAAAGAATGTTGAAAGTCGGTTTTGTATTTTTATTTATATTTTTCAAAGTTCAGTAAATGTGAACTACAACTTGAACTTTGGCCTTTTATTGTAAGATTTATTTCCTTTAGGAATTCACCACATTGCTTACATTATATTGCAATGGCAAGATTAAGATATTGCTATTCAAAAATTAGAATGATTGAATTGAGAAATATCAGAGTTGTCTTCTTAAGGGAATATTGCTTTGGCTGGGGATTTTTAAAATGATATATTCACTGATTGTGAAAAAAACATAAAAATGCCATTAGAAAAGTGAAATTTGGGAAAACATTAAAACATGAATATGCTTTGCAGAATAATTTCTCAATTCTAAATGTAGAAAATGAGATAAAAGTTTATCACATGTTATTTTTAACTTAAAGATTAAAGGATCAATAAAATATCAATTGTTACATCTAAATTTGTTGAGAGATTCAGTGCTTTACAAATGCTAACGTAATATTCTTTCATATCATATGTATGATTCATTTTGATAGAGATATCTCGCTTTTAATATCAATTTAGAAAGTTCTCATATTTAATGTTTATTTACAGTTGGTAAATCTTTTTACAAAACTCTGAATCTATTACTTTCTGGCCAGTAAAATACTAAAATAAGAAATCTGAATATTTAAACATTGAAGAACATCAGCAGATTTGATCTGAACTTAATACTAAACACATATTTACCCCAAGCTACTGATTCCAAGTCAAATATTTTCGGTCACTGATCTCTTTACTTCTGTTTTTCAAAATAAAATAGAAAGTAATTTCTATTTCGAGACAGGACCTTGCTCTGTTGCCTAGGCTGCCGTGGAATGGCTTGACCACAGCTCACTGCAGCCTTCACCTCTCAGGCTCAAGGGATCTTACTGTCTCAGCTTCTCAAGTAGATGGGACTTAGCCACCAAGCCCACCTAAATTTTAAATTTCATCTTATATTTTTAATGACTGGGTTTCACCATGTTGTCCAGGCTAGTCTTAAACTCCTGGCCTTAAGTGATGTTCCTGCCTCAGTCCCCTGAGTAGCCAAGGTTACAGGAATAAGCTGAAAATATCTTCATTATATTCATTTATAATCATATCCTTATCTAAAAGTTTTAGTATTCTAAAAGATTTCTATTTTGCTATTTTCTTACACACAATTAAAAGTTCTTTTTATTAAATTGATTATTTTTTGGTCAAGTTTTCTTTCATATTCTGAAAATTTGATCAAATGCATATAATACTATTAAAAGGCTATTAATCATGAAGTTCATCAACTTCCAATGTTTTCTGAAGGGATAATATGTAAACATGATGAACAACTAATTTAACAAACATTAAGAAAGTATATATACTACAATTTTCAAAACAATTTTTAATTATATTTTAAGTTATAAACCAAAGCTTAATGATGAGCAATTCCATGTTTAGATAAAAATATGTCTACAATTTTCTAAAAGAAAAGAGGTAGAATAAGTTTGAAAGTAAAAAATCCCATGTCTAATAATCAGGATTAATAACTCTCTTGCAATCAACCTTGGTTTGGTGGTGTTCTATCCAGAAAGCATCTGCTTTTAGATTCGGATTTGTATAATATACACTGATACAGTAATTCATAATTATGGGTATTCATGTCTTTAATGTGGCCTTTTTAATAACCATAATTATGAATTATTGTATAAGAGCATATTATACAAATATATATTATAAAAATATATATTTTTTATAAAATTTTTTTTATAAAAAATATATTTTTATAAAAAAATATATTTTTATAATATATATTTGTATAAAAGTATATTATACAAATATATATATTTGTGAGTATATTATACAAATATATATTATACAAATATATATTATATTAGTATAATATATATTTGTATAATATACTCTGATTATACAAATATAGTGTAGTGATGTTTTGGGAGATACACGTTTATGGGTTAAGTTCTAGCTGTGCCTAACATACAAGATGATTACTTTTTTCTTCTTAGAAGTTATAAATCTTTCTGTAATTATTTTCTTCTTTGCCCAGGTCTTTATATTTCTTCCACTTGGCTACATTTTATCCATATAAACCTACAAATCTGATCACATTATTACAATACTAGAAATATTCTGACTTTAGGGTGAAATTCAAAACTCATTAGCACATGAAATTCAAAACTCAT
Source organism: Saimiri boliviensis (assembly GCF_048565385.1). Lineage (NCBI taxonomy): Eukaryota > Metazoa > Chordata > Mammalia > Primates > Cebidae > Saimiri > Saimiri boliviensis. The sequence continues at coordinate 157,657,426 of NC_133451.1, forward strand.
TAGATTGCATGTGGCATAGTAGAAAGATTGCAGTTTGGTGAAGCAATGAGAATTAAGAATAAATCCAGATTTTTCACTTCCAAAAATTCAATTTCTTACTCTTTGAGATAGACATAATAATAGACAATTTACCAGATTGTCATATAGACTGAGGAAGAGTGTGTTTATATGGCATGTGTTATAGCAGATGCTCATAAAATGGTAGATGATATTATGTTCCTTAGCACGATACGTTTATTAGTGTCTCTAGCCTTCACACACTATTACCTCTTGCTTTGTCTTGTTTTTTATGCTCTTCTGTTTTTTTCTGCTTTTTTGCAGTGTTTTGCTCTTTATAATCCAGCTCTCACTTATGTTATAGAATGAAGGAAGGGTGGAGAAGAGACTGCAGAGGTGTAAAGGAAAAGTGGGAATTTATTGATTGATGGTTTCATTACCGGGTTTTTTTTTCATTGTGATGAATGTGAATAACAGATGTATCCAAGATAATAAAAGAAGGCAAATTGTGAAGGCTAACTTTTCCTTCATAGAAAAGAAGTGAAGGAAGAAAAATTCTAGGATTAGGCTTCCACATTTTGTTTTAACAAAGTTGTGTACTTTTAATGTGCTCTTTCTATTTCTGTGCAATATTTGAGACTGTAAAATGCTCAATATATTTTTGTTTCGTATAATTGGATTATCAGCTAAATGAACTTTCCCAATTTTAATTGCTTTTTTCAAAATTCATTTTACTTTCACAAAACTTCCTTTGATACTGTCACCATATTAGGTTTTACCCCTAAGATGAGAAGCATAATGTATCCAAGTTAAAAAGCTGTTCTGCTACACCTTACACACTTGGGGGTTTTGAACAACAACAAAGATTAAGAAACGAAGGCAACACTTCGTGTACTGACCACAGGCGTCTGTACACATTCTACACATGATGTGTTGCCTTCATTGGCTGCTTTGAACCTTGTCTGTAATAATATGTGAAACTAAAGCCTTGAGGTTCTACTTAAGGTGATGAGATCAGAGATAATGTTTATGCATAAATAAATTTGAAAGTGTAAAGTAAATATTCTTATTCATGCACTGACTACAGTGAATAATTTCAATGAAAACCTATAAATATATCAGATGTCACTTACGTTTTTTTGCTTGTAATATAAGGCAAATTTTTACTATATATGTTAAAATTATGACAACATAATAAAGGTAAATATCTTTGTGTGTGTGTGTGTGTGTGTGTGTGTGTGTGTGTGTAAGAGGTTTAATTTTGTTCATGAAACTGACAACTGTATATTTGGGGGCTTATATTTAGTCATATTAATAAAAAATAATTGAAATTATAGAGAAAACCACAAGCTAAGATGGGATTGTACTAAATGCTTTTCCTGAAGCATTATTTCAAATGCAGACTCTCACAGACACTTTGAAATAATATCCTAGTAAGAAAAAGAAAAATGATATTAGGAGTCATCACGAAGCTCCTATACCATACTTCTAAATCAAGTAAAGAAAAATATAACAATAAGTTGAGCAAAAATTATTCTAAAACCCAGAATATGTTTTAGATTTATTCTAATTTTTAGATATGTTGATTGGATTGTTTAACTGACAGCATGGGGAAGAAAGAAAATGAGCTTTTAAAATGAAAATTTCTTTGCAACAAAACAATGTAAAAAGGATTTTATAAAACAAAGACAAAAAATGACAAAGAACCACTGATGTGGCAGAGTGATGAACAGAAAAATAAATGCAAATTTATTTTAAAACCCATTCGACGGTAAATTAAAAATGTCATAGTAGACACCAAATCATAACTTTATTCTTTTATTCCCTTTTCTGGAAAGAATTTAATTTTCAAAAATAAAGATAATGCGTTTTTTTTTCCTACTCAAAGCTTTTACCCTCTATTCATTGAATTACTCGGAATTAGTCAAAATCTGAATTTTATGAGGATATCCCCACTAAATTCAATAATATCTTGATCTTTGTTTCAAAAGAAGAGAAAGAAACTATGACTACTATGACTAATTTAAGCAAAACAGTCATTTATAGGATGACTCAGTAATTCATTGGAAGTAAAATTGTTAGGGAAGGTAGGTTTCCTAAGTATGAAAGTCAAGTCTACTGACCTTGCCAAGAGGTATCTCGAGACTTCACACTTGTCACACTTCAATCTCCAGGGAACATGTCTCTTACTCTATGGTCTTCCAAATCACCACATTAATAGAAACTAATCTCTAACTTTCCCTTGAACCTTTGGTCATTGTGTCAGTTTTCTAGGGCTTCCATAACAAGATACCACATACTGAGTAGCTTAAATGGTGGGAATTTATTTTCTCACATTTCTGGAGGCTAGAAGTCTCATATAAGGATATAAGTTGGGTTGGTTTCTTGTACAGGCTCTCTTCTTTGCTTATAGGTGGCCATCTCCTCCCTATATCTGCACATTGTATAGCCATGTCCAAATTTTTTTTATCTATAAGGACACCAGTCATACTGAATGAGAGTTTCCAGCCACAATGACATCATTTTAACTTTTATCATTGTTTTCAATGCCCTAAGAGCAAGTACAATCACATTCTTAAGTATTGAAGGTTTCCCTCAGACCCAAGAGAGCCTCCATACTCATTGAGTCCTATGTACAAATCATTACCGAACTTGGTAGGTAAACACTCTAAAAGTCTAATTTAAAAATACGTTCTTCAACAACAGCTGAGTCCCGCCAAATCCCAACAACTATACTTCAGCTACTCACTGAATAGCTTACTCAGTTGAATAGTGGCCAACTATTCAAAACATATTAAAGCAAAACAAATACCAAGCTAGAATAAATCTGACTATTTCTATGTGTCTCTTCCATTTTCCATATTTTATTTACCTTTTCCTGTACATAAATTCTGACCATGTAACAGCATAAATCTGTCTAAATCAGCTGTGATTCTGAGGGTTGCCTGATTTGCAAGCCATTTTTTTCTTACTCAATTAAATTCTGTTAAATTTGCTTTATGTAAGTTTTTCTTTTTACAGATCTGGTTTTAGAAGTAGTATGTGAAGTAAAACTCCAGTGACTCCAGGAATGTGGGTCCCCCAGGCGAGTTGCTACAGAAACAGTTGTGCTCACAAGTCTCTTGTTTGTAACCAGAGACTGTAGATGAGTGTTTTCTCAGATTGTAAACATATCTAAAAAGTGTTATGAGCTCTTGAATTTATTTGAGCATTATTCAAACTGAACTGAGTCCCAGTCTGGGACTCCACATTCTAGAATTCCAGTTAATTTTATATATAAAAATTATGGTTCCAGGATGTTTTAGAAAACGGGTTATTCTTTCTACACAAAACTTAGAATTGAGGTGGTTGCAATGAGAAAGTTTTGATTTTGATAAAGTTGTTTAGTTGTGAGGCTATTAGAAAAATGGGGATTAAAAACCCTACAAAACCATGAGAGGATTGTTGAAATGGTATACAAAGACTAAGCAAACTGAAAATTGCACCTCTAAAGATTCTTTGCAAAAAAACAAAAAACTAAGCAACAGACTAAAGACATTACAAATTAAGACTGCATTCTGACTAAACTAAACCTAATTTTTCCCTCTCTTTTTTCATCTCTGCCTACATACTCTGAGTCTACTAATATTTTTGCTAAATTACCTGCCACCTAGGGATAATATTTTTAAAGTTATTAAGACAGATGCCTTACAAATTATGACCTTCTGATCAGCTAGGTATTCCTCCTGTAATTACTTCCACTCCAAGATCTAGAACTGAGCTTAGAGCCATTGTAAAATAATTCCATGATCTAAGAAAAAAATCCTCCTAAATTTACTGAGGAATTTAAAATTCTCATAAGAGCTTATGATTCAAGACTCCCTGACTTTAAAACCTCCTCACAAAAATTGAAAAGAGCTAAAAAAAATATTTAAAACCTTTTAAATTCAATCCTAAAAGACTTCTCCAAAATTTGATTAGTCCATAATATAATCTTGTAAATAAAAAAGAATAAACCAATTTCAGATTACAGAACTTACTTAGAAACACTGTAAAACATGTTGCACTCAAAATATAAAACAGAGGACTTTCTATATAGATTAAAATGACATTAACGCTTATAAATGAACTTAACTAAATGTAATAGTTTAACTAAAAAGTATTAATTGAGATAGAAATTTACAGATATGACTCAATTTGTGACCTTAGCTAAACAGCTGGAAAAAACTCCAGAGCAAGAAAAACTCAAAAGTTATGTCTGTAATAATGAGCTATGTCTCTGTATTACAATAGTTATAGAGGCTGGGACCAAAGAGACCTTCTTGTGCTTATTGTACGTCATAATCAGAGGTCATGAAACCAAGATTCTTTACTCTGATGTTTTTGCCTTTAGTATAAACAACAAAGACACTAAATATGCAATTGTCCACTTTGACATCTGTCCACCAATAAACCTCCTTTTAGGCTGGACTGTTTCACCATAAGAGGGAACAAAGGGATTTTTTTTTTTTTAAGCTCTCGTGATGATTATCAACATTGATTACGCTCCAAGAGATTCTGAAATAAATTGCCTCCTATAATATAATTCAATATACGTAAATAAACCATGCTTAAGATAAATGGAGAATCGTATACAATCATGGTGGACATTTGAGCCACTTTATATACTATAAACTCTGTTATTTTATTATGTTTTTAGTCCATAAGCAATTCTTATTTATTTAATAATCTTTAGTATTTATAAATCTCAACTTCTATTTTAAAAGGGTACATGTGCAGGCTTGTTACATGGGAATATTTTGTGCTTCTGGGGTTTGATATATGAATTCCATCACCAGGTAGGGAGCACAGTATCCCAAAGGTGGTTTTCAACCCACCCCTCCATCCTCCTTCTTCCTCTAGCAGTCTCCAGTGACTGTTGTTCCCATCTTAACATCCATGTATGCTCAATTATTACCTCCTACTTGTAAGTGAGAAGCTGCAGTATTTGGTTTTCCATTTCTGTGTTAATTTGTTTTGGATAATGACCACTAGCTCCATAAATACTGCCAAAAATAACATGATTTTGTTCTTTTCTATGGCTGCATGGTATTCCATGGTCTATATGTACTATATTTTCTTTATCCAGTCCACCAAAGATGAGCACCTAGGTTGATTCCCTATCTTTGCTATTGTGAATAATGCTGCAATAAACATGTGAGTACACATGTCTTTTCTGTAAAATGGCTTATTTTCTTTTGTGTATATTCTCATTAATGAAATTGCTGGAATCCACTTTAATAAGCCAAAAAGTTCATCAAAGTAAAAAGGTGGTGAGGGTTTCAAATAAAGATCTAGAGGTTCCCACATCTAAACGTGTTCAATTAACTTGGGAAAATATTTTCCAAGAAAACATAACTTTTACTATGTGACACTGCTCCAGTGAACTTAATGTAGTGAGACTTATGTTAAAGCTAGAAAGAAACATAAAATTCTTCTAAGGGAGAATTAATCTTAGAGTTTCTTGGGTTTCCTAAAATAGAACTCTTATGCAATCTACAAACAAAAATTAATGAAATCAAAACTCAGGCCTATAATGTCCCTGACCTTTCAAAAACACCTAAATGTTTATGGGCCTCCTCCTCAATTGGTATAAAAAAATTACGAACCTATAAAACTAAATAGAACATTTTAAACCTTTGCATAATTATCCAAATATTCACTAAAACTCCAAACAGTTCAAAGACTCTCACCAATTGTATTTAATTAAACAAAGACTTATAATTCCATACACAAGTCCTTGTAGCACTTCAGTTCTACCCACTAAAAATCCAAATAGATGAAACTAGAAATGTGTTCAAGATTTATGGGAAATTAATAAAATTGTAATACTATTTTTTTTTCGAGATGGCTAATTAGAAATGTAGGACTGCAGTTCTTCTCAGAAAACAGAACCAAAGTTCAAGATGAAAGATCATGGCCTGAGTGGAATACTGAGGGAAAAGTGCTGGAATCAATTGCAGAACCAATGGAGGAAAGATGAGGCACAGAAAAATGAAGGAAGCAAAAAGTTGACAGAGAACGTTCTCCGAAGAACTTGGAATCTTGTGGAAAGGGTAGGTGGGGATCCTTGTTTGCTCTCTCACCTGTGACACAGACTATGGACTGCCCTATCATTGGAAAGCCCCTCTAACCTCGCAAGCACAGGAACTACTGCTGGCAATAATTTGGGGATATAATAAGAGCAGAGCATCAGGCTGCCAGCTCACACGTTGTTTGCTCACTTTCTAGAAAACTAGAACTGAGGCAATGGGTACCATATTTGTGGGGCACTTGTAGGCCGCTATCCTGCCCAAGGAATCTCAGATCTTGTGTTTCCAAATTGCTAGATCCCCTGAAAACATTCCCCAGAACTTACAGAGAATGTGACAACTACAGAATATGGGTGGGATCCTGCAGAGGTGCAGAATTCCTAGAGGACTAGCCCTCATGGCAGGTTGCCTTCAGGAAAAAGCTAAATGCAACATGGGAAAGTGCTTCTTGTGATATAAGAAAATATGTTTTTTTCTGCTCAAGAGCTCTACTTATGAGCATAAAATTACCATACCCCTCCTTATAGAGACATGGGTATGATGCTGGACTCTGTAGCAGAGGAGTGTTGCCCTACTCCAGCTGCCAGGTTGCACAAGTACTGAAGCCTCCCAACACCACCCCAACACACACACACATAAATAAACGTGGAGAGGGAGACATCTCTTACCCAGCCACTGCTATGAATATAGCCATGGTTGTTCCTATTAGGGGTTGGTGCAACAGCACCTGTGACAGACTTTTCCAAGCTATTGAGGGTAGCTGTGTCCCCATTGATGGTGTGTCGGCAAGCCCATGCTTAGATGTAGGACAGGGCATATTCCACATGCTCACATGCTATGCAGAGTGGCAGTGCTCTTGAAGCATAGTGTAACAAGACACACAGCTGTGTCTTTTGAACTAAGGAAAAATGTTCCACTCTGAGACCATTTGAGCAGTAGCCACAGGATTGGCATTTTTATTGGATCTCAGGTGCATACAGCCTATGGATAGAAGGTATGTCACAAGCCCTGGGACAATGGTGTAATAGTGAAAATCATGTCCCTTCTTTCTTAAGAGGTGGAGCTGGTGCAGCCTCTTTCTTCCCCTGACAGAGACCTTGGTGCAATTCACCAAGAGCTCCCCCTACAATTTCTATCAATGTAGGTGCTTTCAATTTTCACTGGAGTATTGAAGGACGAGCTTGGTCGTAGAGTTCTTCCCATCTTTGTACACCCAAACCAGGTCTGGGCAAGAAACTCAGGACATGGGGTAACCCACAGACTAGTTACCACTTGTGACAACAGCAATCCTTTATCTACAAGAAAGAGCAAATAATATACCCATTGGCTTTTGCCAGAGCTCTTATTCAAAAGTAAGAGCTAATACTTTAGGAATTCACATCACTTACTAAAATTTTAGGAACTGATATCACTGTCACTATTGTAAATTCTTATTTGGTTTTAATATGGAGCTTATAAGTCTTTCTTGGTCTCAATATGCATTTATAAGTCACTGTTTTATGTCATTTGAATGACTATGTTTATGTTGACCAACTTGAAAAGAGACCATTTAATTTTTGATAGGATTATAAATTGTTCTACTCTACAGACATATGCACATGAATGTTCATTGCAGCACTGTTTACAATAGCAAAGACCTGGAACCAACCCAAATGCACATCGATGATAGACTGGACAGGGAAAATGTGGCACATATACACCATGGAATACTATGCAGCCATCAAAAATGATGAGTTCATGTCCTTTGTAGGAACATGGATGAACCTGGAAATCATCATTCTCAGCAAACTGACACAAGAGCAGAAAATCAAACACCACATGTTCTCACTCATAGCTGGGTGTTGAACAATGAGAACACATGGACACAGGGAGGGGAGCACTACACACTGGGGTCTGTTGGGGGGAAATAGGGGAGGGAAAGCGGAGGGTGGGGAGTTTGGGAAAGATGGCATGGGGAGAAATGCCAGATATAGGTGATGGGGAGGAAGGCAGCAAATCACACTGCCATGTGTGTACCTATGCAACAATCTTGAATGTTCTTCACACGTACCCCAAAACCTAAAATGCAATAAATTTTTTTTTGATAGATGACTGTATATAAAACATTTAAGACTTGAGAGGATATAATCCATTAGGGGTCCTATGATAACTGTCAATAGGATAATGTCAAAATATTAAAGTATATTATTTCACAAGAGTTTTTGCGAAACAAACCAGGCAAAAGAAGTCAAATAGGCAGTTTAACAGCATTAGAGACTAATTGGTCATAGTCTTTAAAGTGACTTTCCCTATAAATTCTCCTAAGAGTTTCTGTAAGCAGAGGACAAAATGTCAATAACCAAAATTAACTCTAGCCTTAACATGGACAAAATAAGCCAGTTTCAACTAAAAAAAAAAAAAAAATGCATTCCAGTGGGGTTCCTGGTACTCTCTTTATTTTAAAAGCAGGAGCAAGTCAAGCCAAATAGTAAGATCCGAAACAACAAGGAGGCAAAATGGAATACATAGATTCTCTATAGACAAAATATAGGTCTTTTGGGCATCTAGAAGAGGATACTTAGCTGTATTTAAAGGAAGTCCGTTAGATTTGTTTGCTCATACATCTGTATCACTCTGAAAAAAAAAGCTTAGTGATAAATTTACTTGTTCCTGAAATTTTAGTGTTATTGTTGTCTATAATTGTTCCTGGTTCAAAGTATCTATAGTATTAATTTGTGAGTGTAGTAAAGATTCCGATTCATTATTGATATTTGACCACCGACTTCTTTATAAGTCTCAACCTCCTTTTCTTCTTTGCCCCTACATCTGGACAAGCATCTGCTAGCTTTCTCCTTTGACGCTAGTGGGAAATTTAAACCTTGCAGTTTTACAGCCTTCATAAATGCGCAACCTGCTCTTACTACTTAGGCCAGTTAGGCTTCTCTGAGTATCTATCCATTGCGTAAAAATAAATAAATAAATAAATAAAATTAGCTTGCTGGGTGGGGTATCATGAGCCTTGACATTTGTCCTAAAATGAACAAAATTGATTTTACCTCTATAAAATTACTCCCAAAACACAGGGTAAGTAAATAATTTGTTTTTCTAGAATGGGAGTATCTGGTCTTAATCTATATATATATATATATATATATATATATATATATATATATATATTTAATTAAAAAGGAATCAAACACACAAAATTATATATTTCTAACTTCTAACCACACAATTCTGTGGTTAATTCTACAACTAAATATTGGACATTTACTAACAAATAAAATGATTATGGTTATTAAAGTTCAAGCAAATTTAAGAGTCAGATTATTGTAACCGAGGGACTGAGATGAAGTACTACTCATTAAAAAAAAATGTACGTGTTGAACAGTTGTATAGGTGCCAGTTAAAAGTAAGGGAACAATTATATGATAGATGAGGATGATAGATAGATAGATAGATAGATAGATAGATAGATAGATAGATAGATCTCCAAACTAGTACACTTATGTTAGCAAAAGAGAATACAATTAACAGTTACACTGAGAAAAGGAATACAAAACAAAAATATCCAGAAAAATTGATGTGTTTGGTCATTTAGATTAAAATCAAAGATTCAGATTTATGTAACGATACATGTAAGTTTACCTAACTCTGTTATCTTATACTCTTTTCTTCATTTCTATTGGATGTCAATATTCAACTCTGAATTTATTCTAGATTGCTAGATTAAATAAGTATTTCATGTTCTGTGTTAAGTCTCTCTTCTCTCAATGAATAGTGTTAACACTACTATCAAATTTAAACTTCTAAAATTATAGGTTGTACCTCTTTGCTGAGGGAATCTTTCTGATTTCTCCAGTAATAAAAAAAGAATTGCCCTTTCTTTCTGGTAAACGTTTTAAAAGGCTGTCTGTAATTTACGACACTAAAATTTTCCAGTTCCCCAATAAGACAACCTTTTCCTATTGCAATTTCCACTGAATTCTGAAACATCTGGATTCCCACTGAACATAAACTATGTACTATACCACTTACCACTTTGGTATATATTGCCTCTCTTTCTCTCTCTCTCTCTCTCTCTCTCTCTCTCTCTCTCTCTTTTTCTCTCTCTGCCTATCCATCTCTACCCCTTTCCTTCCCTTTCCTCCCATCTCCCAATATATGTTAATCTCCTTTTCTCCTATTAAAGACTTTTAAAATGTATTATTTGAGCTGAGGATCAAAATACAACAAAGGAAACTGTTTAAATATGAAAAAAAAGAATAATAGATTCAGAATAATAATAATGGTAATAGCTAATATTTAATGAGCACATACTATAAAAACCAGGCTCTGTACTAAGATATCTACAGGTCTTTAGTAGTTTTCCAAAAATTCCATGAGGCACTTAATGTACTCATCTTCTTTTTAGGGGGTAATAAAGTTTAAGCTTAAGGAGAGCAAACACTATTCCCTAAGATTTCCAGAGCAAGTCAAGCTATTAAAACCTGTTAATACCTGACTTAAGAGTTTGTGCTATTAACATCTGCATCACATTTGAGGATTATGCCAGTTAAGCCACATGTCGTGCATCTAACATGGAACTGACAGGAAGTAGATTTTTTTGTTTATTTTTTCTTCAAAATTGATTTAGTTGAAACTCAGTCCATCATTTGACCAGATAAAGTTAAGTCTAGATGTGGCTTTATTTACTAAGGTACTTAAATTTCTTTTATATTCAGCTTCAAAAAATAGCTAGTGTTTTAAAATTTTATTTTGTGTGTCCTATCCTAATGAAGTTTAGTAAGTGACCATATATATATATATATATATATATATATATATATATATATATATAAAATAGTATAATAAGCAACATTGCACTCAAATTAGCTTTGAAGGTTATAGACTATTGCACAAAATAACTATTACCTCATCGACTTCTATCTATTGTGTATTGAAGGTATATTGTTGAAACACAGAAGCAATATTGGACATCACCAACACCTTATCAATTTTAAGTGTATAGACTATGCCAATAACTATAGAAAATTTAAAAAAAATGAGCTAATATTATAAGCATAAAAGATTAAATATACCAGAAACAGTAATGTACTAAAGTAAAATAATGTCACATTGTTTTCTAAACTCATACAATGTGCCTTCAGAATAATTGTTTCTTTGGTTAAATAGCTTATTTCAATTTTTTGTTTGCTTTAATCTAATTTTCACATGACTTAAGAAAATGGATAAAAATATAACATCGATTGTGGTTTAACATTACTGTGATTACTCTTCCTGAGAGAAGACATCTTTTTTGACACTGAGGCCAATCATACAATCATCTGGGTAATCTAGCTTTTAAAAAGCTGAAAATTGTTTGTCTGTAGATGAGTAAAAAGTTGCTTTATTCTTTGCATTGTTAAGAAGTTTAATGCATATTTATTATTACAATCTGTAGTCCCTCATGCATTATTTAATTTCATTAGGGATAATGGGTAAATTGATACTCAGGACACTTTCTTACATTCTACTTTTGTCTCCATGCTGGCCTGGAGGAAATATAGTCAGCATATAATCAGATAAGGATTATGGAATATATTGTCCTTTTTTTTAAATTTAGAAATCCCTTCACAGTTTCTTTTCTGTACTGAAATGCACTAGCCTTATGAACACATCAATTAAAAAAAAAATTAAACAACAGCCTAATGAAAAAAGAATATTTTATGCTTTCAGAAAAATTACTAAAATACTAGTATGGTTTAAAGCTTCATCAGTGGCTCCTTATACAAAATATAATTAAAATTTAGAACTGGTTACTAAATTTCAAATAGTGCATAATTTTCTGCTTTATTGATATGGTTCTGCTTAAAAGAGAAGAAACTTGGCTTTAAAATTATACTATTTATTGAGATAATGAAGCTCAATGCTGGTTTAAGAGAAAAATAACAATGACAAAACCAAAACCAAACAAAACTTGAGGTTTACAGCAACATTTGATTTTACCAGGGACTTCAAGGAAAAAGGAAAATAACACTATCAGGAAAAGATAAATGAGTTATATCAAAATAAAAATTTAAAAAATAGACATCAATTTTATCCATAGTTCTATTAAGATTCATTAAAATGATAAATGAAGATAAAATCCTACTATCTATAATTTATCAATCAATTTGTAGAATACAGAGTCATGAGAATTTAGAAATTATATTGTAATATAATTAAACATAAATCTCGAAGGAGATTTTTGGAGGTCACTTGGGCAACGTAGGGGTATAACTCTGTTCTTTTTCAAAATTATTTTATTCATTCAGAGTCCTTTGCATTTCTACGTTAATTTTAAGGGCATCTTGATAATTTATGCAAAATAAAAATAAAAAATAAAAAATCCATATCCAGAACTGATTTTGAAAAAATTGTGCAAAATTGTAGATCAATTAATGACACTAAATTTTCCAATCCACAAACCATGTGAAGTATTTCATTATTTAGCTCTACTTTAACTTTTTTAATAAAGTTTTGTACTTTTCAAAGCATAATAGTTTTTTTGTTAAAATAATTTCTAAATAGTTTATTTTCAAGCCATTGAAATTAGTTTTCTTAATTTTATTTTCAGAATATTCATTTACAGTATATAGAAATATGTTATTTTTGTGTATTATTCATATATATTCTGCAACATTACTAAACTTACCTATTAATTTTAATAGTAATTTCCTTAGATTATTTTATATACAAATAGAAGTAATATTGATCCATCCATTTCATATTTGCTTATTTAAGGTTAAACCCTAAAGAAGGAAAACTTGTATTCCATAAAGGTTTCTGTTCTTATAAGGTTATAATCCTAGAAAAATTCCATGTTTGGCTGTAAGGCTTCAAGAACAATAAATACATGTGTAATAAACCTATACAGAAAATAATACTTTGTAAAGAGACATAATTACATCTATTAAAAAAAATAAGCCAGAGTGACATTTCAGAATGGAAAGTAAATTTTCTTCCAAATGTCAATATTATCAAAATTGATTTATACATTTATCTCAGATGCAGACCAAATTATGATAAAGATTATCTATAGCACTTATTTCTGAACTCGGGACATAATAAAGCAGATTATCTGAGAGAATAATTGGAATTTGATTAATAATAGCCAATCATAAAATCAAAGAGACTTTAAAAGTCAGTATTTGATTAAGAATTTTCTATAGTTTGCAAAAAGAGATATTTTAAATCTGCAAAGTGTGAAATAGTGTTTACAGTTGGTACTGATCTGAATAGTTCATCATCATTCTTTGGAATAAAATATAGTATGTGTCTTCTTCCACAACTGGAATGAATCAGATGTGTAAGTTAGAGGCTATTAGACAACTTTGATGACACCTGAGTGACTATTTTTTTCATTTATACATAGAAGAATACATTTACAAAAACAAATTAAATAGTTATAGAGAAAAGGGAAAAATTAAGATAAGAAGTAGAAAGAAAACTATGAAAAATATCTGCAAAACATATGAGTAATAGGGTTTTGGTGTCGTCAGAATTTTAAAATTGCCCACCAAAATTCTGCCTAATTTCTGGGAGGGAGGATATACTGCGACCATACGCTGGTCAGGGTTTTTGCAGATGTAACTAAAGTCTTTCATCACTTATATTTGAGTTAATGAAAAAAGAGATTATCTAGTAAGACCTATTCTAATATCAGTTATTTAAATATCAATCAGTTTTCCACAGGTGGTCACAGTTTGATATATTAGGAGACTTGAAGAGCAAAAAAGAGTTGACATGTTGTTGGCTTAAAATGGAGGACACCCATGACAAAAAATCTGAGCAATGTCTGGAAGTTGAGCATAACTTGCAGGTAAACAGGTAGCAAGGAACTGGGGCCTCCCGTTGTACGACCACAGATATTTGATCAGGAACTGAATGATCTCTTAAGGGGATTATTCTCAAAAGCCTCTAGAGAAGAGCTTTGCATGGCTGACAACTTGATTTTCATCTTTAACTTCTAGAACTGCAAGATATGAATATGCATTGTTTTAATCTTCTAAATTTGTGATGTATTTTGATGCAGCAATAAAACATAATTGAATGCTTAATACAAAGTATGTTTTAACAATCATTAAATAAAAGATGGATATTTTATTAAAAATATAGGCCAAAAAGTGTAAAGAAGAAGATTATAAAATTTTAAATATAAATGACAAAAATCTGGAAGTAAAATTGTTAAGCACACTACAGTAAATAATTTTTTTTAAAAAAGCTGTTTTTCAGTGATCTAATGTGCAGTGATCTAAACAGAAAGTTATTCTTTCACTCATTCAGTTAGAAGCGTTTACTGAGTTTTTACTAGTTACTAGGTATAGGGCTGTGTGCATACAGATTGGCAAATTGATTGGCACCCATCTCCATCATTCAGCTAAATTGCGTGGGTTGAACTGAATGGACATGGTACAATACCATTCTTATCCACCTCCAGCTGGCATAGAAACCGATATAACTTTCAGTAGTCAGTTTGGTAACATATGCAGTTTTGCACAACTTTTTGTCCTTAAAATTATTAATTTTAGTGCTCAGAGTATATTCAAATTTTGAGGTTTATACAAAATATATAGTATATTATACAGTATTGTATATTATAGCATTTTAATTTCAAGATTATGACAAAATAACTAAAAGCTGTCTTACATGACACAAGAGAATTCTTAATGGAGTATAACCATACAATGTTATCTGAATCACATTTTAAGAATCACATTTCTGAATAATAATTGATGCTCAGGAATATAGGCAATGAAGTTTCACATAGGGTCCCACTGTCAAAATTAGTTATATAAAAGCATAAGCCAATATAATTTGGAAAAATAAGCTGCTCTTTGGCTGGATTTCCCTATCTTAAAAGAAAAATGTAGCTTTGTGTCCTGCTAATAAACTTTATCAAAACATGAAGAGATAATTATTATTGCTTTAAGTACTGTTAATTTATTTCTATGATTATATATTTTATTCATGAGATATCAAACTTGATCTAACTTCTTAATTTTCAAGACTCTGACAGCTCTTTACATTATATATTTTATTCAAGTAGAATGTGATTTAGCTAGATTAAAAGTGACTGCTGTCTTACCTCAAAGCATTGGGACAGAGAGGACAGCCATGATTCTAGAGTGACAGATAAATAAAAGGAATGGTCAGCAGAGTAAACAGACAACCCAGAGAGTGGGAGAAAATATTCATAATCTATACATCTGACAAAGGACTAATATCTAGAATCGGCAACGAACTCAAACAAATCAGTAAGAAAAAAAAATCCCGCCGGGCGCGGTGGCTCAAGCCTGTAATCCCAGCACTTTGGCAGGCCGAGGCGGGTGGATCACAAGGTCGAGAGATCGAGACCAACCTGGTCAACACGGTGAAACCCCGTCTCTACTAAAAATACAAAAAATTAGCTGGGCGTGGTGGCGCATGTCTGTAATCCCAGCTACTCAGGAGGCTGAGGCAGGAGAATTGCCTGAGCCCAGGAGGCGGAGGTTGCGGTGAGCCGAGATCGCGCCATTGCACTCCAGCCTGGGTAACAAGAGCGAAACTCCGTCTCAAAAAAAAAAAAAAAAGAAAAAAAAAAGAAAAAAAAATCCCATCAAAAAGTGGGCTAGGGACATAAATAGAAAATTCTCAAAAGAAGATATACAAACGGCAAACGAACATATGAAAAAAATCTTAACATCACTAATGATCAAGGAAATGCAAATCAGAACCACAATGTGATACCTCCTTACTCCTGCAAGAATGACTACAATCAAAAAATCAAAAACAGTAGATATTAATATGGATTTGGTGAGCAAGGAATACTTCTACACTGCTGGTGGGAACGTAAACTAGTACTGAGATGAGGAAGTTCATTCGTTCCTCTTGCAGTGTGTGCAACAGGGAAAATGAATCATTTCTTCAGTGCCCTGATGATCAAAATTCTAGGAGAGCATACAGATGGGCAGGCTGCCAGGCTCTGACCCCATGGCAGTGTCTAGGGGTGGATGTTTACAGCTCCTGAAGCCGGTTTGGCGTGTGTTAAAGGGTGCTCTTTTAGTTTTTCTAGCTATAGGTGGCTTGTGTTAACCGGCTCAATTACATGCCATACCTTGCCAGGAGGACACAAGGCTTTCTGTATCCCGGGTTCTTGCCTTGGTATACCAGAAGAATCAGATCACATGTGGGCTTGGAAAATGAATGTAAGGTCCTATTGAATGGAAGTAGCACTCAGCAGATGGGGGAGCTAAAAGGGAGATGGCTTTGCCCTGGAGTCATCACTCAGCAGCTTGCACTTTCCTCTGTCTGCCCCAGCCACACTCTGCCTCCTTCTGCCAGTGATGGCCTGTGGACCTGAAGGTGTCTGTTGGTATGCTTTTTTTCCTGGTGTGTTCCCCTCAACAACCTCTCAACATCAAGCCATTTGTGTCTTCTTCCGCAGAGCTACTACTCTTGATGTCCAGCCTCTTGTGGGCCTGACTGCTAGGGTGGGAGTTGGGGGGTACTTATAGGCACAGGATGAGGGCATGGAGGGCTGAGGTGGTCTTGGGAAATGCAACATTTTGGTGGAAAGGTAGGAGTACCTGTCACCACCTAGGTCTGTGGGCACAAGCCCAGGAGTGGAGCCCTGACCAGGGATCCGCCCTTCCCTTCCCAGTACTTCCCTGCCCCCTTCTGTATCAGTACAGTCACGATGAAAAACAGTGTGGAGATAAGAACTAAAAGTCAAACTACCATTTGATCCAGCAATCCCACTACTGGGTATCTTCCCAGAGGAAAATAAGTCATTATACAAAAAAGATGCTCGCACACGCATGTTTATAGCAGCACAATTCACAATTGCAAAATTGTGGAACCAACTCAATGTCCATCAGTCACGCAGCAGATAAATAAACTGTGATTTATATACATATATATATATATATATATATATATATATATATATATATGTGTGTGTGTGTGTGTGTGTGTGTGTATGTGTGTGTGTGTGTGTGTGCTTGTGTGTGTGTGTGTGTGTGTGTGTGTGTGTGTATGATGATATGATGGAATACTACTCAGCCATAAAGAGGAATAAATTAACAGCATTTGCAGTGACCTGGATAAGATTGGAGACCATTATTCTAAGTGAAGTAGCTCAGTAATGGAAAACTAAACATTTTAAGTTCTCACTGATACTTGGGAGCTAAGCCATGAGAATGCAAAAGTGTAAAAATGATACAACTAACTCCGGGGACTTGGGGAAGAGTGGGAGAGGATCAAGGGATAAAAGACTACAAATATGGGTCAGTGTATACTGTCTGGGTGATAGGTGCACCAAAATCTCACAAATCACCACTAAAGAACTTGATCATGTAATCAAATACCACCTGTACCCCAATCGCTTAGGAAAAAAAATGTTTTTTAGTACTTCTTTGATTGCCCATTAACAAATTTTGTGAATTTTTGATCTGACCTGCACTATGTAACAACTATAGGAAAAGATAATTTGTGGCTTGTGACTTTAACATATCCTTCAAACTACTAACAAGTCAAGAAATATCCAGTTAGTTTATTTACTTTATTTGAGCCTTAATATGTTTACATTTTCCTCCTAAGCTTTCTAATGAATTGTTGAATTTGAGGCTACCTATATTTAGCTGCTCCAAATATCAAATTAAGTGTGTGCTCATGATTATACTAACTGCTTGTCCAAAAGAATCACAAGCTCAACATATTTTGAGTTTGAAAGCTTATATAACAATGAACAAAAAATATTTTGTTTTGTATGCTTTCATTAATGTAAATATTACCTATGTCATACCCATGGTTCAATTTTTTTTTATTTTATTTTTATCCATCAGTCCAAGTTTCTGAAAATATGTAAGAAGACAATTTATGTTCTTGTTTTTGCTAATGTCATTGTGCGTTAGTTTTCATGCCCAACTCTTATCCTCAAGCCCCTATTTCTTCATTATTTAGTGGACAAAGGTCTGTTAAGATAGGAAAAATGGGCTAGATCTACATTTTTTGGTACAGAACATGCACATACACACACACACACACACACACACACACACACACACACACCCCTTCCATGACATGATAATGTCTTCCCCACTGTTACTTAATTTCTCACTGTTACTTTACTTTGTCCTTTTTTGTTTTGTATTTTTATTATGCTACCTTTTTCTCCTCCCTCTTGTTCCCTGAATTGGATATTGTTTAATGAGACTCTGATGACAAGCTTTTTCCCTTGACTTGTTTTATTTAGTGGCCACAATTTTTATAGCACATTGGGAGAAAGATGCAGAAAATATATGCATTGATGTCCTCTAGTCAGAAGATACATTCAAATCAATGAAAAAATGGATTATTTGGGATTACACAACGTAGAAATATATTTATACCATTGAGCAGCGATAACTGAGTGAGGGAGATGACATATCCACAAAAAAGAAGCAACTCAGGAGAAATTGTAAATTCTACAGAATAGAAATGAAGAAATTGCTATGGAATCATAAAGGAAAGAAAAATTAATTGTGAGTGAGAGAAACAGAAAAAAAAAAAATCTGAATCGGCCTTGAAGTATCTGAATAAGAAAGAAGTCTGCCTACTTTTTCCCTCAATCTTCATACCTCCCTTTCATTTTCTCTGCATAAACCTTAACTTCCTTATTGTTTCTCTCAGCATCTAGCTCTGACTGTTAGTCAGTGATGGTTTTCCCAGCAGTCAAACTTTGGACATCTTGAAGAGGGCCTCATACATGGGCTTATCGAAGTTCATGAAAGGGGAGATTGAAATATTCCTTGGAAACAGGAGGAAATTTTCCCTGAAAAAACAGACAGGAGATGATTGTAGGATATTAGTCTCCAGTCGGGGATAGGGAAAGGATGCTTAAGATTTTAGGCAAAAACAGAATATGAATCCTTCTAGCAGTGTTTATCATAGCAGTGTGGCAAAGTCCAAGCAAAGTGTCTGAATAAAGAATGCTCAAGAGTCACACATTAACCTTAAAGAGGCAAAAAACACATAAATTAATTCTCCTTGAGAAACCATTTTCTGCATTGTTTTAATTTTCACAATATGTGTATTATATAATCAACCTTTCCTCACTTTAAGAATCCTATGGAAAAAAATATATAGTGAAATAAATGATAAGACAGATTAAAACATCTTTAGAATTAAGGCACAGTATAGATTTTTTTCATAGATTGTTATTGCACTCCAACACACTTCAGCCACCACACTACAATATTACAGACTATTTGAAACTTAAAGGAGTTTCATGAAATGTAAGCAGAGTGAAGAGAGAAAGTGTGAATTTGAAATGGAAGTGATGACAGAATAATCAGAGGACCTAAGGGGCAAGTGAAAGTTTATCCTAGTATCACCCGCTTGAGAACATGTGAAGAACACAAGTATTAGAGAAAAAATACATCTAGCACCTGATAGGAATCATTAACATGTCAACACCACTATTGCAAAGAACAACAGAAATCTGACATAATCGTTTCTGTTCTTTGAATCCGATTGTATCAATCTAAAAATATACATGTATTCATTATTAGAGGAACATGACAAAGCATCTAATTTTATAAGAAAATATACTAGCTACACATAAGGCTAAGAATGTTAACCTCTTTGGAACTTACCTATGTCATCTATGAGATTTGTAAATTAACTAAGTTACTGGCACTAACTCAGAGAATATCTGCCTTTTGTTGCTATGCTTTTGCTATGCCTTCATTCTATCCTCTTTAATAAATGTTTTGTTAGTCACTGTTTTTATAAGTATTTTTCTTAAATAGATTCTTATTGATAAATTTCTTTCATTTCAAAAATCCTTTTTATGCTTACTTATGAAAATGGATCCTGAATTTTCTTTTACCATGAAATCAATGGAATGTTAAATTAATGGCTATTTATAACCAGATAATAAATTACTATTGCTGATAAAATTATATACATATTAATTTTAGAGATTCAAAATACATGATGCAAGGCATCTCACATAAGTAAAAATTTGAGCAACCACACATTAAACCTACTAAATTTCATTATTGTGTTTATTACCTTATAATGATTTTGAAAGTATATTTAAAAAGAAAACAAAATTTATTTTCTCTATTGCCCTTAAAAAAGAAGAGATATTTTAAGTATAATAAAAGTCTAAAGTTGATTCTAACAAGAAATTTGGATGAAATATATAAATAAACCAGTAACATAATTTTTTAAAAGTACAAAATATTGTTTATTTTAATTTTGTAGTGAACCAATCCAAATTTAAAAATAACTTTAATATTCAGTGAGAAAGTCTTATACTTTTCCTTAATTATGTAGGCAATTAGAAAGTCTTGCTTATACTTAAGTAGTCAAAAGTTGATGTGTTGTTAATATTAACAAATATTAACAATAGATATTAACAATAGATATAACAATAATATTAACAATAGATAAGCACATTTATTATGTGGTGATCCTTTTTCCATGTGGCTGAGTTTTAACAGTATAAAAATAAAGTTCTCTTGTGGTGACACAATTACATTAGAAATAAATTTAGAGACATGCTTTCATTTTCATCTTTTTGGGGAACTATTTTAACTTCATAGTGTATTTTTAAGAGAACTTTTTGTTTGTCTAATAAACTGTTTAACCCTCAAAACATCTGTATCTGCAAGACTCATTAATCATTTATGTTTAAAAATATAAGCAAGAACATTTAATTTTGAAATGATATAGGAAACTAATATTTTGAATTTGACATGCTTGAAGTCAGACTTGCCAAGAAATTGTGAATCATTCTATTTAAAGAGTGGATTCCTATCTCTGATTGTTTCTTAGTTAATATTTTTCTAAAAAACTCCAGTCTGTCCCAAGGTGTACATCAGTTCTGCATCAATGCCGAAGATGATCTTACATTGATATCCTAAGTTTTAACATTACTTTAGTTAAATATTTATTCAACAAATATTTACTTGTTGCTTACTCCACATTAGGATATCTTTGCCCTGGAGATACAGCAGTGAGAAGAGTGAATGTCCTGCTCCCACTGTGCCCTTATCTTGGTAAAATTTGTGTTGCTCTATCAGAATGAGATTCAGTAATTTACAAAAAAAAGAGGTTTAGTTAGCTTATGGTTTTGTAGGCCTAAAAGTTTTTAAAGGACAGGGAATTGTCATCTACTCAACTTCTGGTAAACACTTTTGTGTTAGATGAAAACATGGTACAAAGTCAAAGGGGAATATTCCATGTGAGAAGCCGAACCAAGCATAAAGAGGAAACACTTTATAATAACCTGCTGTCATGGGAACTAATCCACTCTTGGAAGAAATCATCCAGTCATGTGAGACTGAGAACTTACTAGCATGGAGATGGACACCAGGTCATTCAGGAGGGATTTGGCCCCATGACCTAAACACTTCCTATTTGGCCCACCTCCTAATACTGCTGCACTGGCAATTCAACTTCAACATGACATTGGGCGTGGACAAATCATATTCTAACCTTAGCAGTTCCCATTCCAGTGAGGGGAGACAGCCAATGAGAGGTGATAAATGTCATAAAGAAAATAAGTCCCATAAATGGACAGAGTCACATGAAAAAAATAGATAAGCTGGCTAATCAGGGATGATTGTTTGAGATACTTGAGCAGAGATCTAAAACAATCACATTTTTAAACGACAAAAAAGAGAGGAAACAGTAAAAAAAAGACTAATAGATTATCAAGCAAGAGTAAAGGAGCTGATGCAGTGTGCATGACCAAATAAGAATGCTTTGGAGGTTACCAGATGTAAATTGGGTCAAGAACATACAGAACCCTGCAGGATACAATATACTAAGTTGTTTACATTTTATTCTAAGATGAAAAGCCATGGGAGGGCTTTAAGCAGATTTGCGAAACGGTGAGACCACACTTTCAAAGGATCACTCTTTCTGAAAAGTAAAGAGCAAAGTGTCTCTGGGGTAGTGAGAGTGGTGGCAGACGTGAGGGTGAGTAGGGAGGAAGAGAGACAGCTGGAAAGCGTAAAGCAAGAAACGGTTTAAAAACTGTAAAAGTAGTCTAGAACAGAGATGGGGTCACTTACAGTAAAGTGATAATGGTGAAAGTCAAAATGAATCTTTGAATTCTAGATGTGTTTTGGAAATAAATCCCTATTTAGCAGATTTAGATTGTAAGGGGGAAAAAAGCAATCAAAGATGATTTTGAGATTTTTTAGATCTGATCATTCGGTAGAGTATAGCTGTCATTTACTGTGATGTTTAATACTTGGAGAGTAGTAGTCTTGGTTTTTGAGGTAAATCATGAGCCAGCTTGGAGTTATCTTAAATTTGAAGTATCCATATACCATTCAAACAGAGAAGTGGAATATAAATATAGCAAACTTTCAATTAGTATCTCCTGAACACTTAAGT
Organism: Saimiri boliviensis; assembly: GCF_048565385.1. Classification (NCBI taxonomy): domain Eukaryota; kingdom Metazoa; phylum Chordata; class Mammalia; order Primates; family Cebidae; genus Saimiri; species Saimiri boliviensis. The sequence continues at coordinate 157,679,850 of NC_133451.1, forward strand.
ACTTAAAATAGCCAAGTATGAATAAACCAACAGGGGACATTTTAAGCATCATTCCAATAATTCTGTAAACAAAGAACTTGAGAACAGTTACCATTAAGTGGTGACAGTCTCCACGTTCATAGACATGAAAGCCAAATGTCACATTACTGAAGCCAGACGTTACTTTTTATTTTTAAAAAATGTTAGCTTTCACTTGGAAATAATTTTAGGCTTACAAAAACTTTGCCAAAAGACCACAAACAATTTGTGTATATCTTTGTTCTGACTTTTCTAATTGTGAACATTTCATATAACTACAACATAATTATCAAAATTAGGAAATGGATATCAGTGCATTACTACTAACCATTCAAATATTAAGTATTTCATCACTAACCATTATTGTACATTGTTTTTACTTGTCATCTTTGCTAACTTTGTTATCTAGGATATGCTTATTTACTTAGACTTTCTCTATCAAAACTTACAGCGGCCATGAATTTTGCATGTTGTCCCTCAATTTGAATTTGTCTGGTCAACTGTTACGACAGTTTAAGAAATGCACTTTTTGCAAGTATACAACAAAGGAGATGTTGTTCTCTTCTCGGTACGCCAGGAGGGACATAATGCTGATATGTTTCGTTAACGATGATAACTTTGATTTCTTGGTTAATGTCACGTCTGACAGTTTTTTCTCCACTGTCACTTTACTATTCTTTCCTTTATGACTATGAGCATCTCGCAGGGAAATAATTTGAGACTACAAACATATACTTTTTCTCATCATCTTTGGCCAACAAATAAATAAACCATTTCTTCAAAGACATCAGTACTTATTTTTGTTAGAAAACTATTATTTAGAAACCAACATTTTACTGTTCAAGTGCTCACTGATACTAAGGTCTCATTGTTTCTGGGCCCATTCAGCAGACGGAAAAAATACACAAGTGAGCTTACATGTATATAACCACACATCTATCTAAATATATATAACTTGCATTCATGCTGATATCTCCAATATCAATTTAACACCACAGGATTTATTCTAACCCCTCCTGTCTCTTCTCAGACAATGAAGAATTTGGCTTTCATTCTCTACAATATATTATCCATTTTCTCAATATTAAAATACACATAAAGCAGTTCTGTAATTCCTAACCCACAATCTTTATAAAGGAAAAAACTAATTAAAGAACAATATTTAGGTATGGGTCTTAGGCAAGCGTCCCCAAGCTTTTTACACAGGGGGCCAGTTCACTGTCCCTCAGACCATTGGAGGGCCGCCACATACTGTGCTCCTCTCACTGACCACCAACGAAAGAGGTGCCCCTTCCTGAAGTATGGCAGGGGGCCGTAGTTTGGGGACACCTGGTCTTAGGTATTTGGCCTTAGAGTTTAAAATCAAATAACTGTGTTCTAAAGTTAAGTGAGCTAATTATTTTCTTTTCATCCTTTCAGTGCAATTATGTGATACATTCATAATAGATTTGAATTCCTTTCACCTTTTTTGTTCTGCTTGTCCCCAGATTATTTTTTGGCTTAGTTAGGTTTTGTTTTTTTTTTTTTTTTTTTTTTTTTTTAGAATGTGAAACATAAGCTGTATTCTAAAAGACCAACCTATACAAGTAGCTATGTTCAAAGAAGTATTAACTTCCCACACTTCTTATTCATTCTGTCATTTTTATATATTCATTTTCTGCCCTATTACCACTCATCCCTGCATGAGACCATGTTAATTGGTTTCTGAACTGTCCTTCTTGTGTTTCCTGTTGCAAAAAACACAAATACATAAGTATTTTCTTAATCCCTCTTTAGTCTTACATGAAAGAAAGAATGCTACAGATACATTTTCACACTTTGTTTTTGTCACTTAATGATATATACTGAAACTCTACATCAGTCTCATTTTCTACACCTGCACAGTATTAAATATTCCATGGTGTGGAGGTCCTGGTATTACAGTTTATTCAATCACTTTCTTCTAGGACATTTAGATTATTTCCAGTATTTTACAACTGCATGTGATGCTTCAGTATATACTGTGTTGCATTTCGATTTTCATACTATTGAAGGTATATCTTCCTAGAAGTGAAATAGCTGAATCAAGAGTAAGTCAGTATGTAGGCTGTTGGATATTATCAAATTCCCAAAGGTTTGTTTCAGTCTGCTTTTTAAATTTGTATCTCCTGTTTTACTCAAAAGTTGTTTCATGAAATGAGTTTTAGTGTCTAGATAAACATGCCACACTTCTATTTCTATTATTAATTATTTCTAGTTCTATGGCATAATTATACAGTATATTTTTAACAGTTCCAATTTATGGAATTTAATGATGTTTTCATTAACTAATCTATGACTAATTTGTGTGAATATCTCATGTACACTTTAGAACAAAGTGTGTTCTCTTATCAGACCATAAACAGACACATGCACACATGCACACACATATGTAATCTCCATAGAATCTACATTATTTATTGTGTTATTTATGCCTTAACTATCTGGCAAATACATTTTGTGCCCACTTACTAAGTCTTTTACATAGAATTATGTATTAAATTTTCAGTAATGATTGTGTTTCTGTGTCTGCGTAGTACCCATAGTTGTTCATAACAATTGTAGTGCTAGATGGTCTATGGAGTTTTATTTCTGAGGGTTTTTTTCATGAATAGCTACTGTAAATATAAGGTTTTTGGTGTAAATTTTTGCTTTTTGCATTAAAAAGTGATTTTTTTGTCATGTTTAATGTTTCTGGGTTGATTTCTACATATCTGATGTCAAGACTGTTACAACTGTTTTTAAAAATTATTTTATTCGTTTGGTATGCTCTTATCCATTTCTTCTAAATCACATTATTTTAGATTTATGGCTGGTATACAACATTTGGCTGTGTCCAGCTTTGCAAGCCATGACAAAATATTTTTTTTCTTTTATTAAGTGAGTTTAGCTATACATATCTAATTTTATGACTGATATAATCTTTAACTCTGCAATACTATTTTATACTCACTTGTATTATAACTATTATGCTTTTTCCCCTACTAAGTGTATATTTTTACCTCTTTTATTTAAAATTAGGTTTTAATACACTGGCATGTTTGTTTTACAGATTATTGAAAGCTTTTAGTTACTGTTTTCCAATTTAAAATTTTACTATTTCAATTACTTTTTTAAGGTTTAATTTTAAATTTTACAATAAATATTTTATTGAAGATACAGGTAACACTTTGAACTTAGATAAATTCAGAAAACATTATGCTTAAAGAAATAAGTGAAACAAAACTAGAAACTAAATTATATTTATATAAACTCATAAACCAAGAAAAACTAATCGACGTTAAAAGAAAGGAGAGTTTTAGTTTCTTCTAAGAAGTATTTTGACTGGTATAGCCAGAGGGAAGCTTCTGGGATGATGAAAGTTTTCTGTTTCTTGATAGCTGCATACATTTCCCAAGTCTATGAATTTCTTAAAACTAATTAAATAATACACTTGAGATTTATTCATTTCATTTCACTGTATGCAAATTTACCCCAACTAAAATGTGTGTGTGTGCACAGAATTTAAAGTCATTAAATTCTTCAGCAATAAAAATCTGTGCATGATTCTGGAATAGATAGTACAGGTTAATCAACATTACATTATGACAGACCAATATGACTTTCTATAAGTCATATAAATATCTCTGTAATATATATTGGCCTTTATGTGCTATTTTAGGAATGTTTCAAAAATAGATACTGGGTATGTTTAAAATAGTAAATATAGTAACATAAAATATTTTAAATTATATATTAATATCATTCTAAGCTATCATAAACTCAACTCAGTAATGGAGAAAAGTTATTCTGACTTTTTTATATAAAGGGAGAATATGGCCGGGTGCGGTGGCTCAAGCCTGTAATCCCAGCACTTTGGGAGGCCGAGGCGGGTGGATCACGAGGTCGAGAGATCGAGACCATCCTGGTCAACATGGTGAAATCCCGTCTCTACTAAAAGTGCAAAAAATTAGCTGGGCATGGTGGCACGTGCCTGTAATCCCAGCTACTCAGGAGGCTGAGGCAGGAGAATTGCCTGAGCCCAGGAGGCGGAGGTTGTGGTGAGCCGAGATCACACCATTGCACTCCAGCCTGGGTAACAAGGGCAAAACTCCGTCTCAAAAAAAAAAAAAAGGGAGAATATAAATATGTCCTTTTCTAATAAAAAGAAAATTATTACTAGTCCCAAAATAATATACTACAAACATCCTGCAAATGTGTATTTGGCAACTCTTGATAATATAACCATTCAATTTGTTTTAATTAGTATTTCTAAAATTAAATTTTAATTTTGAATTCCTGAAGTGTGGCATTTTGAGAAATAATAATTATCAGTCCAATTGCAAAGGTGAAGTGCACTATATTATATTCCTTTAGCTTCCTTTAGTCCTGATTCCTATATTCCTATTCACTTGAACAATATTATTAAGTTCTGAAGCTGATTATATGGCTTGCTTTGTGAACAGAGACAAGGAGCATTTCAGACAGCTAAAATAATGGTCTATCTGGTTTTCAGTGAAATACTTAATCTATCATCTCCTTTGAAGAATATACACTGCATATCAGAATTGAAATTTTCACTAGTTTAAACACTGGAAAACCAAGAATCAGTTAAAATTTTAGATATTATCTTTTAAATAACAATTTTTGTATTTTAGCATTCTACTTACAAAATTAAAGTTTTTTTAAGTATTTTCAATCATTAATTATGAGTAGAGGAACATCATGTCCTCTCTTTTACAGCATGAACTAAAAGAATGTACAATGTGGAAAATAGTTATTACAAGGCACTATGCGATCTGAAGAAAAATTGTTATATTGAAATTAATTTTCACATGTAATTATCATAATCAGCCCTTAAGTGTGATGTTTATAAAAATATACATTAGTAATTATAATAAAACCATAAATATCAGTTTTATTATTGATCCTAATTTTGATATGTGTAAATTTATTATGTTAATTAAATGCTCCTAAAAATTGATGTGACATATTCAATAGTATTTATGTAACATTGAGCTGCTTTCTATTATGACATATATAATAAGTATATTATATGGATGACGGAAAATCATTTATACAAATACAAAGTTCATAGAGCTTTACATTTTACATTAGTAGTTTTCAGAAATATCATCTTTCTTTTCATGCTTTCACACTAAAAATACAAATCTTTGCATTTTGTTTACATAGAAGTAGCTTACTTTAGGTTAGCAAATTCCCAAGTGAACGCACAGGTTTAGTCGACATCAGCTACAAGTTCAAGTATGAGATATACATGGGATATTCTAGGAAAGACACTGGCTAAACCATTCCGATGAAAGCAAGCACAAAATGGAGTGCTTGGGGAGTGCCCATCTGATGCTGTTCAGCAGTGTACTCCAATTGCCTTCCTTCTAATTGCTTCTTCCATTATTATTACAAACACATGAAGCTACTAACACACATATACGTTCTTTCATCACCTTTTCCATTATCATTTTAAACACATGATTTCCAAATTATCAGCTGGCAAGCAATATCAAGAAAGAGAGATGCTAGCTTTCTTGTTTTGAAGTAGGCCTTGTCTACAGTGGAAGGGGACCTGAAAATGTCCAGTGATATTTACATTCTCCAGATTTCTTTGTGTGTCCACCCGACTACTGCACCTCAGATATCCTTCTGCCACCTTCCCCTGCCCAAGGAACTCAACATCTCTCACCCTATTTCTCTATTCATTGTTCCTGATGCCCAGTTCCAAAAATATGTGAAGCATAAAGCCCCAAATCTCAGAGTCTGATGCTTAAAGAAGTGAAAATATAATGTATGGCAAATAGAAAATCATCTAAATGGTAGAAAGATAATGTGAAAATAAATACTGGAGTTCCTATCATTAAAGGAGAGACAAAGTAAATTACACAGGAGTAACTAAGGAAAATGGATAGGAAAGCATCTCATGTTCCCTTTCAACCCATATTAAAAAGAAAAAAGGGAAAAAAGACTACTTTTGGGGAAACACATGACAAAACATTCTACCTCAAATATTAAGGATACGTATCCTCAAAAAGCACCAACTATGGATTGCAATAATTTACAAGGTATCAAATACTTTGTCCCCAAATTAAGGAGGTTATAATTATAAACATCTAGGTAGATAAATGAAGCAATGTAAATGGTATGAAGAGCAAATAAACAAGACAAACTAGATTACCTATGGGGGAGAGATTAGATAGAATGTGTGATGCTGCCCTCTCTGTGTCCATGTGTTCTCAGTGTTCAACTGCCACTTATGAGTGAGAACATGTGGTGTTCAGTTTTCTGTTCTTGTGTTACTTTGCTGAGAATTATGGTTTCCAGCTTAACCCACGTCCCTGAAAAGGACATAAACTCATTTTTTTATTGCTATATAGTATTCCATGTAGATGTGCCACATTTTCTTTATCTAGTCTACCATTGATGAGCATTTGGGTTGGTTCCATGACTTTGGTATTGTAAGTAGTGCTGCAGTAAATATATGTGTGCATGTATCTTTATAGTAGAATGATTCATAATCCTTTGAGTATGTATCCAGTAATGGAATTGCTGGGTTAAATGGTATTTCTGGTTCTAAATCCTTGAGGAATCACCACACTGTCTTACACAATGGTTGAACTAATATATGCTCCCAACAACAGTGTAAAAGCATTCCTATTTCTCCATATCCTCTCCAGAATTTACTCTTTCCTGATTTTTTAATGATTACCATTCTAACTGTTGTGAGATAGTATTTCACTATGGTTTTGATTTACATTTCTCTAATAACCAGTGATGATGAGCTTTTTTTCATTTGTTAGTTGGCCACAAAATGCCTTCTTTCTTCTAGATTTTCTAGTTTATTTGTGTAGTATTCTGTGATGGTAGTTTGTATTTCTGTGGAATCGGTGGTGATGTGAAAATCATCAATAAATTACTGGTGAACCCAAATTCTCAATAAAAGAATGCAAAATTGAATCCAGCAGCACATCAAAAAGCTAATTGATCACAAGTTGGCTTCATCCCTGGGATGCAAGACTGGTTCAACATACACAAATCAATAAATGTAATCCATCACATAAACAGAACAAATGACAAAAACCACATGATTATTTAAATAGATGCAGAAAAAGCCCTTGATCAAATTCAACACCCCTTCATGCTAAAACCTCTCAATAAACTAAATATTGATGGAATGTATCTCAAAATAATAAGAACTATTTATGACAAACCCACAGCCAATATCACACTGAATGGGCAAAAGCAAGGAGAATATCCTTCAAAAAGTGGCACAAGACAAGGATGCCCTCTCTCACCACTCCTGTTCAACATAGTATTAAAAATTCTGCCCTGAACAATCAGGCAAGAGAAAGAAATAAAAGGTATTCAAATAGGAATAGAGGAAGTCAAATTGCCCCTGTTTGCAGATGGCATGATTGTGTATTTAGAAAATCTCATCATCTCAGCCCAAAGTCTCCTTAAGCTGATAAGTAACTTCAATAGTCTCAGGATACAAAATCAATGTGCAAAAATCACAAGCATTTCTATGAAGCAATAACAGAGAGATAAACCATGAGTGAACTTTTATTCACAATTGCTACAAAGAGAGAAAAATACCTAGGTACGCAACTTACAAGAGATGTAAAGGACCTCTTCAAGGAGAACTACAAACCACTGCTCAGTGATATAGAGAGGACACAAACAAATGGAAAAACATTCCATGCTCATGGATAGGAAGAATCAATATTCATGACAATGGCCTTACTACCCAAAGTAATTTGTAGATTTAATGCTATCTCCATCAAGCTACCATTGACTTTCTTCACAGAATTGGAAAAATACTTCAAATTTCATAGGGGACCGAAAAAGAGCCCATATAGCCAAGAAATCCTAAGTAAAAAGACTTCAAATTATGCTACAAGGCTACAATAACCAAAACAGCATTGTACTGATACCAAAATAGATATACAGATCAATGGAACAGAGGAGAGGCCTCAGAAATAATGCCACATATCCACTGTGATTTCTCAATAAATCAACTGATAATCCCCATTCTTGTTTGTTTTTCTCTAAATAATGTATGTATTGTTCTTGCTGTAGAGTTGAATAATTCAATAACCCTAGCATTCCATAAAACTAGTATAGTTATTCAATTATTCAATAACCCTATTATAGTATGTCAGCATGGATCCAGATTTTTTTCTCTATCTCATCACTCATATGTTTGCTTTTAGTTCATCCTTAAATAGTCGCTGAAGTACAGTTTTCAAGTACTGACAGAAAGCTATTCAAAGGAAGATAAAAACAGTATATGTGTTTATATTCCAATGGTGCCTCAGCAAACTTATATTTACACATCATTGTCCAGAAATGTGAAATGAGTACCCTTTTTGATCCAATTTCTTTTGAAAAATATGGCAGTTAGGTCAAATTTTCATAAGTCACATGGCTATAGGAAAAATGGATTTATAGCTGAAATAAATGAGAGGTTTTTATGGATTTAATTACTAGTTATATACGTATATATTTATGTATATTATATATATTATTTGTATATGGTACTATTTTACACATACACACACACACACACACACACACACACACATATTTTTACCTAAGCTGCAAGAATTTCCCTATTCTCCATTTATAAATTGATTATGTGAAATACATTGATTAAAGATGATGTTGTCTTCCAAGATGTTTATAGTTTCCGCTTTTATATTAAAGTCTTTCATCCATCTTGAGTTAATTTTTGTATTTGGTATAAGGGAGGGGTCCAGTTGCAACGTTCTGCATATAGCTAGCCAGTTATGCCAGTACGATTTGTTGAATAGAGAGGAATTCTTTTCCCATCGCTTGTTTTAGTCAGGTTTGTTGAAGATCAGAGAGTTGTAGATGTGCAGTCTTATTTCTGGGTACTCTATGCTGTTTCAATGGTATATATATATATATATATATATATATATATATATATATAATGGTATATATATATATATATACAATGCCGTTTTGGTTACTGTAGCCCTGTAGTATAGTTTGAAGTTGGGTAGTGTGATGCCTCCAGGCAATCCCATTCAGGAGATAGGCACTATTTTACACAAACACACACACGTACACACACAAAGATTTCATGACGAAGGTGCCAAAAGCAATTGCAACAAAAGCAAAAAGTTACAAATGGTGTCTAATTAAACTAAAGAGCTTTTGCATATCAAAAGAAACTATCAACAGAGTAAACAGACAACCTACAGAATGGGAGAAAAGTTTTGCAAACTATGCATCCTTCAAAGATCTACTATCCAGCATTTATAAAGAACTTAAATAAATTTAGAAGTAAAAGAAAACAAAAAAAGTCATAAAAAGTTTTAGTTTTCATATTATTAGGAAGAAAGGTATGGTTGGATTTATATAAAGCATTTACTGAAAATTTAAAAATGAATTACCTATGTTATGTATTTATAGAATTTGTGTGTCTATGTCTTACAAAATATTGTCATGCAGTACAACAGTGCTTGGCCAATATTTTCTATAGAGTCTGAAATTAATTGTTTTATTTTTGTTGGCTATATATGGTTTTAATGGCAGCAGCATTTCCTTTTCTTTTTTCTTCTTCTCTTTCTCCCCTTTTCTACTCTATTTAATAAAATAAATCTCTCTTTTTAATTTTTATGTTATTGTGGTAAGAACACTTCACATAAGAACTATCCTCTAAGAAAATTTTAGGTGCACAGTACAATATTTATATTATTTATCTTCTTAGCTCAAGCAATGTGCAGAACAAGCCATGGGCAAAATTAATCCAACAGGCCATCATTTACCAACATCTGCTATAGCTGTATGATTAATGTGCTTTTCTTACCTCAAAATTATATTTTATTAACCTTTCTTTATTTAAATAATAAATTTCTATAATTTATTTTACCAATGTTAACTACTCTGTGGTATGTAATTATTTTTTTTTATTATTTTAAAGTAATTTCTGTAAATCAACATAGAATGCCATACTAAAAGTAGTACTTCATTGAAAATATTTTATACTTTCTACATATTTGTGAAAGAATGATCACAAACAAGTTAAATATACATATATTTCATGTATGTAGCTCTCTTTCTCTGAACACTCTTATTCTTCCTTTCCCCTCTACCTGATCTCTGCTGCTTTGAGGAAAAAGAAAAATATTCCATATACTTGGAATGTCAAGGAAGGGAGAGACTAAAACTTATATGATTCTGTTGAACACAAACATTCAGGTAATCATTCTGCTTAGATCTAGTCATCTTGCTAAGACTGCCACCTGGTTACTTTGTGTTCCTCAGTTCTGAATCAACAAATTCTGAAAGTGGCTGGATTTGGCTGATACATTTTGGCAGGTTTCACAGTGTAACAGGGAAATTCATGTGCACTTATGGGCAGATGTTAGGTCCAGTACTGTGAAGGATATTAGAAGGCACTTTACTTGCAACCTAATCAATAGCTTGCCATAGAGAGAGAGACAGATTAGATAGATTAGGTAGACAGAGAGATGATAGATAGATAGATAGATAGATAGATAGATAGATAGATAGATACGTAAATACATAGATAGATAGTATTAAAAAGTACGTATACAGAAAAAACCCATATCTCCGGATCAGGGAATATACCTTTCTTTCATAGAGCATCTGGTACCTATTTCTCATGCTCTATATCTCCAGGCAGCAGGCAATGAAGACCAGATGTGCCTGTGAATGCAGGAGTATATATCACACTGAGAATATCATAAATTTATGAAGCTCCAAGCTTTTACAAAAGTTGCCAACCCTTACAGGCTGATGTTTGTATTGCTCTTTGAAAGGTGAGCAAATATCGTGTGGAGAGATAACACTAAACCTCTCCAAGGCCTCTATGTTTAACATCTAAGAATTATTTGCCATTCAATCACCCTTTAACCCAGTGCCAGTTCTCTTTATCCAGAAAGGCCTAATGGAGCAGAAACATGAAAATGATTATGGATCATTGACTCCAGAAAATGGGGATCTTTAAGCCAATTAATGTAATATTTTCCTTACTTTTGCATTTGAATGTATTTCAGAAATTTATGTCATATGCTTGAACTTCTCCACCCCATATCTGCCAGAGAGGATTATCCCAACAATGAGAGAGCTACAGAGAGCTGCTATTGCAACAGACTTCCCCTGCCATCTGCCACTGGGTGGATCAGGATTTGGCATAAGTGCCTCTATCCTCTGATGTGTAAGGCACTTACTATATGGATGATATACTGTCAACTGGTTCATCAGAAACTTTAGTGTTGGAGTTCCTAACGACAATGCAATTACCATTCTTCAAGATAGGTTACCAAATTTTTGGTCTTGTTATTTAAAAGTGGAGATGTTAAGTGTCTTCACAATGATAAGTTCCTTTAATATTTAGGGGAAATACTTCCTCCTTTTGGCTCCAGCATCAAAAGAGATGGGGATGCCCAGCAACCTACTCAATAATTTGAGTGTCACAGATAGTACAAGTCACTATAACTTATAATTTTGCAAATGTCAGCCTCTGGTAGAGGGAGACAGCCTCCCCACCCAGAGATGCCTTTTGGACTTCTAGACTGATGGTCACTTTAACATAGCTACCAGGTGCACTGCTTTTAGGAAACAAATCTTAGCTTGGTGAAACTGAACACGTGACCCATAAAGGGCATTTTGCTCTCTGGCCTGAAATCCTCATTGGTGAAATGTTCGATCAAACCCAGTGACTAAAAGGTACCCAAATATCCTAGCTCAGGAATGTAGATGGTATACTCAAAAACGTAGCCTGCATGACCTCAGCAACACATTGACTTTGAATGAAAACTAAACGACTGGCTGGGTGCAGTGGCTCATGCCTGTAATCCCAACATTTTGGGAGGCTGGGACAGAAGGATCACTTAAGCCCAGGAGTTTGAGACCAGCCTAAACATCATAGTGAGTCCTCATCTCTATAACATTTTTCTTTAAGAAAACACAATTAGCTTGGTGTGGTTGTGCACATTTGTATCCCCAGCTTCTTGGGAGGCTGAAGTGGGAGGATCACTTGAGCCCAGGAGTTTGAGCCTGCAGTGAGTCATGATCATGCCATCGCACTCCAGCCTAGATTACAGGGTGAGACTCAGTCTGAAAAAAAAATGGACAACCATCTTACTGGAAAAATTTATCCTTCACTACACTGACTAAAGGAAAGCTGCTGGGTCAACTAGATCCTCAATTCACTGGCCTAAATGTCAGAGGCTGGCTCCTTGATAGCACGTCTAAACTACAACCCAATGTCCACTGGTTTTGCTTCCATTATAGATTTGGGTTATTTACTTTAGACTCTAGAATTGTTGTCAATAGTCTAGCTTTTTGTACTGCCACTTGGAAATCTACAGACTATATGATTAAACATAGTAATGTAGTATAAAAACTAAAGAAATGAATTAGAGCTACTGACGGAAATATCTTTTCAGTCATTTAGATACTCACGGTAAGGGTCAATTTTTTGATCAAACTCACTAGAATGGAGTTCTAAAAAAGATGACTCTTAAGTTTCTGAGGCAGTGGTTACCTCTGCATGCCATATTTGTGACCTCTGGCAAAAGCTGACCTGCTTGTCTCATGATGGGGAAGCCACATAACCATGGGCATTTCCCACTCCCACTCTTGGCGGACTGACTACATCAGAACTTCCAGCTCCTTTGAAGACTATTAGGGAAGCCTTACCACTCTGTGTGTGTGCGTGTGTGTGTGTGTGTGTGTGTGTGTGTGTGTGTGTGTGTGCATGAAACATATTCATAAATAAATTCTCATAATAATTACAGTCCTTGTATCTAAAATTGTTTGGATGGTTGTAGTTGGTCTTTATACCTACATTCTCCCACTACCCACTCCATATTTCCTTTACGTTCTGCAAGTACAGCAGCTGGTCATGGTTCTTTATCTGATGGGGTAACCCAAGGCTTAATTCCTGAAATGTTTTGGTCATTAGTAGTTTTGCCTTGATTAGATTTTTGTAATTTTTCATTGGCTTTAATCAGTTTTCAACTGGCAAGATATGCCACATATCTTTATTGTTTTACATTGGGGTATATCAGCTTTTCTGTCCTATGTCATAATTAGGTTTGCTTGGACCTTGATCACCTTTCCCTTCTATAAGATTGCACACTGGTTTGTTATATTAATACATATGCTGATTGGACCTAGTGGACATAAAGTAGCAACTACTCTAGACAGTGGAAAATAAATCTAACTAAAATTTAAAGGCTTTCCACCTCAGTAAAATTTCTATGAGCCCAATGGTGTCAGTCATATAGAACTATTAGCTTGGGGCAAAAGTAACTGCTGTCGCTGTCATTACTTTTAATGAATACCTGTTCTAAGGTGAAGCATTTGGCTTTTCCTATAACCAAAAAAGAGGCACAATTCCTGCCAAGTGAATTTTAGCAAGGCTCTGTCATCATCTGAAGGTAACTATTTCAATATTTTAAAATTTTATTTTAATTTTTTAAGTTTTGGCTGGTGTGGTTGAAGTAGGTTTTGGAAGATGTTGGTCAAAGGACACAAAATTTCTGTTAGATAAAAGGAATAAATTAAAGAAATCTATTGTACACCATGGTGACTGTAGTTGACAATACATTCTACTCTTGCAAAATGTTAAGAAAATTGATGTAAAATGTTCTCATCACAAAAATGATGACTAGGTAAGGTAACACATATGTTAAGGAAAAAGATTTAGTTATTCCACAATGTATATATATATATGTTTCACACAATATGCTGAACATGGTTCACATATAATTTTATCTGTCAACTTAATAACACAAATTAAAATATTTAAAAACTTAAAATACTCTTGAATTTTACATATGCTAAAAACATACAATGCTGAAAATCAGATTCAATAGTTACTTTAATTTTGATTAACAATTATAGAACTCTGCCATTTGTTTAGATGAGGAACCTCAATTTTAGTCTACTGCTTATCTGGAAAATCAGAAGACATGGCAAAAAGATTATAAAACATCTGAATGTGTAAGTCTGGGATGGGAAGGGGAAAGCAAACAAAATGTATTAAAATTGTAACAATCATTCTTCCTGTGGTTTAACACGTTAATTAAAATCTATTATTCCAAATACTAAACAGTTATTTTTCAACAAGAAATAGAAATTAGTCTAATGTAACCATAATCTTCATATTTTTATCACCTGTTCTAAGTTTCAAATTATGGATCTCTATATAAGTTTCAAAAATTTCAATTCACATTTTAAGTTTCGTTCAACTCAATAAGTAAGAAAGTACATAATAATTTTTATTCAAGTGGTTTTTCTGTGAATATAAATAATAACCTCAATTAATAACCATGTTTGATTCAGATTTAATAAACATTATAAAATCATATGTATTGGGCTGGGCACGGTGACTCAAGCCTAAAATACCAGCACTTTGGGAGGGAGAGGCGGGTGGATAACGAGATCAGGAGTTTGAGACCAACCAGGCCAACATGGTGAAACCCTGCCTCTACCAAAAATACAAAAATTAGCCAGGTGTATGTCAGGAAACTGTCATCCGAGCTATTAGGGAGGCTGAGGCAGGAGAACTGCTTGAACTGGGGAGACAGAGGCTGCAGTGAGCTAAGATCACATCATTGCACTCCAGTCTGGGAGACAGAGTGAGACTCCATCTCAAAAAAAAAAAATCACATATATCAAACATATAATGTACATTATTTTATTACTGTAGTTTTCAAATAAATAAAAGGAAAAAGTGTTGTTTTACACATATTTAGATATTCTCATATGTACACGCAGTCTTAATTTTTTTATATGTACATATATACAATGCTTCTAATGTTAATGTTTAATTTACTGACATTTACGTTATACTATCTCTTTTTCAGAAATACCTTGTTTGATAAAAGAAACTATGCTCCTTTCTGTTAAACTATTTTAAGGATGGTTAATGATAATGACTGTAACTCTATAGATTAAATCCATTATTGTTTTTAATTAAAACATACCAAATACTATTAGAAATGGCTCAATTTTTGATGATTCCTTTAAGACAATTTTCTGTTTCAGAAAAACTAAAAATGCCTATTCTGTCACTTGACAGAGAAAATGGTAACATTAGATAATGTGTTGCAAAAAGTATAGTGCCATCTATTGGATAACATTCAGTCCCAAATTTTACTCGATTCATTGACATTTTAAGTATATTTTTGATATAACCATAACAAACTAAATTTAAAAAAGGCTCATGGTTTACCTAAACATTCATTAAGTTTGTCTTTGTCCACACACACCAAAAAGAGTCACATTTCCCATTATTTGATAATTTCAAAGTGTTGCTGAATTACTACCATCAAAACTAAGAGTAAATAAAAGGTCAGGCTTTACTCATATTGGTTAAAAAACAAAAAAGGCAAACTTGATAACTGTATTTTGAGAAATCATTTTAAGGTTATTTACATTTATGATATTGAATTTGTGTCTACAAAACTATTAATTTTAAAAATTTCTTGGTTAATCCTGATATTATTAATATCTATATATCAATATAAAAATTCATAGGGAAGGCCAGGCAGTAATTCTTCATGTAAATATAAAGTTTGCTGGAAAACGAAAAAATAGGCTTAAAGAAGAAAAAAGAACGTAGGACACAAAATATATTTCAAAGTGAGAAAGAAATGTCAGCCTTTTACTTGGATTCAGGCCATCCAGATGTTTTACATGAAAGTGTTAGCTATCTTGTTATGCCCAATTTAAATTAGAAATATTTTATTTTGTTGATTGCAGCTACTTTCCGTCAGGATAACACTTCTGAAAATTTAGCAAAACAGAGGCGACTGTTGGCTTTGCTCAAGTCTGAGCTGCTTCTTTCCTTCACACATGACACTGAGACTCCTATGTTATTGAAAAAATAGATGTGAGTAACCTGTCCTAAGAAAGGCAGTAAATGAGAAACTCACACTCTAGTAAGTTCTCTCTGTACATTTTAATGCCACTGTAGAGAATTTAATTAAGTTGTGGGAAGCAGCCTTGAGGTCATTCAGAAATAATATAGCACATTACAGAGCTAGTCTTCTCACCTAAATTATTTATTGTGCGAAGTGGGGAGTATTGCTGTATTTAAGTCCAAGTGTTAGTGTTGGAGGTGAGGAAGTGAGTAGTTAAGTATGGCAGGCAGAATAAATCTGAAAGCTAAAATCTTTTATATTTATTGCTTAAATGCAGTTTTTTATGAAAAATGTTTAAAAAACAAGTGTAAAATTCCACACAATAAATTATTCCTGAACATTTTTATCAAACTGTAATTTAACAAGAATAGAAAATTTAGTGTGCTCCCAAATCTGCATGTCATTAGCTTACCTTACTGCCTAATCTTTATCATTTGAATTTGGGTTAAATAGGCCTACTAAATTTATACATTCATTTATACATAAATTTGACTTTAAGTGACATTAAATTAGAATGAGTAGCACTGGGGATTTTATATTCAAAGAATTAAAGAGAATTTTATAAAGACTAATTTCATTTTTTCTGGTTAGTTAAAAAATGTACAGTACATATATTGTCATAATTAAGCAAATACTTTAACATACAAACACACACAATTTGATTCTCTAATTTCCATTATGTAGGCAAGACACATTTTTATTATCCTATTTTATAGATAAGAGAAACACAGCATAATGTTTAAATGATTCTCTCAGGTTTCCATGAGTAGTAAAGCTTGTTCTTGAATTCAAGCCAAAAGATTCGACTTCCCAGTTCTACATTCATGCAGCTTGCCTGTTTTCACTATTCTTTCTGTGATTGAATAGGCCTGTACATCCACACTTAGGAATAAGTACAGTTGATGTTTGAACAACACTGGAGTTGGGGGTCAACTTCCTGTACATTAAAAAAATGCATGTGTAACTTTCAACTCTCCCAAGCCTGAAGTACTAATAGTCTACTGTTGACCAGAAGTCTCACTCAAACATAAACAGTTAATTAACACATATTGTGTATATTGTATGTCTTACACAATGTATTCTCACAATAAGAGGAAACATATTTACTATTACTGAAGAAAATCCTTGTGTAAGTGGAACCCACAGTTCAAATTTGTGTTGTTTGAGGATGAAATATGCTCTGGGGTATGACTAGAGTAGTGAACAATAACATTACAGTGACTCTCAAGATTTTTTATATCCTCTGGAGTTTTAAAAAATGAATTAAGCATCATTGTGCAATTAAATAGAAAATAATAGGACTAGAAAAAAATTGATCAATTGGGAAATATTTTGATTTCTTGTGATGGAAATAGATAACTTTATTCTGATTGTCATTGAATTTTTTCAAGTACTCAATGTATTTATTATTAGTTATATAAAAATAAAATGTATCTATGTATGTATTATAAAAATCAGCCAGAAATTTAGTAGTAACAATAATACTATGTTGCAGAACAGGAATCTGAAGAGGGTTATCTGCTATGTGTGAAAATATTTTTGCTTGTATTATTTGCAGATGCAAAGTTTATGGCATAATGAAGAAAAACATATGTTTCCTCACTTAAAAGTCAAGAATTAATTTAGAACTCTTTCAAATCACTGTCAAAATCAAACAATGTCATAAAGATTTAAGATCACATGAATTTATTAAGATATGAGAGAAAAAAAGTTGAAAACTGATGTGCAAATGTTTGAAATTTTTAACTTTTATTTAAACTGGAAATATATTTTCTATTGATCTATTGATCTATTGATTTTTCTGTCGATTTGTCTACCATTCCTGTATCTATCTATCTATCTATCTATCTCTATATAAGGCACAGCTTACTTATCTTGATCTGAAAATCTTTTCTAAAAAGGGAACCATCAAGTAGTTCCATAGCCTTCCTGCCTAAATTTACCAGTAACCACCTGCCTCATGTAATTGCTATGAGCCTACTAAGACTGGTTCTTTGAATCAACCTAGCCAGACAAAATTAAGAGAAAATAACTTTAAAAAATAAAGAAAAACACCAAGAATTGTGGAATTTCATAATGAGGCTATATTTATGACCTTTGACATTCCCAAGAGAGAGGGAGAATAACTAGAAATTTTTTTTTAAAAAAAGAATAAAACCAATCCCAAAGCTAGCACAAGAAAAGAAATAACTAAAATTAGAAAAGAACTTAAAACTGAGATGCAAATTCCATTAAAAAAGAAATGAAACCAAGAGTTGTTTCTTCAAAAAATTAATAAGGTTGATAGACTGCTAGCTATATTAACAAAGAAAGAAAGAGAATATCTAAATAAATGCAATTTTAAAATTACAAAGATGAGAACACATGGACTCAGGGAGAGGAGCATCATACACTGGGAGTAGTTAGGTGGGACTGGGGGACGGATAGCGGGAGGTGGGGAGGGATAAAATGGGAAGCAATGACAGATATAGTCAAAGGGGAAATAGAGACAGCAAATCACCTGGTTATTCAACAACCCTGCATGACCTGCACATGTGTGTGTGTGTGTGTGTGTGTGTATATATATATATATATATATATATATATATATATATAATATTTCATCAAAAAAATACAAAGATGACATCACAGCTGATCTCACAGAAATACAAAAGTGCCACGTGGAGATAACAGCACCAGGAATACAAATTTGAGAATTTAGAAGAAAGGGATACATTTCTGGAGACATCTCTCAAGATCAAATAAAGAAGAGATTGAAACTCTAAGTAGGCCGTGTTTAAGTTCTTCAATGTAATCAGTAATTTAAAAATTTTCCAACCAAAAAAGCTCTGGAGCAAGTGAATTAACAGCCAAATTATACTAGACATATAAAAAATAACTGATACTATTCTTACTGAAACTATTCCAGAAAACAGAGGAGAGACCCCTCCCTAACTCATTCTATGCAGCCAGCATCAGTCTAATATCAAAATCTGGCAGAGACATGATGAAAAAAGAGAACTTCAGGTCAATATTCCTGGTGAACATAGATGAAAAAATTCTCACCAAATTATAGCAAACCAAAGCTGGTAGCACACTGAAAAACTAATTCATCATTATTAAATAGACTTCATTCCTGGTTTGATGGTCCAACATATGCAAATCAGTAAATGTGATTCAACATATAAACAGACTTGAAAGTAAAATCCATAAGAGCATCTCTATAGTCACAGATAAAGATTTTGATAAAGTACAGCATTCCTTCTTAATTAAAACCCTCAAGAGACTATGCATTAAAGGAGCATACCTCCAACAATAACAATAATCTGAAAAAAAAATATAGCCAACAGAAGAAAGCTGAAGGTACCACACTACCCAACTTTAAACTAAGTTATAAGGTTACTGAAATAACTTACTTTTTAAACATGAGTTCCAATTCCATACCACATCTTTGTGAATGTATAAAACTGTATTGTATGCTTTTAGGAGCACCCAAATCATATATTGAATGTCTTGCTGCTTGAAATTTTCTTCTACCAGATACCTCAGGCCTCCCCAGACTTTTTACACAGGGGGCCAGTTCACTGTCCCTCAGACCGTTGGAGGGCTGCGACATACTGTGCTCCTCTCACTGACCACCAATGAAAGAGGTACCCCTTCCTGAAGTGCGGCGGGGGGCCAGATAAATGGCCTCAGGGTGCCGCATGTGGCCCGCAGGCCGTAGTTTGGGGGACGCCTGCCCTAAATCATCTCTCTCAATATCTAAGTTCCCCAGGGTACTAAGCAGGGGCAAAAAAGACAGTTGTCTTTGCTAAAACATAGAGTGACCTTTATCCCAGTTCTAACAAGTTTCTCATCTCCACCTGAGACATCTCAGCCCAGACTTCTTGTTAATATCACTATCAGCATTTTGGTCAAAACTATTCAACAAGTCTCTAGGAAGTTTCAACTATCCCACGTCTTCTGAGTCCTTTATACTGTTCCAACCTCTGCCTGTTACCCAGCTCCAAAGTTGCTTCCACATTTTAGGATGTCTTTATAGCAGCACTCCACTCTCTGAGGTACCAATTTACTGGCTTACTTCGTTCTCACACTGCTATGAAAAAATATGTAAGATTGAGTAATTTATAAAGAAAAGAGGCTTAATTGATTCACAGTTCTGCATGGCTGGGGAGGCCTCAAGAAACTTACAATCATGAGAGAAGGCACCTCTTCACAGGGCAGCAGGAGAGAAAATGAGTGCCAGCATACAGTGGAATTTCTAAGCCCATAAATACTTCATACTCAGCCACACAAGACAGCTACCCACTTCAGATTCTCACTCAGTGTCAAGAACTTTTCTGTAGTTTGATAAAATTCTATTCTCTCTTGTTCACTTCCTGGAGTCTACATATCTCATTCTTCTTGGTTGCTGGAAAAGAGTCTGGAATCCACTGAATGGTAGGCGTGAAAAGAGCTGTAACACTCTCTCCAACTCACCAAATTATGGGAGTGAAAAAAGCCACTGGGTGCTGCTCCTTTCTGCCTGCTGAGCTGTGGATGGTAAGAGTAAAATGGCTTGTAACACTCTCTTCCACTCACTAAACTATGGGAATGGAAAACCTGAGGGACACCACTCTCCACCACTCCCTGAACTACAGAAACAAAACCATCACTACAATGTCATTGTTCTATGCAATGGATTTAGTAACAGTCACAATATCTAAAACAATACTCAGCTACTGTTACCTTTTTCACTGTCCATACACAGTGGCTGTATTGATTTCCTATTTTTGTACTACCCCTTTTACCTTCAAGGTCTTATCATGGCTTTGAGTTCTTTTTTTTTTTTTTTTTTTTTGTATTTGCCATTTAATCTCCCAAGAAGGGACAGAAAGGTTCAGAAATATTTTACACAGCCCATGAACATTTCTATACTTATAGCTTTTCCTGATGAGAATTTCCTCTAGTCTTTATAAGCATTTACTGCAGAAGCAGGTAAAACATCAGTGTTAATTTTTTATTCTTCAATGGAAGCCAAAATGCTGTCACAGGATCCTTAGGGTGTCCCTTCACCAGCCAGAAACCTCCGTGGCTTGTGGTGCCTCTACTTGGATTTTGCTCATTCCTGCTGCACTTGTTCTGCCCACTAGGCCTTGAAGCCTGTACTTGGCTCATGCTACCAGCCTGGATCCCATGCCTGTACTTGGCTCATGCTACCAGCCTGGATCCCAACCAGGCACAGATCAGTGAGGGGAGCGTGGACCAAGCCAAAGACAACCTGAAGCCTGAAAACCTAACAGCCAGTTCTGGATACAGTCCACAACCAGAGTGAAAACTTCTATTTCCATCTCAAGTACGGTCTCCTGACTGGTTTCTTCTGGATGATGCCTTTTAACCAATCAAATGTTGCTTTTCTCAAGACCACTTATGGACCAAACAGCATGCATTCCCCAATGCTAAACCTGTAAAACTGACCAACTCAGCCATAAATACGGCTACCCACTTCAGGGTCCCACTCACTGTCAAGAGTTTGGGGTCTGGCCACTGCACACAGCCAGGCACACTAGCTGATAGGGTTGGGTGGGCAGCTCCATACACTGGCATACGTGTTGGCTCCATGCTAGGCTGTGGCTAGACCAGGCATACCTCAAGTGGTTTGCACTGTGTGCAATGGGAACACAGTGGCTCCTAAAAGCTAATTACTTGAAAGTTCAGAGGCACCAGAAACTGCAAAGACCCAAAGAGGGTGTTACAGCATGTCACAGCCCTGAGAAGCACTGAGGTCTCGTCTCCCAGAAGGGCCACAGCTCTTCTCTCCTCATCACCCTCAGTGTGGTGAACAGGAGGCTGCATGTCCGCCTGTTTGTGTTAGAGCTCTTTCAATCCTTCTACCAGACTCTGTCCCACAGCTCTCAGGCTTCGCTGGCACCAATACTGCTTCTTATTGTGAGGGGTGGCCACCCAGAGCAGATGGAGAAGGGGCGGGCTATAGTGTTACAGCAGCTCTGTCTCGGCGAATCTTGAGGTCTGGGCTACCAAAAGGGTTGCCACTTCACTCCTGCAGTTTAGGAACATGTCACCGCCAACAGCTCAACAAGTCAACCAAGAACATGTTACAGCTCCTTCACTCCCTCAGTTTAGTGAGTCCCAAGTTCTTGTCCTGCACCCGGGAAGAATGAGATTACACAGACAACTGGAGGGTAAGCAAGTCAGAGAGGAGTTTTATTGAGTGACAGAACAGTTCTCAGGAGACCCAAAGTGGGCAGCTCCTTTTTGCAGACAGCTCGTCTTGACAAGTGTAGAAAATATCCAAAGAGAGTAGCTCCTATTCACAGGCAGGTTGTTCTGATGCATATGGAGGAACCCAAAGTGGGTAGCTCCTATTGGCAGGCAAGTAGGCTCAATGAGTATGAGTCTGGCTGAGCCTGGGGTTTTTATGTACTCAGAAAGGAAACACTGAGTACTAATTGGTCTCAGTGCAGCCACGGGTGTACCTGAAAAAAAGCACCATCCAAATGGCCAAAAGGCGTCAATGAAGTACTGTCTCTGGGTAATGGACTCTACCTGCCAGTTCCAGGCTTCAGGCCATCCCTGGCTTGAAGACAGAGTCTCACTGGGGACCCACCCCTTCCTGCCTAAGAACCTGTCCCAGCTAGATGGGACTACAGGCACACGTCACTATAACTGGCTAATTTTTATTTTAAATATTTTGTAGTCATGTGGTCTCATTATGTTTCCCAGGCTGGTCTCGAATTCCTGGGTTCAAGCAATCTTCCCATCTCAGCCTCCCAATGTGCTAAGATTACAGGCATAAGCCACCATGCCTGGTCTGCAACAGCTTTTGAGCTCTCATTCATAAATTCTTTGCCAAGAAAGAGGCAAAATTCCTTTTAGTAGTGAGCACACACTAAAAACAACTCAGATCTCTATCAGTTTTGAAGGGCTTTCAAAGTATGTGATGAACTGTAAGATGGGCTGACCTATTAGATCCTTCAAATATTGCTTCATTCTTCATAAACATTACGCTCTCTGACACCTCATCTGCAAAGCAACCTAGCTAAAGTTCTAGTGATTTACCCAGTTTCTGCTTATAGTAGTCACACATTTCTCTCCTTTAATGCTTCACGTAACTGTGTGTCTCTGTAACTGGCATCTAAAAGAAATGGAATCTTTCCTTCATTCAGGACAATTTCTTATAAAATTCTACTTATTGTAATGGGGTCAACCTGAGACATTCCACAGATTGGTGGAAAAATGCCCACATCTAGAGCAGTTTTAGTAATACTCATGACATTTGTGCAGCTGTTTTTGAACCTATGTTCCAGCACTTTCCTTGAAATCACCTCTGAATTCCTTGGAATTAATATGCAAAAAAAAAAAAAAAAAGGAGATTCACTTATTGCCTGGGTAACCATATAATTTGTTCATTATATTTCTACTGATTCTCATGGAATTCCCCCCATATCTCATCAATCAGTCCATGAGGACTTCATCCTTCCACTCCTTGAAAGCCATATTTTTTCAACCTTCTATGTATGCATTGTGTGGTTATGCTGACTGTGTTCTGCCCAAAGCCACTGACCAAGCTGAGGGGATTAGAAAATGAAATGTAACCAGTGCTGCTTCTCAAGCTACATCCTGGGAGGCACATGGTCCTGGAGAAAAGGACATCTGCTTATGATTGGCCTACCTTGGGAGGCATTTATTTTCAAAGTTACTTATTAATAGGGTATAAGAAAGAGTCTCCATTTTTGATGTGCTGTTGATAGCTTTCAGCCATACCTGTCCCCTTTGCTCTCTGGCCTCACCTCTGGGCAAGCTGATATATCACAGGTGGTCCTCCCTTGGCAGCTGGAAAGATCAAGCCACACAAGACCCTGCCAAGAGAGAACCTTCACTTCAACCCCACACCCTAGCCAACATAAAACAACAACAACAACAACAAACCCACATCATTCTCATTTCTGGGCTCTCTCAATCCAGTTTTAGTTGTGCCTGAGAGACACCATACTCGTCCCAGAAGCCTTGTTGTGTGAGTTTTAATGAATATGTTCTCATTCTATTGGGACATATGTGGTGTCATAGGTCTCAATACGCAAACCAAATTCTGGGTGGAGGTTCATTCTGTTTCTGCAGAGTGGTTACAACAGAGGGGAAGCTTTTCTTCATTTCCCACAAAGGCCCAGTATGATGCTGCAAATGTATTGTGTGGTTATTCAAGAGACATTGACTGAAAGAAGGAAAAGCAAAAAAGTTACAAAAGGAACACAGAAGAGTAGGCAAAAGTAGCAGAAGATAAAAACAAGTGTAACTTAAGACTAGAAACCTGTGTTGAGCAAAGATGCACTCTAGCAATGCTTGCATTACAGGAATTGTGACAGGTGTAGTGGTTGCACTGACTACTGACAGAGAGAAATTATCAGTCACTTTCACACGTGCCTCTAGTTAACTGAAGACATTGAACTCAAGGGGAGGTAGAGCTGATAACACTCCCTTTGAGTTGATTACGTTGTCACTGTAAGGATTCACAAGTTTTTCTGAAGTATTTTCCAGGATTTGGTCAGGTGTAAACTATTATATGACTATAAAACTTTTTAGATGTTTTAAGTATTAGACCTTTATGCATTTTTTCCAGTTTTCAGTGTAAGCCCTTAGAGCTATGTAATGAGAATTTTTATTTTGGCTTTTATTAGATAATTTTTCCTTATTGCATATCTTTCTATTAAAGAATAAATCTTGTTAAAAGACTGACATAAAAGCCTGTGGGTTTTATTGTAGAAGCAAATTTGTTTTCTGGTTCACTTAATGATAATCAAATTATAGGCAAAGTTAAAAAGTGAAAGTCAAGTCATTCAATCTAGCAAAACCCAGACAGCCACAATCATGACCTGAGGATACAAATTACTTCTATTGAAGCTATTTTATGAAGTATCCCTTTCTTTTAGAGATGAAATTGTATTTGTATAAATGAACTTTTAAAAAACCAAACTTCAACTGTATATAGATGAAATGATTAGATTATTTAGACAAATCAATGAAAGTTAAATGTAATATTTGACACTTTACAAACTAAATGACTAAATATTCCTTTTTCAACTAGGCAGAGTATTATATATATATAATCAGTGTCTTCTCTTTCAGTGTAGCTACCAATTCTTCATATACCTGAAGAGGTATTAGAAATTTACTACATTTGATAATTATGGCATAAAAACTTTAAAACAACCCAAATTATGACATTTGTGTAACTTTCAATGACTGAAGGTAAAATTAAATTCTAATAAATATAAAGATGCATATTTATACTTCACTTAGCCAAATTTACTTGTGCTTTAATTTCCATGTCAATTTTTAACTTATTTTAGTCATCTGATATGCTCAATGAATATTCTTATTATTGTGTGGTATGTTAGAGTTTTTGTTTCATTTTGTTTTGCGAAGGAATCTCATTCTGTCGCCCAGGCTGGAGTGCAATGCCACTGAAACCTCCACCTCCCAGGTTCAAGCAATTCTCCTGTCTCAGCCACTCAAATAGCTGTTATTACAAGTGCCTGCCCCCATGCCTGGTCATTTTTTGTATTTTTAGTAGAGACAGAGTTTCACCGTGTTGACCATGCTGGTCTTGAATTCCTGACCTCAAATGATCCACCCACCTTGTCCCCCTAATGTGCTGGGATTACACTGTGCCTGACCTGTTACAGTATTTTATTTTTTTAAGTTAGTTTCATCTTCTGTGGCTTGCAATCATCATTATCTCCATCATCATCATCATCATCAACAACATCATCAACATCACCTGTAGGTGAAGGAGTATTTTATATAGAAAATATTGCTAGTTTAAGATTATTGGACCAGGAATCCAAATATATGATTTCTAGTCAGGTACAAACCCTTCTGTAATGTATAATGTAAATAAAGAGTAAAAATCTCACACAGTATATGGAAAAATTTGGTGGGAATTATTTGCCCTGGTTACTATTATGTACTATTTGTATTGTTACTTTGACTGGCTTTCCATCTAGTAATTGCTACGTTTTGTAACAGGAACCTAACTTTAAAAGAGATGCTTTACATGCATACTATTTTAATATGTTTACATCAGAAAATGTATGTTTTATTACATTTTAGCTATTTGCTATTCAGCACTATATCTTGAAATATTTTGGTGATACGTTTTAAAAACTGGCAGAGGCAGTAATGGATAGGACGTTGAATATACTAAGTGGCTTTTTTCTGAATGATTTAAATCAATGCCAATGATCAAGAGAAAGAATATGCAATGAGAAGTTCTTTGAATTTCAAAGCTTGGCCTAAAATAATAGATTTAAACAAGATTCAGTGACTGATAATAAAAGAGAATCACTCTTCATATAAAATTTATAAATGTATATTGAAATTTATAGCCTATTACATTTTATTGCACTGAAATTTTTCCACTTACACTTGTGATTTATGAAAAATCCTTCAGTTTAAAATTAAATCCATTACACCTATTTAGTGGGGACATTTCTATAAACCCAATCATCTCAATTATTAGGTGAAAGCTAGAAACTGATATCTTAATTTGCTTTTTTTAATTGAATTTCTTCTTTTGTTTTCAGTTATCTTTCCTGGATGGAGGATGGGTGGAGAAGTCAACATTCCTAGATCTGTTTGATCACATTTTCAATTCTGGTGTGCAACATCAAACCCTGTTATCAACAGAATACTGCATCACTCTTCTCTCCTTCAGGTTAGCCTCCTCCATGGGCTGTAACACAGCAAATTTAAGTCTTTTGGGGATTTAGGGTAGAAAAAATGCTAATTTTACAGATATGCCTTAAAAACAATAAAATACAGCTTATATGCAATGAAATAGAAATAACCTCCTGAATGTTTTAATTCATTTTAGATATCAGAAATATAATTTTAATAATACACAGTTTTAACATGTTTATTCACCTTTTTCTGATTTTCTGATTTTCCCCTTCTAATTATTTTAACTTCTTCATGATTTTACTCCATTTTTACAGATATGCCACGTTATGTCTTCTCTATGTTACTGATACTTGCCAAAGACAATGTCCTCTAAAATTGTTCTTCCTGCAAGCTAGATATTTGTAGGAATTATATTTTTAAAAATAGAGAACATAATTCTAGATCATCTGCAATTTATATTTGCAGCATTTCCTTTGAGGTACATTAAAGGAGCATATCTGCATCATTTTTACTTAAAAAAAGATAAATGATAAATTGTTTTTATTTCAGGTGTTGCACCAAAGAGCTTTCTGAGAAGTCATATGTTTTTCATTCATCAAATATTTGTTTTATTTATACTGGATAATGCATACTCCATCATTAAATTTTGGCCTGAAAAAATTATTTATGTATTCTACTCTAGCACTATTTAGTGTGATGACAAAAAAGTAAAATTTCAGAACACCTGAGATTACTGAAGCTGTTTATCTACAATTACTATTTTATTCGGACATAAATAAGTACAAAGTATACGATTTATATGTAAACTGATGAGTTCAAGAATTGTATTTATTTAGTGACTATAATTAAAATAATTGGACAGGTGGATTTACTTGGTCAAAATACTAATGTTTTACTACTTAATATAAACAATCAAATGTTAATCAAGTAGGACTGTTTGCTTAAAGGCGCTTTTCTTCTATACACTATACAGTAATAATAATAATTTTAACAACTGTTATCATCATGAACTAGACACCAGGCTAAGCATCATGCATGTATTATAACTTCTTTTATTTTCACAGTCATCTGACATACCCACTATTACTCTTCTTATTTTTCCCAAGGGCAAACTGAAGCTGAAAGAAGTAATGTAACTTTCTCAAGGTTACACAAAAGAAATGGTTAAAAAGCTTATAAATGGTATGTTTAATACCATTAATATCTAACTCTCACATTCTACATATACATCTGATACCCACCATTTAAATTAAGAATTTCAATTTATGATTTTGAGCATTGTATATACATTAATTTATCCTTTTAAAAACACACAATAGATAGCTTAATGTTAATTTTATTTTTGATTTTTAAAAGCCTTTAAAGCATAAACTGATTAATCCTTATTTTATCCTTTTTTTACCAATAAAGTACATACATATTCAACAATATTAATTTCTGTATTTTTTTGTTTAAACTATTTAAAATATATTTTTGTCTCAATAACTGTAAGATATAGTAATATAGAAGCATTGCAGCATTAAAGAAATATCCTTTAACAGTCCCTCCTCACTTACCCATAGGCCAAATTTGAATGTAAAGCAGTATTAATATTAAAAACATCTTTTGGGATATCAGTTAATCAATATTGAAAACATCTTTTGAGATATTATAGAATTTCTTATACTATATGAAACAAAGATCATAAAGTTAATATCATACGGCTTCTTTGAAATGGACAGTTATATGCAAATTATATTTAGTATCACAGTGTATATTCTTAAAATATCATTCCATTAGATAATTTTATTTTTATTAACTTGAAATATCCAGGTTCTTCATTATGGAAATTTTATGGAGATGCTGATTGTAATGCCATTTGAAAACAAAACTCTAAATTCCACTTATATGTACCTTGGTACATACTTGTTGGTTTTAAATCAGACACTACTAATCTATTGACCCACTCTCCAGCCCATGTAACTACATTATTTTTTATTTGATCATGAATCATTTTCTGTATTTCCCCAGCATTATATTTACAAGATGTTGGAAATAAAATGTATGTTATTAAGTTCTTATGTCACTTTCTTTCCTTTGACCCTGCCACGCTTTTCATTCATTATTCATTTATTCCTTTAGTGTTTTATGAGTGGAATATAAGTGCCAAACACTGTACTGGGCACTAATAAGACAAAGATGAATAAGACACACTCCTTCCCTTAATAACTGTAAGTTTCTGAAGAAGATAGACTTAGCAAGTAATAAGTAAAAATAACTTGAAATTTAGTGAAAGGCATGTACAAAATTCTATTATATAACAGAAAAAAAGTTCTATATGTAGATAAATCAGGAAATGTTTCCAAAATAAATAATATTTTAGTGAGATCTGAAAAATTTTTCTGGTGAAGAAGAAGAAAGGCATTTCAATCAAAATAAACAGTAGGTATATATGTGGAGATAAAATCCTACTACTTATTGGAAATATGAAATAGTATCTCAGAATGGGAATGAAGGAAACAAGAAGAAATATATACAAATCCCTAAATAGTAAGCACTATACATGAGACAGTTGTTTAAATAGTTAAATAGATTTTATAGTATTGTTAATAATCAGCTGCTTAGATAGTGTAAGGTGAAAATAATTAGCATAATTAGAAAAAATAGAATAGTAAAAATTGTTATATAGTCATTACAGCAGTCCAGATAAGAGATGACGAGACCTGATTTAATACTTTCTCAATGCATATAAATAAGGTGAGTAGAATGTAATGATAATGAAGTGAACAATTTTACAACGTTTAATGACCAATTAATAATAAGATGATGAGACAGAAATAAAGAATAAAGATGAGTAATACACTATCTTGAGCTAAAATAACCCTAAATTTAGTTTGGCATATCAAATAATGAAGTAACTTGCATTGGAAAATGCAGTAACTCAGAAAATTAAAACAGTAGCTAAGATTTGTACATCATCAATTTTACAGTTATTTGGAGCTTTCCAATGTTTGAGAATGTGAATTTGGCAATTTAGAGTGATTTGTGCGTTTTAATGCTCATTCATTTATTCTTTAATAAATTATTAAAGAAGTTATAATAAACTTCTTTTATTATTATAAATAAGTTATTTATTGCCTACTGCATGTGCTAAATTCAATGATAGGTAAGATGGATAGATAAACAAATGAGATAGATTACTTTCTCTCTGGTAGCTTATATTCTATTTGGTGGGAAAACAAACAATAGATAAAGAAGCAAACAAAGTAAATTCAGACATGGAGATAACATATTTAGAAAAAAGGGAAAATTTCAATATGGTGGAATATGGAGAAAAATACAATGATAGGAAGAATTTACTTCAGGCTGGACTCTCTGTGGAGGTAGCATTCAAGCTGAGATCAAAATGACAAAGATGAAGGGAAGCACCTTTCAGGATAATCAAGGGCAAATTGAAATATTCTTGGTAATGCAAGAAAATAAAGAACAGTATAGTAAGACATGTACAATTTTTTGGTGATATGCAGCTTCAGAACACTTGCTTTATTTAGTTCAGGTTCCCAGGTAACAGAGATTAGAATTCAGGACTCTACTGGGGAGTTGATCTAAGGTACAGCATCTAAGAGAGAGTAAAACAAGTAGAATTGTGTACAGTGAGAATCTTATGAATCTTTCAAGAAAACTTTGTCCAAATCTAATTTATAGTTTTAAGAAAGTTTTTGTTCCTGCTACTGTGTATAGAAATTGAAGGAATAATTGATGTGGAGTATGGAATATGAATGAGAAATTGAATATTTGAGCAATCCAGTTGAGTGTTGAGGGATAAAAATAGTTAAGTCAAGGGTTAACAGAAGTAGGCAGACAGTAATAGAAGCTAAGGCTCAGGGTTGGAGAAATTGTAAAAACAAGAAAGCTAAGGCTACATTTATAAAGAATAACATTACTTAAAGCAAAACAGAAGCAATAAAAAATAAATGGATACTAAGAACTACAAAGTAAACCAGGGCAGAATAATAAGAGAGTAAAATTGTGTAACTTTGTGTTTCAACAAAGAGAAAATGATTGACCATTATCAAATGCCATAAAGAATCCTAACAAGATAAAAGACAGGATTTTCCACTTGATTAGTGTATCTATGCTAGACTCATACATGGGCTGGGATGGAGGCCACTGTAATCGACAGAAAAGGAAAAGGAATGTGAGGAAAGGAGTAGCACAAAATAACTGACTAGCTCTAGGTAAACAGAGGAAACTTTGTTGTTGTTGTTGTTGTTGTTGTTGTTAAGTGTCATATGGGATAGAAAGGAACTGTTTATTTTTATAGCTTTATTTTTAAAGAGAAAGTTATCAAAGTAGATTTTGGAAGCAAACACAGACAAAAATATATACACCAAAAACCCAGTATACATAGTTGATAAAAGACAGGTTGAAGACAAAGGAATATATTTCTATAATCAATCCACCATCATAAACATTAGCTTTGCTTAGATGTATGTGGAGGCAGATAGGGCTGTAAGTAAAAAAGCTCAAATCAAATTAATCCCATTTCCACAGGGAACTGCAAGGCAAAATTGAAAGGGAAAAACACATTATGAAATGGTTACATCATGACATAACTTGCAGATGGATTTTTCAAAAATATTACTGTGCACATTAAAGATGATTTCAGTTATCTTACACTATGATTTGCAATAAAACATCTTTGTAAAAACCCAACCACAAATAAACTCAAAGTTATAATTCTTAGTCTGAGAGTACTTGTTGGACAAATATGTGTTTATATATGTCAGCTGCCTTGGTCTTTACTCATTAACTATTTGAGACATTTAAAAAATTATTTAAAATTTGCATTTCTTGTTGATGGATCCTCATTTTTCTATTGCTTGATTACTTTCTCAGTAGTCAACACTGGCTTTCTATGGTCATAACACAAACTAAGTAAGAGATAACAACTTCTACATGTAACTGTTAATCTAGAATTACCATAGTCATAGTACAATTGCATAATTGGTATTTAGGATAAATAGTAAAATCAATATATGCTTACCAGACTTGGAGTAGTATCAACAACTCACAAAATAGAATTATACCAGATTTGTAAATTCCATTTAAATACCTGAAAATTTACTAATATATTCATTTTAGTATGTCTTTTTTGTAATTTTTAATAGAATCACTTTTTTTCTCAACCATATAGCATATTAAAATACAAATCATGAATTTTTATAAACAGGAAAGTTTATTTAAAATAGCCTACATAAGTGAAACTACATTTATCTAGTTTGGCTTTTATAACCTGGGTGAGCTATCAGTAATGACTGAAAATGTAACTATTTTTCTTCCAATCATTTCTGAGGTTTAAAAACAGTTTATAATGTAAAATTTATAACATAAAGACTACCACATTCTAAAAGTTTCTTTAATATCAGATATAAAATGCATGGAAGAATGACAGAAAGACCATTATGAATTCTATTTTGGGTATTATAATGGAGATAATATGCTGCAATTTAGTTTAATGAGTTGCAATTAAGAAACTGTTTCAAGAGTTGCATGTGATTACTTTTAATTATTAGTTATTAGTTGTTCCTGCATAAGTATATTTAAAATCACATTATTTTAACTGTAGTAAAGAAAAAAAAATCTTCCATATATTAATATTTATTGTGTACTATAGATCATCAAAATTTAAAAAGGAAATACAGTACTTTTTAACTTCTAGAACTTATCAGTGAGTCATTTTTAGAAAGATTATTACTTGTGAAATGGGAAGAACACATACCTATGTATGCAATTTGGGGCATACTTTGACAAGCATCTAAGACTTAATACTGAATTTTTATCCAGTAAGTATTGTCATTTTGCATAACTAATCAAATATTTAAGATAACTGATTAAATAGGTGACTTACTCTCTTATTTGACCGGGGCTGCCATAACAGAATATCACAGACTGGGTGGCTTACACAGCAAAAATCTATTTTCTCACACTTCTGAAAGCTATAAGTTCAAGGTCAGGAGGCTAGAAAAATTGGTTTCTGGTAAATCCTCTCTTACTGGCTTGCAAATAGCCTTTCCTCTGCTAGTGCAGGTGGAGGGAAGATGTTTCTCATGTACCCTTCTTTTTTTATAAGGACAAGAGTCCTATTGGATTATTGCTTCACCTTTATGACCTCACTTAGTCTTAATTATTTCTTTAAAAGCCCTATTTTCCAATACAATCACATGGGGAGTTAAGGCTTTAACATATGAATGTTGGTGGGGTGGGGGAGACAATCTTCAGTTCATAACACTATGCTAAATAATCTTTCAGTTTTAGAATGAGAAAATATTATTCTAAGACTTTGCAACAATCAACAGATATTTCCATTTTATCTCAGAGAAACATGAAAATTCACTGAAATTAGTTTTGATTTTGGAATTTTTAAAAGAAAACATTTTCTACCCTGATTCTATAGTACCCATGCCAGATTGCTCTGAAAAGTTTGAAAATATGGAAAATACAAAAGCGGTACTGCTGAGGGAACATGTTAGAGGAACTTTCCAAGGCTGGCTAGAGGTCTTTGTTTTTGCTTTCCCTCCTCTGGCCGCCTAGGGCCCTTTGTTTCTACCTTCCTGCCTGTGTCAAGCCAAGGAGCGCCTTTGCTTCCATTTTCTCTGCCTCCGGCTCTTGGAGGAGGAGGCTCTGTGACTCAGGGTTGTAAAACAGCCAATACGGTAAAGGATTCAAAGATCAATTAATCCAAAGGAAGTTTGAAAGAGTCTGTCTCATTGGACAAGAACATGAATGGGGAGGGAATAACTCAAGAGTTAAAAGCTCTAGCCACCCGGATTTGTCTGGAATCTTCTTGGGATCCTCTACCACAACAGCATGGAAGCCGTCCTCTTGCTCTGCTTAATAAACTGCACTACTGCATACTCGTTGGGTCCACGAGTTCTATTTGAGCTGTAGCTCACCCGGCAGCTTAGCGGCCCCCTTTCTCCATTCTATCAGGTTTGGAAGGCCAAGAGCCTAAGTCTGGCTGCAGCTACTCTGCTACCCTGGTGGCCTACTGGTTAGAACTCCTGGTTTTCACCCAGGTGGCATGGGCTTGACTCCCGGAACAAGGGAATCTGGCTACAGTTACTCCAGTTACACTACATTTCATTTTCTGTTTAGATGTATACAAATCATGATTAACCAATTGCAAAAGCAAATATAAAGTTTTGCTAAATGCAGAAATATCTTAATGTTTGAATGACTAAAATTAAAATCTTGAATCATGTTCATATAAAAAACTATGTATAATTTAATAATGAAGAGTAGTTTGAATACAGATATTACTAACAAATATGAAATGCTGTAATAAAGTATTCAATACTCAATATCATAAATGTATGTATATATTATTATGTCAATCACACTGTATTTATAGTATGAGTAAAAAATGATATGTAGAAACTTAAAAATTCACTGGGCAAATTATCATATGACATCTATTCTTCCCTTACATGTTTCATAGTTATGTGAGAAAATGAATGAATAGTTGTTAAAATTCTTTCCCCAAAGCTCTACTTGTTTATGGTAGCATCACCAGCACATAATATGCATATTATACATAGTGGGAACTCAATATGTATATGCCAAAAAGTTAAATAAATACTCGATTTTATTCAAACTAAGTTTAATTAGATCATAACACTTTTATATGTATATTCTAGACTGCTTTAGGAATCATTCATTGCACTTTGCATGTTCCTAGATTTTCTCAACTGAGCATTATGTAAAATTTGAGGTGAAAGAGAATAATAGTAAATGCCCAAGAGACAGTGGGAGTAACTCACCTAGTAATAGCAGAACAAGCCCATCAGACACAGCTCCATATCCTAGGATTTCTCCTGAAAGAAAAAATTGATATTTACTTATCTTCCCAAATTCAGGCTAAGATTTTAAAGCATTTTGTTTACCTTTTGTTTCTGGTTACCATTTGAGTTATGCATTTTATTTGGATGAGTTTTATTCTACCAAGACATGAAACAAATGATGCCATGACATACTCTTAAGCATATCAGTGTATTAGAGAAACTTTAAAGTCTTATAGTAAATTGACTTATCTGACTTTGCTTAATTTCATGTATATCAACGTAATTTGCTCATGCATAAAATTTTCTGGTTCCTCAGGACTTACATCATGAGAAATATATTTGGATAAAAACATGTGTACAAGAAACAGTTTTCAAATCCTTTCATGAAATAGTGTTTGAGAATAATAATAAAAACGGAAACATGGAAGAAGAATAATCTGCTGAACATAATAGAATCATATTAAGATAGGCCTTTTTAGGACTACATAATATTCAATATAAGCAAATTGTTCTTTAAGGTAGAGAAAAATTCAAGGTAATCCATTATATAAACTAACATTAGAAATTCAGAATCTGAATGGGACACTGGCTTTCTC
Source organism: Saimiri boliviensis (assembly GCF_048565385.1). Classification (NCBI taxonomy): domain Eukaryota; kingdom Metazoa; phylum Chordata; class Mammalia; order Primates; family Cebidae; genus Saimiri; species Saimiri boliviensis. The sequence goes on from NC_133451.1 coordinate 157,714,887, forward strand.
AATGATAAAATGTCATAACACTTCTGGTAATAAGTAATTTCTTGATTTATTTCATTCTCAAAATATGGAAAATATTAATATGAATAAACAGATTGTATTAGGGATGAATGCAAATAAAAAGTAAGATGACACATTTTATACTGAATGAAACAATCATGTCTGCTACATCAAGTATATAAGCATCATGTAAGTTCTCTGCAAACTAAACACACACACACACACACACACACACACACACACACACACACACACACAAAATACTCAAAACCAATAGTGGTTTTTGTTTTTCACTTTAGGCATTAGACTAACAAGAAAAGTATGACCCAAAAGCTGCAATTTATTTTAGATGTGATGGGAGCAAAGAAATAACACAATCAGGTTTAGGTTTTTAAGAATTCCCTCTGGGCCGGGCGCGGTGGCTCAAGCCTGTAATCCCAGCACGTTGGGAGGCCGAGGCGGGTGGATCACAAGGTCGAGAGATCGAGACCAACCTGGTCAACATGGTGAAACCCCGTCTCTACTAAAAATACAAAAAATTAGCTGGGCATAGTGGCGCGTGCCTGTAATCCCAGCTACTCAGGAGGCTGAGGCAGGAGAATTGCCTGAGCCCAGGAGGCGGAGGTTGCAGTGAGCCTAGATCGCGCCATTGCACTCCAGCCTGGGTAACAAGAGCGAAACTCTGTCTCAAAAAAAAAAAAAAAAAAAGAATTCCCTATGGCTACTGTGGGAAAATCAACTAAAAGAAGTTGATGGTATTATATATATATATATACATATATATATATATACACACATATATAATGTTTTAAATATATATATAAATATATATATTTATATATATATATATATATTTAGAAACAGGAGAATATTTAATCCATCTGAAAATACACATCAGGAAATAAGGGGAACCACAGGAAAATCCTCCACCTCTAACAGAAAGAGCGAGTTTACTGGCTTCCTGCTTGCTCCGATAATCCCGAGGCTTGACGTTTGGAAGAAATTGAGACCAAGTTTCTCTGTGTCTCCCTGGCTGGAGTGCAATGGTGTGATCTCGGCTCACTGCAACCTCTGCCTCCAAGGTTCAAGCGATTCTCATACCTCAGCCTCCAGAGTAGCTGGGATCACAGGCATGCACCACGAAGCTCAGTTAATTTTTTGTATATTTAGTAGAGACAGGGTTTTATCTTGTTAGCCAAGATGGTTTCGATCTCCTGGCCTTGTGATCTGCCAGCGCTGGTCTTGGCCTTGGAGGTACAATCATTTAAAGCACATAATGAGTTAGGAAACTAAGTAATTCTCTAGGGTAGACTGAATGTTTGCTTGGAATAGGGTATTACTGATAGAGGTAATGGGGCAGAAGTGCATATTTGGGCTGTATTTAAACATCAAGCCATCACTATTTTCTGATAGTTGATGCAAAGCATGAGAGAAAACATGAGTTAAGTTTATGCCTTTTCAGAGGAATAATTGGATGATAAGAAGGAAAATTTTCTTAAATAGGGAATTCTGGTGAGGAGTAGATTTTGGAGACAAAGGAATCAAGATTATTTTGCAGTGTATTATGTTGGAGATGCCTTTTGGGAGTTCTAGTCAACTAAACAGTGAGTCACTAAGTTTATAATATATGATAAAGATGACAGACATCTATTATTATAGCTCTTAAGAGAAATTATTGCAAATGTATATTTAAAAATTTGATCTAAATGTAGCTATAGGAAAGCTAGCATTTAGTTATAAAGAAAAAAGCCAGTAAAAGAACATTTTGATGTGCAATAAGAATTAGTGTAATATATTCATTCACTCTATAAATGTGGTTACTATTGGGTTTGTATTATAAACTCTTGGTCATTCAAATACAGGCAAAACTGATGAAGACCCTCCTCTCAGGTTTTACAATGTAGTGATAAAGATGAATACTTCTATTCATTGATGAAAATATATAAGGCTCTAAAACAACCAATGATAGAACAGTTCTTCCCTGGGTGAAAGATGATGATCTCGCTGAGGAAATATGAATAATCTGGAGTTAATTGGTTCATGTAGGAAGAGTAAGCAGGACACAGAGTTTGTGGAAAGATTTCCTGGAACAAAGCAAGAGTTTATTTCTCACTCACAGAATTAGAAAAGTTTAAGAATAAAGTGGAATTTTTTGATACTGAATAACATAGAAGTATTTTAGCAGCACGTAACTCATTTTGCTAAAATGATCTGCATTATAACTAGGTAGTAAAGTGAGGATAGTTTCACAGGATAGGGAATCAGAGCATTTGGTAAATGTGGAAGAAGGTTTATGGAAAGGTTATTGCTGCAGTTTTGCCTGAAGTGCAACATGTTCCTTACTTCCTTATGGGTGAAAATGTAATGCTTGTTTTAGTACTCGTTGAAGAGTTAAAACCCAGAATAGGATGACAGGGGCTCCTTAATATTTCTTCTTAAAAGTGTATTCCCTTGGTCCTTGAAATGCTGCTATAAAATTACTAATTAATATTTGGCAAGGAATTTGTAAAAGTGTGTATTCTCAGACATGTCATAAAACATCTTGGTTAGAATGTAAAATCAAGGCTACAGTACACCTATTACAAGGATTTATTACTATGTTTTAACTTAGAGTGGAGATGGAAAGAACACCAGACACCTCTTAAGAGATTGCAAGTAGGAAATAAGCTCTACTATTTATCAAAAAGAAGGCACTAAGTTTATAGACGTTTTTTAAAGCTACTTAAAGATATGAAATAATTAAATAAGCTTGGAACTGATATTTTGAAACTGGAACACACTTTGTAATTCAATGAATAATCGAATATGATAAAACCCAGGAATATTTGCATTAGAGATATCTACTTATAAAAAAGTGATAGCATTATATTTGGTATTTTTTAATATTACATTAAATTTGGAAAGAGGGAAACTCCCTTCCCCCCCGCCCCCCCAAAAAAAGACAGAAGCATTCATTACTATCAGGATAGACACATACAGATTGAAGCCTCAATATGTAGTCTAAATGTCAGTTTACAACTTCAGTGATCACTTATAAATTGAAGTGCTTTTTCATAGGAATAAAAATATGTATTACCAAACAAGGCAGCAAATATGTAACAAAATTTTACCCAGGAATTTGTCATCTATAGCAGGAATCCTCAGCCCCCAGGCTATCATGGCCTTTTAGGAACTGGGTGGCACAGGAGGATGTGAGTGGTAGGTGAGGGAGCATTATTGCCTGAGCACCACCTCCTATCAGATCAATGGTGGCATTAGATTCTCAAAGGAGTGAGAACCCTATTGTGAACTCTGCATGCACAAGATCTAGGTTGCACACTCCTTATGACAGTCTAATGCCTGATGATCTGAGGTGGAACAGTTTCATCCTGAGCATGCTCCCCCACTGCCTGGCCATGGACAAATTGTCTTCCATGAAATTGGTCCCTGGTGCCAAAAAGGTTGGGGACTGCTGATCTATAAGAATAAGAATGTTAACACAAATGTTTAAGTAGAATTAATTTATATGTGTTCCTATGCACACAAAATAAAAATATATATTTTGCTTAGATTTTGTGCAAGCGTTATTTCTGCCAACTAAAATACTGCATTCATCCTAAGTTATCAGACGTAAATGACTAACGTAAGTTGGATAGAATGGAGAGTTTAATTCTATAACTAAGTAGAAAAATGTCACTTTGCAAGGAATTTCCTAGTGCATGACCATGATCTTCTAAGTGTTAAGGAATTCTCATAATGTTGCTGCTACTACTACTAACACTAGTAGTAGTAGTACTAGTAGTAGTAATTACCATTACTGCTGCTACCACCACTATTGTTAATCCTATTATCAGTCCTAATAAAAATACTAATTATATAGTAATTAAAACAGAACATTGCTAAATGTATGCAGTGTCTTCAGTACTGTGTTGAATATTTATAGTATGTTGTCTAATTTACTTTTCATCTTAATCATAGCAGGCAGGTATTATTATTACCCTCATTGTACAGCTAACATAATGTACTCAAGTTCACATAGTTAATGAAGAGCAGACAATATCTGAATACAAAACTATGTGTTGCTATAATCAACTTTCTTCACTATAAAGCTGAAACTTCTTTGATTGGCTTCTGCTGAATATACTCAAATCTACTTCATAATGAAAATATTAAGATGTGATAGTGAAATTAAAACAGAGAGAAAACTGAGGAGGGCATATCGAATTATTGCTAGCAAAGTAAATTGGGAGTTTTGTTTTTAAGTGAGCTTTGCTGAATTTTTTTTTTTTTTTGCTAATTTGAATTATTATTTATCAAAAAACTGTGTTACTCTCTCTGTATTAAAACAACAAGGACTGCTGAGAGTAAGTAAGGCTAATGGAGATACTTAGACCCAACTGCAGACATTTATGGAGTTTGTTAAAATAAATCAGCCAATTATACAATATGGAAGATATCAAAACAGATGCTGCTGAGTTATCTCTCCTACTTAGTTATCCATGATGAAGCAGTAGTAAGGAGACTACAATAGGCATGGTATTTTGAGACTTCCTACAAATTCTCATGAGGATTTAGTTAAGATCTTATGATCAAACATACAGAAACTTTTGGTAAATCAAAGGTGAATGGTGTTTCCATGTGAATGACCAAAATAACTCTACAGAATTTTTTGACATATACTTTGTCACATACTCAGTATCTGAACTAGAATCATATATGCTAACTTCTTCTTATGAGCACAGTGGAGGTTTATTTCTCCCACAGAAGAATATATCCTTGGAACCCAGTCCTTTAAACACACACTTTAAATCATCTGCAGACAAAGTTACAGTCATCCTCCTACTCATGTCAAATCCCCCAAAATTGTGTTATTTTCTCAAGTAATATACTTATTTGAAATGGGCATGTGTTTGTGGATAAATACGATATGGCTGACATACATTTTAAGAAAATGCTTGTTCATCAAATATCTTTAGCAAAGATAAACAACACTGAAGTTTAATAGTACGCAAATTTAAAAAAATGTTTTTCTTTCTGAATAGTTAGAAGAAAAAGAGAAGGAGGAGAAAAGAAAGAGAGAGGAAGAGGGAAAGAGGGAGGATGGGAGGAAGGGAAGAAGGGAGGAAGAGAGGAAGGGAAGGGAAGGAAAAGGAAGGAAAGGGAAGAAGCAGGGAGGGAGGGAAGGAAGGGAAAAAGGGAGGAAAGGAAAGGAGGGAGGGAGGGGTTGAAAGAAAGAAAAAGACATAGGAATTGAGACTTTTGGTGAAGTTATAAATGTCCTAGTTCCTCACACTAATTTGGTTGAAGGCATGTCAAGGCAGAGTCAAAATCAATAATTAACTTGTTTTAAAACTGCTAACATTAATATATAATCCAATAGAGAAAAATTAGAAAAAATATCTGAATGGGAATGTGCCTCATTGATAATAATAAAATTTTTAAAGAAAAATTAAATAAATATGTAACATCTTAATTAGCATTTCAAAATACAGGTAAAAAGAAATAAACTGATTTAGCACATTTACTTGATAAGCATTTTACCTTCAAGAAAAGATAGCAAAAATTGTTATTTTTCTGGAATGAACATAAAGCAACAGGGAAGAATTAGTTACCAACATGTAAATGATGGGTAGTTTTAATTTTAATTCAGCTTTTGATGAATTAAATTGTTTTTACTTATTACTTATCATCCCATGTCCTTTTTAATTAATTGCAGTTAATATCAACATTTCAAGGAATTTACACTTTCATCCTTAACAGTATTTAGTAAGATGTCTTGTTCAGGCAAGAAAAAAAAAGATTTTCAATGTGTCTATTAGTTTGCTTGTTCGGAACTAACTGATTAATATTATCTGTTCTTGTTTATACCAGATCCTTGAGTAAACAATCTTCTACAGAATGCTCTATAGGCTTTTGCTATATTTGTCTCTAAAGGCAATCTAAATCTCATTGTTTGCAACTAGACCTATTTGTTATGGGGTCTTGGTCTTCAGCTTGGAGTTCCTTCATAAATACAGATCACAGGATATGAACACAGAGTAGGTGCTTAAAGAATGTTGAGAGATCATGCTTCCCTTTGGTAGACATTAATATTATATGTCTTTAATCCATTTCCTATTTTTCAACAGTAATAAACATTTTAGAGTGTCATATGATTCCCTTAGCATTGAGGAATACATTCCACAACCTCCTTTGCAACAAGTGTGAGCATGTTAGAAGGAATTTTGTGGAAGCTTCAGGCATGTATTCTAAAACACAGCTGAAGCTATTCTTGGTCCCTCTCCTTAATTTCTTCAACTACCCACTGATTGTAGCATTTGCTATTTTGGATTATGAAGATAAGAAAGTACGTAATGAATACGGGGATAGAAAGACTGTAAAACCAACCTTGGAATGCATATTGGAGATTTTACAGAAAAAAGAAGTAAAGGTTTATCTGTTTGACGTATTTTATTCAAATTTTAAAAGGTTTTTGTTATTTAGGGTCAAACTAAATACTAACCCCTATGCCATTTTTAGCAGCATTATATGCCTTCACCTAAAAGTCAGCAATAAATTTGGGGCCCTTATATTTGCTATTTTCCTTGTTACTATTTGTTTCTCATAATTTAAAAAAAAATCCGATTAATTAATTTCACTATCAAATCTTCCTAGTATCTCCCCTACTGTTCAAAACTCATGTTTTACTCATCTTTTGACATAGCTCCCTATACAGTTAGAAATTATTTTTGAATTACATTGCCTAGTTATGTCCATGTTTTTATTTTTAACTTTGTGTGTCTATCTTGAAACATTCTGAAAAATGTTCACCATCAACAGTATTTTCTATTAGAAACATAACAAAATAATAATAGCCAACACTCATGAATATTTTCCACATGATGTCCTTGAATTAATATTATCTTACTTAATCTCCATAATAACTCAATAATGGAAGTAGCCTTTCTATACTGATTATAAAATAGACACAAAAAACATTAAGTGACTTGCCAAAGATCATATACTTATTAGAACTGAACAGCACAATAGTGTATTAATTAAATCCCAGTGTCTCTTTCCACAAATTTATATTCAACAGAAAATGTTCCCGGTATTATTTACATTTTATGGGATCTGATTTTATGCCAAGTCAGTGGCAATAGAATTAGACATGAGAAAGTTTCTTGACTCATAAGTGAAATACAAGATAACTAAGTTCCTTCAGATTTATGATGATAAAAACATGTTTAGTGAGTACAAGGGTGTAAATGCTGAATTGTGAGACTCACAAAAAATAGTCCTAAGCAGATAAAAATGATTATTCAAAGAGCTAGAATATGACACATTTTTAGTTATATATGTTGAGACATGAGTATACTCCAGTATACTCAGGCAATTTATGCTATAGTCAATTTATGCTATAGCTAGATTCTTTATTTACTTTCAATAATATTGTCAAATGATGATTAAATAGATAATGCAGTGTAGTCTAAAAATGCACTGGCTGATTTGTTTTAATATTACTTTTACCTTAACAACAAAAACTAAAACTTGACTGCAATTTTGATTTAGTTGTTAGCAGTAAGCAGGACTGTAAGTATCTGTCATCCTGTACTTAAATAATCTAACTAATTGTTTTCTATACATTCATTCTTTATGTTAAGTATGGCCAGATTCATCACTTCTTTCTTCCATTGACATGCATGATATGAACAGGTGACTCTGCGTAGAGAGATTAAGGAAGATTTTGAAAGGACTGAAGCTAATGTAATTTCAGGGTGTGGAGAAACTCTTGAAGAAAAACTATGCATAATTAAAATTGTGATATAAGGTGTAGAAACTTGAAAGGAGCCTGTTAAGTGAGGGTCCCTGAATCTTGTTGTTCACTGGTTTCCACACATTCACTTTCTTGGAACAGTATAAATGTACACATTTACATATGCATATCTTACGGTATTGTTTGGATGGATTTAATGCAATTTAAAACCAAGTTGACATAGAAATTTTATTTTAAATTTAAAATAAGTTTGATAAATAGTAATTTTTATTACTATTTATTACTACATTATTACTAATGTAGTAATGTCCCAAACTTGATAAGAAACATAAAACTCTAATAGGAAAAAAAGACTTTTAAAAGATATTTCTTAATGTTACCTCCTCCCCTGCAAAGAAAGTAGGAAGGCAGAAAGGGAGGAAGAAAAAGAGAGAGGGAATAAGAGAAAGACAAATTATCAGTTGCAGTGAACAGTATAGATGACGTAAATTCAAAATACAATTACGTCACACCAAGCTCATCAACATTGATTGGCATTATTCCTTTAAACACACACACACACACACACACACACACACACACACACAACTTGATAGGCAAAAAGTGGCTTATTTTAATGTTTTTAATCTTTTTTTATTAAATCTGAAAACATGTAGATTTGTTGATTGTCTTATCTGTAAGTTATATTTTCATTATTTTTTCAGTGTTCTTAAATATAATAGATTTCTAAAAGCTATTTGTTGAAATATGTATCTTACTATTGTTTGACACAGGAATTGAATTTATTTTCTTTTTTATGTAATTTAACTGTTTTATTTGCGGTATTTAATGGAACTACATATCCATATCCTTCAGTATTTCTACTATAAATTGTGAACTGGATATAATGCTCAAAGAAAAACTCACCATCCTAATATGTGAATATTAGCTTATGTTTTATTTAATACTTTTATAACCTATTGTTGCCTATTTAGCAAATACAGAATTTATCAGTGATTGGATTAGAGTTATAGTTTTCTTTTTTCAAGCATTTATTCAGTTTACAAAATTGAATCATATTATGTTCAGATACATACTACATATACATATACATGTTTTAGTTTCTAATAATTATTCCATTGTTTAATAGATCTCTTTCTAATTCCTTTTAGCATTATATGATTTATTTAACATCATATACAAAATGACCACACACATACATTATTTTATTTTTCTCCACAAAACTGTGGCCTTTTTAGTTATATGTTATTCAAATTTTCTTATTAATAGAGAATTGGAAATTTGACATTTCCAAAGCTTTAATTTCTATACAGTGTGACCAAATGCAATTAATAAAATGAGTCCAGAATGAATACGATTTTGTCTGTATAAACTATAGATTAACTCAGTTGTGATACAATCTATGGTGTTTTACATGTAATTGAAACCTCTATTAAAGGATTACTTTCAAGAGGTGATATGTCTCCAGACAAGAGGGTATCTATGATGATGTGAATAGCAGACACTTTGAAAGAAAACATTAAATCTGAGATTCAAGTATGTCACCTGCCTTAAAAAGTATCCATTCTTACTTTTGGAATCAGATAAGAGTCACTGTGTTCAGGAAAGCATGACTTTCAAATAATCTGTTTTAATTTCCTGAAATTCACACCTTTATGTGTGTTCCCTGACACTTAAGTAACTAGGGCAATTCCACTAAGTTCTGGAGTGTCAGTTCTCACAAATTCGTAACTGCAAGAGAGCCTTAGAATAAATAGGTCAAGTACTAGTATGAATCCAGTTGAAATGTTCATTTAATTGCATTAAATTAAAAGAATAAGTTTGGAAGGAGTATTTAGAGAATGATATTTAATTCCATTTACTTTGATCTGTCTTTATATTATTAATTGAAGGAAGATTATGTTCTTCATGCAATTCTATCTTCATATTTCTTATAAAATTTTTTAAACAATAATTTTGCTATATAAACAATACTTTTTAATGATGTGTTTTCTATATACAAAAGCTTATGATTTGTATACACATGTTATGCTTACAAATATTTATACTTATATATTTTAGAATTTAAGTGTACAAATATATACATTTGCATATATATTTATTTATATATGTGAAACAAAACTTTATTTTGACCCTAATATTTTTTCAGCTTTACAAATATTACACAAAGTTAATACAATTTTTTGATCACCTATGCAATTTTCTACTTTTTTTTTTTTTTTTTTTTTTTTGCTTTTCCTACTTTGCTTGCACTTCCAGAGTAATAGCAAAAGAGATTTGTAGCTCTTGGGAAAATGTGCAATGTGCAATGTATGTGTTAGGACAGGTGATCCGCCATAAACCCAAACATATATGCTAAGTTTGCCAGGCTTGACCATTTTTTTTTAACTGGACCATTTTTCATGATTGTGTTTGCAGTAAACAACTTTGAGAGATGAGATAATATGATAATATCACCTTCTGGAGCCAAAGCAGGCTTTCTACTGCTTAATCTGAAAGAAGTAGATTTTCCAGGTTGGTGTCCTCAGCTGTGATGCAAACCCACTGAAAGTACAGTATCAGTGTAGTTCCTTTATTGTTTCCTTGGGATTTGGCAGAAAAGGGAATTGAGGTACATGTCAATGCTTATGTTCCTTGAAGTGTCTTTTAAATCTAATCCAGAAGTGTCATATCTTCTGCTTACATCATAAAATAGTAATAAGTTAATGTCATGGTTTGGCCATGTCTCCACCCAAAATATTATTGTGAATTGTTATCCCCACATTCCCCACGTGTCAAGGATGGGACCAGGTGGAGGTAACTGGATCATGGGACAGTTTTCCCCATGCTGTTCTTCTGGTAGTGAGTGAGTCTCATGAGATCTGATGGCATTATAACTGTCTGGCATTTCCCCTGTTTGCACTCAATACATCCTGCTGCCCTGTGAAGAAGGTGACTGCTTCTCCTTTGCCTTCCATGATGATTGTAAGTTTCCTGAGGCCTTCCAAGTCATATGGAACTGTGAGTCAATTAAACCTCCTTCCTTTATAAATTACCCAGTCTTGGGTATTTCTTCATAGCAGCATGAGAACAAACTAATACAGTAAGTTGGTACCAAGGTAGTAGGCACTGCTATAAGGATACCCAAAAAGGTGGAAATTACTTTGAAACTAGGTAACAGGCAGAGGTTGGAACAGTTTGCAGGGCTCAGAAAAAGGCAGAAAAATGTGGGAAAGTTTGGAACTTGATGGAGACTCGTTGAATAGTTTTGACTGAAATGCTGATAGTGATATAAATAATAAAGTCCAGGAAGAGGTGGTCTCAAATGGAAATGAGGAACATGTTGGGAAATGGAGCAAATGTTACTCTTGCTATGCTTTAGTGAAGAGACTGAGACATTTTATCTCCATCCTAGAGAGCTGTGAAACTCTGAACTGGAGAGAGATTACTTAGAGTTTCTGGTGGAAGAAATTTCTAAGTGGTAAAGTGTTGAAAAGTAAGCAGAGGATAGAAGTTTGGAAAATGTGCAGCCTGATGATGTCATAGAAAAGAAAAATCCATTTTCTGGGGAGAAATTTGCATAAGTAAGGAGAAGCCAAATGTTAATCACTAAGACAATAGGAAAAATGTCACCAGGGCATGACAGAGACCTACATGGTAGCCCCTCCCATTACAGGTCTGGAGGCCAAGGAGGGAAAAACAGTTTTGTGGGCCAGGCCCTGGACCCCTGCTCTGTGGAGTCACAGGACATAATGCCCTTGTGCCCCAGCTGCTTCAGCTCCAGCAGTGGGTAAAAGGGGTCAAAGTACAACTTGGGCCATTGCTTCAGAGGGTAAAAGCCCCAAGTCTTGGCAGCTTCTATGTGATGTTGAGCATGTGGGTACACAGGAGTTGAAAATTGAGGTCAAAGAACCTCTGTCTAGATTTCAGAGAATGTGTGGAAACATGGATGTGTAGGCAGAAGTTTGCTACAGGGGCAGAGCCCTCATGCAGAACCTCTGCTAGGGCAATGCAGAAGGGAAATGTGGTATTAAATTTCCCACATGGAGTCCCCACTGGGGCATTCTTCAGTGGAGATGTGAGAAGAGGATCATTCTCCAGACCCCAAAATGGTAGATTAATCAACATCTTGCACCATGCAATGGATAAGTCACAGAGAGTCAACCCTGGCCAGTGAAAGCAGTCAGGAGGGAGGGTGTACCCTGCTAAGCCACAGGGACAGAGTTGCCCAAGGCTTTAAGAGCCCCCTTCTTACATAAAAATGACCTGGGTATGAGAAATGGAGTCAAATGATGTCATTTTGGAATTTTAATGTTTAAAGACTGCCCTACTGGATTTTGGAGTTGCATGGGTACTGTAGTCCCTCTCTTTTGGCCAGTTGCTCCCATTTGGAATGGGTGTATTTACCCAATGTCTGTACCTACATTCTATCTAGAAATTAACTAATTCACTTTTGATTTTGCAGACTCATAGCAAAAGGGACTTGTCTCAGATGAGACCTTGGACTTGGACTTTTGGGCTAATGCTTGAATGAGCTAAGACTTTGGGGGACTGTTGGAAAGGTGTGATTGTGTTTTAAAATGTGAGAACATGAGATTTGGGAGGAGCCAGGGATAATAATGTAGTTTAGATGTGTCCCCAACCAGAATATCATCTTAAATTGTATTCCCCATAATCTCCATGTGTCCAGGGCAGAACCAGGTGGACATAATTGGATTATGGGAACCATGCTTTTCTCATAATAGTGAGTAAGTCTCATGGGATCTGATGGTTTTATAAGCATCTGGCATTTCCCCTGCTTGTGCTCACAGTATCCTGCCATCCTGTGAAAAAGGTACCTGCTTCTCCTTTGCCTTCCACCATGACTGTAAGTTTCCTCAGGCCTCCGAACAATGTGGAACTCAGTGAATTAAACTTATTTCCTTTATAAATTGCCCAGTCTCAGGTATTTATTCACAGCAGCCTGAGAACAGACTAGCACAGCTAACTTAGTAGGGTGGATGCAGAGTAAAATTAAATCTTATTCTAAACTGTTTGGTTATGAGTATGGGATGTTTACAGACACGTGACTTTAAGTAAGAGAACGGTCAAGTAATTATAAAATAAGTTTGGGGATATGTGCACATTCTTTGGGACTAAGTAGCAAAAATTCCTACTTAGGTGGTGGACTAGGTAAAAGTAAGTGTCTCTCAATATACGTCCTGGTTATAGGTTGAACAATGAGAGGCAGGACATAAACAAATCCAAGAACAGTGCTTTGGTTATTGCATATTCCCCTTTCCATAGGAGAAGGAAGGGATGCTATGGGGTTATCCCCATAACAGTGGAAAAGCAAGTCTTGAATCTACAGCTAGAAGGTAGTGTTTCTATAGCTATGGGGGTTTCCACTATTGAAATAAACTGTGTCAGTAATAACAACTTCAATAGTCAGTATACACTTTTAGATAAGCAAAAGATTTCAGAGGTTTGCTTTACTGAGCAGCAAGAAAGTGAATACTCAAATGCAAAACTAAATGCAAAGTCTTACTTTCTAACATGAAGCTGCTCACCACTGCTAACTAATTTGCAGTGAGGCAGGGCTACAGAGGTATACACATGACAGAAATATAGGGGTATCTGGATCTGGTTGCTTACCAGACATTAGGCAGTACATGGAGAAAAAAAGCAGCACTCTCTTGTTGGAACCAACTTTACAGTGGCCAAGGAAGAAAAAAAAAATACTACCTTACTAGCCTTGCCAGTCAACATCTTCTAGCCTCCTCCTTTTCCCTGCATTCCATGAATTCCATACCCAGATTATCTCTATGCTTAATGCAGAAGAAGGAGGAAGTTTCAAAATACAGCTATTGAGATTTGGGCAGTGTTTTCAGTGGGGAAGGGAAGCTAACCTGGCCTTGATGTGAGGCCTTCTGTGATAATTCAATATATTACTGTGTTTTCTGCTTTTGAATGTACAACTGTTATTAATGTTTAAAGTGCAAGCCCTGTGAATACTCAGGACTGTCAGGGGGAATTCTATTCAGAGACAGCACATGTAGGGAGATAATCTCTGTCTACTCCTATGAGTTTCAACAGAAGTAAAACAGAAAGTCTGGAGAAAGAAGAGTAACAGTAATAGTTAAATACTTGATGCTTCATAGAGTACTCAGAGATGCTATTTCCCAGTACAACAGCACCACCTGTCTCATGTAGCCACTAATTGTAAACTTTAAAAATCAAAAACAACTAGTAACTAGATAAGCTCTTATTGAAACTGAATCCCTAATCAATGAAGTCATTGTGAAGTTTTTCTCACCAGAAATTCTTATTTCGATGTTTGTCAACTTAGACTCAGTGACTCATAAGGGAAGAGACTCTTCCCATTGAAACAATATATTAAAGAGTTCAGCTGGCTTGATTTTATTTGAAAAAGTGGCAGTTCAACAGAAAGGACAACTTTACTTTATTTTCTAACACCTGAAGCAAAGCTGCTTGCTCAAAGAGCTGATGATTTACAAAGATCCCCTTAAGTCACTGACCTGACTAAGATGGTCTAAGTGGAACTCCTAGGACAAAAAGTGCACAGACACATATTAAACACTATAATTTCACCTTCTCCATTTCAGGCATAATGAACCTTTCTTTTCTCTTACTACAACCCCAAACCAGCCCGATTAGCACAACTTTCAGGAATCAACCTAGTCAAAGGAAGGTATAGGGGATTCCAACTCAATGCCAATTCAGCTATATAGATTCTCTTGTTGAACCAACATAGCACTAGATCCTGAAGACATTGACATCTTGGATAATAATACTGCTCAATGGGTCCCCCTAGAGTGCCCCTCTCAAACCAAGGCGAAGGATGTAACAGGGCTCCAAAAATTGTATCAAAGTGTACTGTTCCACTTGAAATTGACCTCTTTTGACAAAATGTTCTGGATGTCAAAAGGAAATGATAGAGAATAAAAGTAAATTTTAAACTTCTGTAATGGGACACATTGATTTTGTGCCTATTTAGAGAAAGCAAGACCCTTTACACAACGGGAGGAAACATCTTAGAGCAGGAGGTGTAGAGATGGAGGTACTATTCATGTTTCTTTATCTGCTGGATCTAGCACCACAGTCTAGCAAAACAATTATATGGTTTCCCTGAATAAAGCAGAAGCTTCAGCTGACAATCTGATTTTCTGTGGGGTTTGTTATCTCTGTTTACACCCGTTCCAGTATTTCACATTCCCTTATTTCTGTCTGTAAACCCCCAATATTCAAGGCCAGCTTTTCAAATCTGTTTTATCTTCACATTGTCTTCTTTTCTGTGTTTTCTTCAAGACTCTCCCTCTATCCCTAGTATGATACATTTGCTGGCACTTTGAGCTTGACCCTGCTTAGAACAATAGCACAAAAGCCTAGATGCATGGAACTCCATCCTACTTTCCCATTTAATAGCAAATCCAGGTTCTAAACAATATTGGGGCCAAGCAACATTACAAAAGAATATCAGTTCACCAAATTCTAATTTTCCATGACAAATACCAAACACACATAGTCACCAAAAACACAATCCACTGCTGCCACAACAAACAAACCCCACGAGTGTCCAAACTAAAACGGACAGGGTTTTTCCTCTCTTCATTGGTTGGGATTGATCAATTTGCAAACAAAAATTCCTTCAGCATTTCTCAGATTGAGAGGAGCCAATCCCATTGTCTGGTACCCACAGAAGACAATTGCCAAGACACACAAAATTACAAGCCCCCAAGAGTGTCCATACCAAAACAGTCAAGACACTTTCCTCTTTCAGTCATTTGGGTTTGTTCAACCTGTAAACGGAAATTTCTTTTAAAATTTCCCAAATTGAGAGGGGCATATCCTGCTGTCTGGGCCCACAAAGGACTCTCACTTACCTAGATGTAGATATCAAATATCAAAGGCATTTATTATGAGGCAATCAAGAGCATGATTGGGACCTATTGTGGCAGGGCTAGAGAGAGATAGAAAATCACTTCCAGGCAAAATTGGGTGGGTAGCTGCTTAGGAGGGCTTCTGAGACTCCCTGCCCATGACAGTCAAGCCACAAGCAACTTGTTCCTGGTCCAGGAATTAAAATCTGTTAAAAAAAAAAATACCAGGTGCTCAGTTTAGAACCTGCTGCTTACTGCACAGAAAGTCAATCACTGAGACAAGAAGTGCTGCCAAAGAAGAAGGCTTTAATTGGGTGCTGTAGTGGAGGAAATTGGAGCTCTCAAATCCATCTCCCTGACTGACTAAAAGTAGAAGTTTATATAATAGCAAAGAAATTCAATGACGTGTAAGAAACAGGATCTAGAGAGGGACAAAGAAGCAATCACGATGAATTAGGGGTTCATCATCTGATGCAGTGATCTGGTGAGTTTCAGTTATTTGACACTTTTTTTGAGAGGCCTGAAGGTCATTTCTTGAGGAAGGAACTCAGGTAAAACAAATACAGGTTTTAAACTTTAAGATCAGAAATGTTTTCTATGTTAATAATAATAATAATAATAATGAAAGTATCCATGGAATTATTTAGTAGGTTTCACAAGGATTAGGACCTGATAATTTGGGGGTTCGTTATTCAGGTTACTACAGCTAATGAACCTTTGCAGATTTGTATTGATGGCTTAATAGCCAAGCAGCAAGTTTTCTATCAAGGAATAAAACAAAAATTCTATTAAAGTTTAAATGAAAACTATTTACTTAGCCATTTCTTAATTTTCATGTTATAAAGAACAAACAAAAACAGGATTACTCTGTGGTCTGGGCTGATAGGATTAATTATTGTTGGTATACCATGACCCAGGGGCTTTATATTGGGATATATATATATATATATATATATATATATATATACACCATATACATTAGTATACATATATACACACACATATTTATGTATACACATATTTGTGTGTATTTATATACACACATGTACATATATATACACATACATATTTGTATGTATATATACCAATTTAAAGCCCTGGTTCAAGAGGATTATAAAGGAAGATCTATAGTGTATAAATAATAAGATAATCTCAGCTATACTATTGTACTCAGCCAACTATTTATCACAGTTAACATTGTCCTTGTTTCTAAGGATTTCTGAATCCATAATGCTGACTTTGCCCAAACCAAATGAAATATACTAATAAGTGATCAATATAGTGCTATGCTAGGGTGATTAATGTAGTACTGTATAAGAGTCCAAAACAGAGCATGTAGTAACCAGCCCTAGCTGGTCAACAATTTTTATAGCATATGTATAGAATATATACAAATTATAGAATATGTAGCAGGTTTCTTTTGGTTTCTGTCCACGATCCAGGTTCCCCTACCTGAATCTAACTACATAATCAAATGTACATTTTTTTTTTAAAATTTCTAATGTCACTGATTACTTGCGATTCAAGCTCTTACTTCAGGTTGCTTTCTGAACAGGGTCACTGCATTCCATCCTCTCCTGCTCAAGACAAATATGTTTTTATTTCTTGTCTGACAAAATAAAACAATAAACAATGAAAAATGTCTTTTTACCATAATTTTTCTTCATGCTTTTGCCATCTTCTTTGCTCCTCTTCACAGTAAAACTCATGGATAGAGGTGTCTATAGGCATTGCTTCTAATTTTCTTCTTATCACTTTTGAATCTACTCCAGTCAGATTTCAAAATCTCTCTTCCCCATACCCATTGCCTCTCTGACCTCATCCCTTTCCCTCTGCTGTCCTTCAGCCTCACTCATGACTTTGTTAATCCTGGTATACAATAGGCATGATTTGCCTCAGGACATTTGCACTCACTAGCACATCTCTCTGCCTGACTTGTTTTTTTTAACACACAAACTATTCTGTCATTTTTTAAGTCCTTGTTCAAATATTAACTTCTTACTGAGATGTACCACAAGTAACTTAGTGGATCAATGTTTTTCATCTTTTTTAAACACTTGGTTTGCTTAATCTTCTGTTCATTTTTAAATAAGCATATTTAGATCACCTACTTTGCAATTTTGTCAATTTCTTTAATGCTGACAGATTTTGTTTTTTACTGTATGTTTTCATGTTATGCTATTCCATTAATAGATTTCTATGGTTACTATCTTTTATGTGACATCTTCGTTTGTTATTCAGTGTCTCATCTTTACCTTTCATAATGGATTTTGTTAAATTTTGTGTGTGTGTGTGTGTGTGTGTGTGTGTGTGTGTGTGTGTGTGTCTTTTAGTTATAATTTGCCTGGTCTATCTTTATGATCCCTTTATTTTTCACCAGTCCACATGTGTATGTTTATGTGTGTGTTCCATTGTGCTGCTTATAAGCAGTATATCAGGATTTTTAGAATCTTTTTACTCTAATCAGGACTTATATTTTAATTTACATTTAGTGTGAACATTTCATATATATATGTGTGTGTGTGTGTGTGTGTGTGTGTATGTATAAAATAAATTCTTTATTTTTTGTTCACTTTTTGCCCATTTTGTTAACTTATCTTTCCTTTTATCCCCTTTTCTGACTTTTTCTTCCTGCTTCATCAACGATTTTTTTTAATTTTTCCCCTCAGGTTTACATTTAATATTTAGTTTACAGACTTTTATAGTGCCTAGTGAACATCCCCTAATGTCATCATTTGACCAGATGCCAATATGTGTTTTTATTATAAAATGTATAGCTATCTTATACATTCATTAAGATACTAAATATACAAATTTACACATGGATATAGAGAGTAGAATAATAAATATTGGAGACTCAGAAGGGTGGGAGGGTAAGGGGGTGAAGGATGAGAAATGAATAAATGGGCACAGTGCACACTACTCAGGTGATGATTACACTAAAAGCTCAGTCTTCCCTATTATGCATTATATCCATGTAGCAATATCTATAAAAATATCTTTCCCTTATATCTATAAAAAATAAATAATGGAAGAAAAAAATAAAGAAAGGATATGTATATACCAATTTAAAGCAATTGCTTTTCGTTTACTATTTGGAGTTTATTAATATACAATTTCACATTGCTTCATGTGCTGTGCTTATTTAATTTTATCCAGAATTGTTTTATCTTTGAATTGTGAATTTGGCTATCTTTCTTAGGGTTGTATGTCACTTAGCAATGTTGTTCTTCAGGTTCATTTGGTGTATTCTCTATAAAACAAAAATAAAATTCTAAATCCCTCAATCAATAGAATAGACGCCCTCTTGGCCAAGAGAATTTCAAAGTAAACCTGAAAAACTAGTTCAGGCCATGAGAGGAAGTGGGAATGGGGTTCAGACAGACCGTATTATAACCTTTGGAATTCAGGCACAGCTGAGCATCATTAACCAATTAAAACAGAGATCTTAGGACACACCAAACTGATTCTTTGCAGCTATAAGATGCATCACAAAATAACAGACAGCAGACCTTGTAAAAAATAGAAGTATTTACCCTGAAATATATTTATTTGATGTATTCCCAAATGGTCCTGCAATGCTGCCTCCTGGTAGGAGGATACCTACATTTGGTAGAGAATCCCCTTCCCTTTCCAGGACTTATACAGATCCAGGAGAGATTAGCTAAGAGTCTGGCACTTTTTAAAGTATAAGAAATATTTACCGTTTATTGTCTCTGAAGCATGTTAACTAGAGGCTTTATTTGTATAATAAGAACCTTGGTCTCTACAACCCCTTACATTAACCCACACATTGTTTTCTATTGATCCTAGCTCTTCAGGTAATAACTCTTTCAACTAATTGCTAAACAGAAAAATTTTTGAATCTACCTTTACCAGCCAAACTAATGTAACCTTATGTACATCTTACATGTATTGACATGTACATGTCAGATATTGCCTGTCTGCTTGTAACTTCTGTCTCCGTAAAATGTTTAAAATCAAGTTGTAACACAATCATCTTGGGCAAATGTTCTCAGGACTTTCTAAGACTGCCTCATGGGCACAACCTTAACAGTGGCAAAATCAACTTATCAATTAATTGAGATTTGTTCCAGATACTTTTTGGCTTACATCTCTCACACCCTCTTCTATCAGTCACCCTCTTCAGCTACTACGTATGTTATGAACCTACTTTCTTGTGGTTATCTCCTTTCTGAACTTAAACTCATTTAAGTTGGTTAGGATCACTGCCCCATTATGATATTGGATATATTTCATGGTGAGTACACAGATAGTGGGCAACATAGTTTAGTATGCATTGCACCCATGCCTTTAGGCCTTATTTGCATTAGGCATGGCCTCTGGTAGTCATTTACTGTAATGACTCATTTTATTCATTTACTATAATGACCTATTTAATGAGAATATAGTAGCACGATTAAATCTTGCACCTAAATTTGCATTTGGGGTATTTGTGTTACACATTTCTTCTATGATCAAACTCTTAGCCATCTCTACCTACTGCCACACACAGATACCTCCAACACCTAATGAGTCATTATATGTTTTGCCCATGAAGATTGCTTTTGTGCTTGAGTATCTTTTTTCTTTTCTTTGTTTAAAAAATACTTTTTCATTCTAGTTCCTTATTGCACTAATACAAAATAACTCTGATTTTGAAGAAGCACAAATAAGTTTCTAAATTTTGTGTTGCCTTATTTAATTTTAATTTAATAAATTTAATTTGTATAAAAGAAGAGTGCATGTTCTGTGTTCAAATTAGAAAATATTCCCAATCATCTGCGGTATCTACATCTTTCTACTTTGCAATGCATAAAATAAGAAGATTAGTAAGATATGACACTGCTATTCTGAGAAACTACAATCCAATATTTGGAATTAAATAAAAACAAATTACTGTAATGCAAGGGAGAGCCAGATAATAGTCACAAGCAACATTTAATACATAAGACTGTAATAGATTAGAGTGTTGGCGGGAATATCAGCAAGAATGATTTTGGAAGGGATAATCATTCACATAGGAAAATGGAGTAACGCATTTCAGAGAAATGAAGCAACATGCACAAAAGCAAAAGCTTGGACAGGCATTCTGTTTGCACTGGCAGTAGTCAAGCCATACAGATTACAGGAGTATCAGAAGAAGAAGCTTAATGCTAGCTTGGAGACTTGAGCACTAGACTGAGAGATTGATTCTCAAAATTGTTGACAACTGGTATTGTCTGATGGGATATGAGATAATGAGAATAATTGTAAAAAAAAATCTCATTTAATCTGGTAGTGGAGGATATAGGAAGACACTAAAATTACTAGAATTTTAATTTTGTGAGGCTGGGAAATGTCCACCGGCATTTAAAAAACAATAATAATCAGGCTTTGGAAGTATGCAATTTGTTGTTTGAGAGTTTTTCCCCAAATCTTTGTCAAATATTACAGTAGGAAGATAAAACTTAAGTATTTACATAAAATTTCTTATTTACTCCTTACAATAACCCTATAAATTCTGAGAAATTACTGCCCACAAAGTAAGCACACTAGAAGTAACATTTATGGTATGTCTACTAATGACAGAATGATGACTAGAAGTGCTCAGAATACAAGGTCCTCACAATTAAATGCTTTGTCCTGGAGTATTCTGGGATATAAAAAGTCATGGTTACATGTCTTGCATTTGTTCATTTGATTTTTTTTTAATGTGTGGCTCTTCATTTTGGGATTATAACAATCCCAGTCTTTGAAATTATATTAAATTTAATGATGAATTTGAAGTCTGGACAAATATGCTTAACAAGTAGGCTCTTGTTGGAGAAATTTCCAGTAATGAGTTAAAACTAAGAAAATTATTAACATAAGTTTTTATTATTATATAAATACAGTATATAGATATTAGTATTATTAGTATTTGAATAGAATAATAATGAAATGATAATAAAAACCACATTTCTATAATTGAGGTAACCCATATTATGTAGTATCCCAGGTTAATTTGTAAAATTAGAATGAAATAATGAATTGAAAGTTATTGTGCAATAGGCAAAGTTTAATTTGTTGAGGTAATGTTTAGTTTAGTGATTCTAATTGGCATTTACTTTCTTTAGAGTTCTCTTCTTTCTGATGTGTAGATTATAAAATTAAATGATGTTTAAAAGGTAATCAAAGCCTCCATTCTTAGTGCAACATACCTTTATATGTGATTAGATTCATTGTACTATTTCATATCATATACATTCACTATGCATATTTTGATTCTAGGTTTGATGAGTATTATAATATAGATTATATTTTGTGAAATAGCTTATTCTACTAATTTAGAGGTTTTTTTTTTTTTTTTGAAGCGGAGTTTTGATCTTGTTGCCCAGGCTGGAGTGCAATGGTGTGATCTCAGCCTCTGACTCCCGAATTCAAGCAATTCTCCTGCCTCAGCCTCCTGAGTAGCTGGGGTTACAGGTATATGCCACCACGCCTGGCCAATTTTGTACTTTTAAAGTAGAGATGGGGGTTTCTCCATGTTGGTCAGGCTGGTCTCAACCTTCTGACCTCAGGTGATCTGCCCGCCATGACCATTCAAAGTGCTGGGATTACAGGTGTGAGCCACCGTGCCTAGCCTAGACTTTTTATATTTAAGTAATATGATATTTTAATCTAAATAAAATTATTACACATCATATTGATTTTAATTATAGAACTTTATATGAATGGCCAAGTATCTGTCACACTGTCAGTGTACAAACATATACATTACATTAATGGGCTGAAATAACAAATACAGGCTTAAATATGGACCAAAAGGCACTTTATAAAAATATTAATTTTATGATTATTATATATTATATTTTATAATTATTATTTTAAACAAATTCAAGGCAAACTCAATTTTCTATGAATATCTCACCTCTGAGCTGTAGAAGTAGCTTTTATTTTTTTTTGAGGTGGAGTCTTGCTCTTATTGCCCAGGCTAGAGTGCAATGGTGCAATCTCGGCTCACCGCAACCTCCGCCTCCCTGGTTCAAGTGATTCTCTTGCCTCAGCCTCCGCATTAGCTGGGATTACAGGCGCCTGCTACCATGCCCGGCTAATTTTTTGTATTTTTAGTAGAGACAGGGTTTCACTATATTGATCATGCTAGTCTTGAACTCCTGACCTCAGGCAATCCACCTGCCTCTGCCTCCCAAACTGCTGGGATTCCAGGTGTGAGCATGCCTGGCCAGAGGTAGCTTTTTTATATTCCTTTACATATTGACAGAAATTCAGTTTTCTGATAAAATGTCCTGTAATCCCAGCATTTTGGGAGGCAAGGTGGGCAGAGCATCTGAAGTCAGGAGTTCGAGACCAGCCTGGCCAACATGGTGAAACCCTGTCTCTACTAAAAATACAAAAAATTACCCAAGTATAGTGGCGGGCACCTGTAATCCCAGCTACTTTGGAGGCTGAGGCTGGATAATCGCTTGAACCCAGGAGAAGGAGGCTGCAGTGAGTCGAGATCACTCCATTGCACTCCAGCTTGGGCAAGAAGAGTGAAACTCCATCTAAAAAAATTAAAATAAATGTGTACTTTTTAAGTGCTTTAAACCACTTACATTTGCATTTTGAAAAGACACATAATACATATTAAAACCCGCCTATCTTTTATATCCTATGGTATCATTGTATCTTACAGGCAATTAATATTTCTTGACCGGATGAATACTTTTTAGAGAATGGTATTTATCACTTTATTCAATCAAAATCATCCACAATTGTACCATTTTCATGGAATTTACATTAATGATTAGTCCTTCCCAAAATGATTTGCTATCAATCTATATGTATTAGAAATTTGATTAGAAAGCATGCAAAACAAACAGATTGAGATTTTAATACATGAATTGAATATTTTGAACATTTAGAGAGCTTTGTGTACAAATTACCAATGTGCTTTTAAAATTATTTTGTTTGGTTTCATTATCTTTTGAGAGTCTGTTATAGCTACTGCTTTAGTTCAAAATTTGCACAAATGAGTTTTATTATGAGAAAAAGAATTTAGGAAGTTAACTAAATGTTCTATTTTTTAAATACAGATTACATGTGGTCAGAAGACAAAAATGCAGAAGTCCAGCACAAATTTTCACTTTACAAATTAGATACATCACTGAAAATATCTGATTTTATGGATTCAACAAACGTTTAGAAGTGGAGATCGATGAAAGTATACTTTTTCATTAAGAAGCTCTTCATATTAATGAGGCAAAAATGCTCATAATGATAATATAAGTCAATCAGTGCAATTATAGAGGCATCTTAAAATGCTGTAGGAGCACAAAGGACTGAATTGACTAACTTTGCTTGGGTGGAACACGGTGAAAGACAACTCAGAAAAATCTCATGGAGAGGATAACACTTATGGAGCCTAAAGAGTTTATACAAGTTTAAGGATGTTTGAAAAATTTCTGTGGGCTCTGAAATCGAATATGTTTAGACACCAAATTAGTCTACTCATAACTTCTTAATTTTTATTGAAGGAAATTGGGAACAAAGCTTAGAAAAATATTGTATTTAAAGCATCATCACAGTGTTACTATTAAAATAAAAATAAAACAACATAAATAATACAGAGTCTATGCACAATAAACACTATTATCAGTCGCTTATTCATTTACTCAATATTCATATATTGAATGCCACTGTGTTCTTGGTAGTGTTCTTGGTGTTGCAAATATGGTTTCTGATAAAGGCAACATTTCCTGCACTGGGAAAATTTATTTTTATGAGTGAAGAGACAAAAAATAAGAAATTTTAATAAGTTATACAAGAAAAAAATAAAAAAACAGAAAAACAGTCATGGAAAATAAGAAGTGGAGTGAGCTTTTATTTGTAAATGAGGTGGTCTGAGAAGTCCTCTGTAAAAAGCACTTGAGGAAAGAAATAAAGGTGATAGAGAAATGCAGATACCTGGGAGGTGAACATTCCATTCCAGGAAGAAGTAAAAGCAGTGAACACCAGAAAGCTCAGGAGTGATTGGCATATCAAAGTAACAGCAAGAATGTCAGCATGTGTCTACAGCAGAATGAATGATGAGAATAACTATGAAATAAAGTTAGAAAGATAATGGTATGCAGAAGAAGATAATACAGAATTTCAGGGGTCGTTGTAAGTGCCTGGTTTCTTACTTGGATGATTTTGGTAAGCTGCTGCAGCACTTTTACTAGAAGAAAAATGATTTGATTTTTATTTTAAATGAATTAGCCTGGCTGCCACACTAAAAGTAAAATGTAGCTACACTTTGCGGGAGTGGGCCAAAGTTGGAACTAAGATTGGAAGCAGTAAGAAGAGAAAATATTTCAACAAGAATGAAGGTGACTTAGGCCAGTGTTATCAGTGCAGGTAATGAGAAGTAGTCAAATTCTGGATATCTTTCGAAAGTAAAGTCTATTGAGAAAGAAAGACAGAAAATGATTTAAGTGTTTTAAATTTGGGAGAAAAATGAATTGTCATTAACTGAAATTGTTGGAAAACTGTGGATGTACAGAACTTAAGGGGAGAAAGAGGATTTCAGTTTTGAGCAGATGAGATTTGAGTTTTTTAAGGGAAAACAAAAATTAAAAATAAGAGGCTTAATCCTTCCTTAAGCCTTTTTTTTAGTTGAAATTTAAAAAAAAAAGTAATCTCACCTCCTCCATTCTCTTGGAACACTTGCTTCAAAAAACATGTACATTCTCTCTCTCTTTAAAATGTATATTAAACTGTTTTAAAAGTTAACTAAGTATCTTGTCACCTTCTGGACTCAAGATTGCCTTTCCTAAGGACCCAGGAACGATCTCTTTGAAATATAATCATCAAGGAATATAGTGCCCCTGTCTTCTACATATGAGTGCTCCTGTCTTCTATGTATGAGACTGTAGGAGCCTAACTTCAGAGTGCTTTTCACTCTAAGTTGCAAAACTACCGCTTACCATAAAGATAAAAGGTTTTTTCTTTAGATAAAGTGAACCAACTACCACAGATACTCAACACAATGACAAGTGAATTTAGTATAAACCATGTATGACAAATGGTGCCTTCAAATCCTCTTACTTGAGCACTAGTTATTGTTCATCGTGAGAACATGTATGGAATGAGTTG
This sequence comes from Saimiri boliviensis, assembly GCF_048565385.1. Taxonomy (NCBI): domain Eukaryota; kingdom Metazoa; phylum Chordata; class Mammalia; order Primates; family Cebidae; genus Saimiri; species Saimiri boliviensis. The sequence goes on from NC_133451.1 coordinate 157,740,576, forward strand.
TATCTTCTTGGCTACACAAGAGGATGTAATTTCTCTCTGTCTTTGAGATCTCTTACTGGATTGCCTGTGATGCATATCACACTGTGGTTTAATGATTATTTGGTAACAAAGCTGTTTTCTTTCTCTTTTATCATTATGGAAATGCAACAATTCCAGCAAGAAATATGGGTTGTTGAGCTCTTCCTGAATTGAGTAGACCAGCTGAAGTTCTGTGGCTATGCAACAGTCAGGTAAAAGGCCCTGTATTATAAAATGTTTCCATTTTAGCTATCCACTATTTTGGAATATTAGCTCAATGGACCACCGTCTCCAAATTCAAATTTTACTTTTGAATACATATGGGTATTGCGGGGTCTAAATCCCATCAGGATCACCATATACTTAGAAAATATGGAATGTCAGGAATGTTGCATTCAGATCTTCCGTAAAAGGGTATTATCTTCTCTCTGCTGCATTTGGAATAGATTTATGAGAATCTGGTCTTGAAATGGTCTAAGAATGGTACTTCTGATTTGAATAAATTTATGTATATTCCAGGGCCCTGAGACAGACCTCATCCCAAGCAAATGAATTACTAGTATTTATGGAATGACTATTATTCTAACAAAAAATTAGTAATTTGGATAGCCAAAATAAAATATTTCAGAAAGTGGAAGAGAAAATGTGAGAATGAAACTCATTCCCATTGTTGGACAACCCTCCGCCTTTTATCTCTGGTATCCTAGCTCCCTCTACTTTTCCTGTTGATCTTTATCTCTCCTTGTCTTAATCTGCCTCAGGGAAAAAAGAAGTGATGACTCACAAGTAAAGAAAAACTATGAATATTAGAGATGCAAGGAGAGACCCATTGAGAACTTCTCGGTTGTTAATGGACATACTCAAAGCCTTTCCACTAAAGAAAAGCTAAGAGAAGTTGCAGCGGTGCACCCAAATGGCAAAGGAGTGCCTCACTGATATCCACCCTCAGTATGTTTAGGTTTTCTCAGAATTCACTGGCTTAGACAGCGGCACAAGCTGAAATAACGTTCTAGTCTTAGCCACTAGAATTTTGCTTTGGCTCTTTTGCCAACTGCCCAAATCCCAGAACATGCATTCTAAGGAAGAGGTACTAGGATGGTCAGTACAAACCGTTAGTCAAATCTTTTATTTATCTACACAGTTTTGGAACAATCTAAAAAAAAATCAAAGACTAACATAAAAAATAAAGACTGCTAGGTTCACTGTTCAGTTAAAATTTTACTAAAGAGAATAATTCCTACTGTAACCAACCTATGAAAGGAATACAGAAAGAAGAAAAACTGTATGCCATTATTGCAAGAAGCCAGGATGTTGAAAGAGGGATTATAATAGAAAGAGACTATGGAAGATGCAATAATTTCAAGGGTAAAATAATTAGAATTCCTAGAAGGACAAAACTTTCAGCTAGAAAATGAGTCAAAATTGACAAATTGAGGGAATAGCACAGGTGGGAACTGGTGAGCCATATGCATCAATAAGTTTTCCTCAGGTTAATCTAGTATTGCTCTTTCAGATAAATATTTACGTATTTTGTAATTTTCTCAGAACTTTCTTCCTTTTCATTTGGTAATAGACCAGAACAAATTGTTGGTATTTTGGGTCAGCCTTTGACTTATTCCTTTTCCTCTGTAGTTCTCAAATAGACAGTGTCTGACCGAGGAACAGGTGTTCTTATGTTCTCCAAGTTATTTCACAAATCAATTGAAAAAGACCTGCTGTGAAATTTAAGGCTACCATAGTCGCTACTCCAGATGGAGTAGCTCTGGAGCTCCTTTGGGAAATGGGACCTGATTTGATCACTATGCATTTGCCTTCTGATAGAAAAAGGGTATTAAAGAAAGTAGCAGTCTCATACTCTTTTGAAAAAGTACCCCAACTGAAACTCACTGATGCATTGCTTTGATGTAGGGAATATTCATACCAGCTTAATCAGAGATACATAACAAATGACAACAGTATACCAGAAGAATAATATATGGCCACATGTAAAATAGTATCTTTTGTTTAGAGCTTAAAGAGAATAAATTGTTTATAGAAAGGAAACCAAATAATAATTTATAAAGGCAATACCCTGTAGTATTCCCATACTTCTAATAAAAAGATCTATTTGATAAAAATAGGTGACCACCATACATATTTTCACATTAGTCATTAATACCTGTAGTTATTACACTGTAATTATTCTGACTTCTGACTTTGATATGTTGTCTGCAAATTTTTTCTTTGTAATTGAATTCTGTTCTGAAATTTTTTCTTTCTGTTACTTTAGCAGAGCAGTCTATATTTTGTCTGCAAATCTTTTCTTTGTAATTGATTTGTTTTGAAATTGTTTTTCTGTTATTTTAGCAGAACAGTCTATATTTTGTCTGCAAATCTTTTCTTTGTAATTGATTTCTGTTCTGAAATTTTTTCTTTCTCTTATTTTAGCGAAACAGTCTAAATTATTGTTTGTATTTGCTTGTGAAGGAATTCAAAAGCCTAGTATTTATGGCAAAGATTTCCTCAAGAGTTTCTTGACTCTCCTACTATATTTTCTAGTCATTTACCAAAGAGAGAGAGAAAGAGAGAGAGAAAGACAGTTGTCCCACCAAAATGATCTATACAAATTGAAAATTTAAATGATTTATTGTCAGAAACGAGAGAGGAATACTAAATTGATACTTTTGGCTTTGTTACAATTCTTTACTTCACAGGAGCATAAAGCTACCCTTAAGAAATTATAATACTGACCAACTGTAGTAAAATATTTGGGCTAACTGTTAGCACTTGTATGCCACATAGTGTTATGACCTAGGAGTCAACTCATTTTTCAGAAAAATGGCCTACTATTAAAAAACAAAACAAAACAAAACAAAACAAAACAAAACAAAAAAAACCCTAGACAACTTTTTTGAATAGTGAAGAATTGTAGGCATTAGATTTCACCTTTTGTACTGTGGCCAAACCTCTAACAAAGAAATTGCATGATAACTCCTGATTTTCTAGTTTTAGCTCTAGAATGAGGCTTTTGAATGACTCAAGTTAGTTACAACCTCTCCCCTAGCTTTGGGGATTTCAAATATAGAAAAACTCAATCTGATTTATCTGCTATTCCTAAATATACTGCATATTTGGTAATGTTTACTGATGGGTCAGGTACCCAGGATAAAAGTGTCCCATGTAAGTCTTCCTACACTGTGCTGACTTAAAACAAAACCTTGAAGGAACATGTTTCGTCTGGTGTTAAGTCTACACAAAAAGATAAGTGAATAGCAGTCACTAGAGCTGTAATTCTTGTTTCTGCATTTTATATACCCATACATAAACACACATACACACACACACACACACACACACACACACACACACAGATGGTGTCTGTCATGCAATAGAACAACATTTTTAAATTGAATTTTTAAATTCAATGGTAACTAAGATATTTCATGAAAAAGTGATAGTTGAATTGTTGGAGGTTTTAAAACTGCCTTCTCAGATATCAGCAATTCACTGGAGAGGTTACAAAAGGCAGAAGGATAAAGTTTCTAAAGATAATAACTTTTGGGGATAGAGCTCCAAAGGCTGCTGTTAAAATATGGTAGACTTTAGAAGTTCCCTAATTAATCTAATAATATACTTTTGTCCATTTTCAAAAAAAAAAAAAAGCTTCACAAAATAAAATGAAAAAAAAAATGATTATAAAAGGAGATTCAATAATTTGACCAGAGGCCTGACCCAGACGCTCACACCTATAATCTCAGCATTTTGGGAGGCTGAGACAGGAGGATAGCTTGAGCCCAGGATTTCAAGACTAGCCTGGGCAACATGACGAGACTCTGTCTCTACAGAAAAAAATTAAAAATTAGGTGTGGTGGCATGAGCCTGTAGTTCCAGCTAATCAGGAGACTATGGTAAAACAAACAAACAATCAAAAAAAAAAAAAAAAAAACTGACCAAATTATGGGAATTACCTAAAAGTAATTGCCATACCTTCATCTCTATTTACTTCACTAGTGTTTTATCATCAACAAATCAACCTAATAAAAGAAGAATTTTAAGAACAATAGACTCTTATTAAGCCTACCAAAAAATAATAAAAATTATTCGAGATATATTAAAGAGATACGTTATTTGTCAACAGCATCTTTTTGCAGGCCATTCCCAGGATAATCACAGGAAGTTCTCCCTGACCAACGTTACCTGATGGAAACTTTATGACAGTCAGGTTTCATGGAGCTAACATTATTCAATTTTGGGTAACACAGAACTCAATTTGTTTTCACAGAGCTAAATTATCCAATTTTGTTGTGTGTGATTTCTAGATGATATGAAGTCTTTCCCTCTTTTAAAGATAGTTTTTAGCAGGAATAAATGTTTTGTTAATAAACATAATTATTACTTTTGGGATACCAGAACACACTGACACAAAACGGAAGAAGTCACTTTATTTTTACTGTTTTATCATAATTTTGTAAAAATTTGCAAATTGCTATAAACTTCAGCCTTCTAGACAATTAAAGTAGTGAATCAAACTCTTACAAATTTATTGGCTAGGAAAAAATAATCTATTCAACAAATGATAATAGAAAACTGGACATCCATGTTAGGAAATGCATCTAGACAAAGGCTTTACACTATTCACAAATATTCCCAAAGACCATAGATCTAAATGTAAATGTAAACTTATATAACTCCTAGAAAATAATATAGAAATAAATCTGGATAACCTTGGTTGTGACAGTGACTTTTCAGAAAAAAGACCAAAGGCATGATCAGAAATAAATAACTGAGAAGCTGAATTTCATTAAAATTACTTTCAATAATTATAATATAACATTTGCTATATAAAAGGTACTGTGGAGAGTATGAGATGACAAGCTATAGACTGGCAAAAATATTTTTCAAAGATATATTTAAAGAAGGATGGCTATCTAAAATATACATAGAACACTTAAAACTCATAGATTAAAAACACGAGCAACTCTGTCAAAAAGTGAGCCAAAGACCTAAATAGACATGTCACCAAAAGGGATATACTACTGGAAATAAGCATATGAAAAGATGTTGCACATCATCTGTCTTTGGAGAACTGCAAATTAAGAGGACAATAAAACACCACTATACACCTATAACAATGGCCCAAATCCATAACATTAACAATACCAAATGCTAGCAAGAATGCAGAGAAACAACTTCTCTCCTCTTTGCTAGTGGGAATGCAAATGGTATCGTTACTTTGGAAGATAGCTTGATAGCTTTAAAAAATATTAACATACTCTTACCGTCTGATCCAGTGATCACATGCTCTGTGGTATTCACTCAGATAAGTTAGAAACATGTCCACACAAAAACCCTGTATATGAATGTTGATAGCAGCTTTATTCACAATTGCCAAAACTTGGAACCAAGTTGCTTGGTTGATTTAATAATAAATTGTGGTACATCCAGATTATCAAATATTAATCAGCACTAAAAATAAATGAACTAACAAAATACAAAGGCATGGAAAACATTTAAATGTATATTACTAAGTGAATGAAATTGATCTGTAAAAGCATTATACTACATAATTCCAACAACATGACATTCTGGAAAATGCGTAACTATGGAGTCAGCAAAAATATCAGTGGTTCACTGGGGTAAGGCAGGAGGGATGAGTAAACACCTGGAGCAAAAAGGAATTTGTATAGCAATGAAAGTATTTTGTGTGATACTGCAATGATGAATTTCTATTCAAATGTTATTATGCATTTGTCAAAATCCATAGAATATACAACACCAAGAGCAAATTCTAATGTAATTCTATAGAATTGGGGTGCTGATGCTGTATCAATGCATGTTTATAGATCTTAACAAATGTGCCACACTGATGTGGGATGTTGACTGAGGAAAGAAGCTGTGTATGAATGGGGTGCATAAAAGGGAACTCTGTACTTTCCACTTAATTTTGCTCAGCTTAAAACTGTTCTAATAAATAAAGCCTACTAAAAATGTCACTGTCTAACATAACACACAGTTAAGATGATCAAGAACTTCACCACTAGCCTTGTTAAAAAAATAGACTGACACCTGCAAACAACCAGTAATCTTACCTTTTATGTTTATGAGTGGGCAGCCTATGGTTTGGGAGTGAGACCATGTACTGTTCCTAGTTTAACTGAATCTATGTGTAATCCTGTTAAATACTTGGATTGGCTTCTTTTTTCCTCCAGAATCCCTAAGATAAGTCATAAGCACATGAGACGACAAGCCATATGAGGTCTGCCACATTTGTTGCTCAGCAGATGTCATCTACATAAGTGTCTTCAATAGTAAAGATCAGTTGTCACTACATTAGAAGGCATTCTTCAAAGTATTGCTGATCACCAAAACAAAAAACAACAAAAGACAACTAGGGTGGGGCTTCCAATGGGAAGCCAGCTTCTCAGGAATACTGGACTGTAGTTCTTAGTTCCCAAAAGTATTTAAAATTTACGTTCCCCAGAGTAACTTGTATTGATATCAAACTTAACTTAAAGGAAGTAGTCTAGCAATCCTATTACTATTTTCATAGACTACTCTGCTGTGCTACTTACAGCAGAGTTATTTAAATTAGTTTAATAATCACACTTTACTAGAAAATAAATATGTTGTTTATTGTATTACTTCTTCATATACCCCAGTAATAATCCCACAGTCTCATTTCTGGTCAGCTATAAATTGCACTCTGATTATAAGCATGGTCTGGGCTTATTGTCTTAGACTTTTCTTTTGTGTTACATTAACAGAATACTGTAGAATGGGTAATTTATAGAAGAAAATACATTTATTTCTTACAGTTCTGGAGGCTGGGAAGTCCAAGAGCATAGCACTGGTACCTGATGAGGGCTCTTCTTTTTTTTCCTTTTTTTTTTTTTTTTTTTTTTTCTCCCATGTCAAAAGAAGGCATTACTGACTGACTGAGTCAAGAGCATGAATGTTAGCTTAGGTCTCTCTCCCTTTTTTTATGAAGCCACTTGTGCCAACTTGGGGCTGCTACACTGATGACCTTTTCTAATCTTCATTACCTCAAAAGGCCCAAGCTCTTCACATTTTTATGGTGGCAATTAAGTTTCTAACACATAAACTTTAGATAACATATTTAAACCAGAACATTCAAAAATTCAACAGTCTGACTATTGATTAATGAAAGTGAGCAATCTTCATTAGCAATTTTTAAATAATAAAGTACAAGTTTTATATATTCATCCAGGTACTTCAGCTCTAAATTTGACACAAAAATGTTTTATTTGAAGGAAGGTGTAGGAAAAGAAAACATCTAATTAATAGACAAATTAAAATCTGATAGCTCAGAGTAGATACTGTACAAGACAGATCTAATGTCACTTGACTAAGATACAAGTTCTCTCTAGTGCCATACAGAAAAATAAAGATGAAATTTTATTATTCGTAAAGTTCACTGTTAAATTAGGATAACCATTGTTTTACATCCAATGCAAAACAAACAAGCAAAGCAAAAACAAACCAAAAAATTCATCGGATTAGTGATATAGGTGAGATCTGTGTCCCAACCCAAACCTCATATTGAATTTTAACCCCATAATGTAGAAGGTGGGGCATTGTGAGAGGTGATTGGATCATGGGGGAGGTTTCTCATGAATGATGTAGCACCATCCCTCTTGGTGGTGGAGTCAAAATAGTAAGTTCTCATGAGATCTGGTTGCTTAAAAGTAGGAGCTCCCACCTCTCTCTCACCTCCTTCTCTGACCAGAGAAAGGCTTGCTCCTCCTTTCCCTTGCATCATGATTTTAAATTTCCTGAGGCCTCCCAAGAGATGAAGCAGATGCCAGCATCATGCTTTCTGTACAGCAAGTTTAACTGTGAACCAATTAAACCTCTTTTCTTTAGAAACTACCCAGTCTCAAGTATTTCTTTGTAGCAATGCAAGAACAGACTCATGCAGTGGGTTTGTCCTCAACACTTAAAAAAAATGAGAACCATTTACATTAAACACTGGAAGTTCAATCTGTACCTTTCAATGGTGTCTCATTATAAGGCTCTAATACTAGATAATGGCTACGGGTGTCTTCGATTTTCACATTGGAGAACAATTATTTGGAAAAAAAGAACAACAGCTAAAGGAACTAAACTGTCATATAATCATGATGAAACTTATGGGATTGACTGAAACTTAGAATGAATTTATTGGGCCTTACAAGAAAAAAAAAACTTTTAAGTAAACATTTAGAAAGTGGTATGGTTTGAATGTGTCCCTCAAAATTTTATGTGCTGAAAACTTAATCCTTAATGAAAGTGTTAGGATATGGAGTATAATAAATGATTATTAATTTATTAAAAGAAATCCTTCATTGATGAATTAATGTTGTCATGAAAGAGAATCATTTATCTCAAGTGCAGATTATTATAAAAGTCAAGTTGGCCCCTCATACTTTCTTTTTCACATATGATTGTTTGTCTGTTCATTCTTCTGCAATGGCATAACATAGCATGATTCAACAGATACTTACACCATGCTCAAACACTGCATTTTTCAGAACTGTGAGTCAAATAAACCCCTGTTCTTTATAAATTACCTAGTCTGAGGTATTCTCTTACAGCAACAGGAAACAGACTAAGACAGATAAGGCAAATAAATATTTTGGAATAGGATTCTCCTGCTATTATCCCTTTCAAAAACATCAATTTGAACAACTTTTTACACATGAAAACACCTTCACAAAAGCTAAGAAAATTAGGTGAGGGATTACAGTATCAAAATATAGGATAGTAATCAGAAAAGATACATTGAAGAGGGTAGGAAGCACAGTTTTCCATTATGTATGTCACCTATCTCTATACCTATGAAAGTGCAACACAAAGAGCAGTACCATTTTCTTAGGAAAAAGAGAGGGAAGTAAGCACAGGACTTTGTGTTAGACTCTAACATCAAGACTTCCAAAGTAAATACCAGAACAAGATTGACTACATGGCCACTGACTCCAGTCCAGTGTACACAGGCTAAACCTTCAGACAAGCCCTGGAACCAGATGGAAAACAGTTAAACAAGTCTGCAGTGTGCATCACTGCTAACTGACTACAGCTGCCTTCAGCCCTGGACAAACATCAGTGTAAGCAGGCCTCAGTAACAATGGTAACCAGACATGTCTCAGTGCTGAGCCAGCTTTAGTGGCCACAAGCTTTGGGCATACCCTAGCATCACAGCAGCATCTGTGGCCATGAAATTCTGTCCTGGCATCATGACAGCCTGGGTGGTCCCATGCTTATGACACTCCCAAATGAGGCAATGGCTTCAGCAGTTCTGAGCATAGAAATCACACGAGATGGTCTGCCCAGAATTTATGCACAGACCTACTGTAATAGAATGTTTCTGGATAACACTGGCCTACAAATACTTTTACAAATGTGTAGTCATCAATATATAGCCATAAGAATCAAGAAAAATCAAAACATTATACTATCAGAAAGTCAAAATAAAGTACCAATAACTTATCCTAAAGAGAAAGAGATGTATAAACTGACTGATAAAACAATTCAAAATAAATATATTATGGAAACTTAGATAACTTTTATAAAACACATAAAATCCATTAAAAAATTGAGGAAATAAACAAATGATCAGAACAAGAAATGTATCGGAGCTTGAGATGATAAAAAGTAATTAAACAGAATACTAGAGCTAAAAATTATAATAAGTGAAAGGAAAATGCAATAGAGAGTATAAGCAGTAGAGTTAATGAAACAGAAGAAAGAATCTGTGAAGTCATACAGATTACTTGAAAATATACAGACAGGGCCACACATGGTGACTATGGCTGTAATCCCAGCACTCCTGGCTTACATGAAATCAGGAGTTTGAGAGGAGTCTGGGAAACAGAGTGAGACCCTATCCCTGTAATAAATAAACAAACAATATTTTACCATGTAGGCACATCCCATAGTTCTAGCTACTTGAGAGTCTGAGGCGTAAGGATTGTTTGAGCTCAGGAGTTTGAGTCCATAGTGAGCTATGCTTGCACAACTGCACTTCAAGCCTGGGCAACAGAGCAAGACACTGTCTTTTAAAAAATTAATAAACAAATAAATATAGAATCAGAGAAAAAGGAAAAAAGAATATTTAAAAATGAAGAAAGCTTATAGGATTAAAGGGACATCAAAAGAATAATTATTCATTTTCTAAAAATTTTCAAAGGATAATAAAATGAACGTGTAGAAAGTTATTTTTCTTAAAAATAAAGGCATAAAAATAAGGGTCACAGCTTTCCAATAAGATTTAATCTAAATAAGACAACCTCAAGATACATTATAATCGAACTGTTTAAAATCATATTCAAAGACAGGAAACTAAAAGCATAAAAATAAACAACACAAAACAGAATTCCAATATACCAGGCAGCAGACTTCCCAGCAGATATCTTACAGTCCATTTGAAAGTGATACATTATATTTAAAGTGCTGAAAAAAGATAAAAAAATAAAACAACGAAACTATCCACCAAGAAAACTGTACTTAGTAAATCTGTCTTTTGAAAAGAATGATAAAGACTTTTAAAGACAGACAAAATTTGAGGGGATTCATTACTACCAGACCTTTTCTATAGAAATAAGAGGCCAGGCATTGTGGCTCATACCTGTAATCCCAGCACTTTGGGAGGTGGGTGGATCACCTGAGTCAGGAGTTTGAGACCAGCCTGACCAACATGGAGAAACCTTGTATTTACTAAAAATACAACATTCACCAGAGGTGGCAGTGCATGCCTGTAATACCAGCTACTAAAGACACTGAGGCAGGAGAATTGCTTGACTCTGGGAGGCGGAGGTTGTGGTGAGCTGAGATTGTGCCACTGAACTCCAGTCTGGCAACAAGAGCAAAATTGTATCAGAAAAAAAAAAAAAAAAAAAAAAAAAAAAAAACTAAGTATATAGTCAAATTCAGAATACTCTAAATAGATAACAGTGATATGTAAATTATATCTTTATGATAAAGGTTAAAAGACAAATCTATTAAAAATGCTAAGAAGGAAATAATTTGAAAAGTGTAACTATAAGATCATTTTGTAAGCCTAGTTGTAATCACAAAGCAAAAATCCATAGTAGATCCACACAAAATACAAGGCAAGGAATCAAAAACATACCCCTAGAGAGAACCCTTTAACTGCAGAGACAATAAGAGAGAAAGAATGAAATAATCAACAAAACGAATAGAAAGAAATTAACAAAGTGGCACTAGTAAGACATTACCAAACAGTAGTAACCTTAAGTATAAAAGTATTAAATGTTTATAGTCAAAAAACATAAATTGGTTGAATGGATTTAAAAAAGCAAGACCCAACTACATTTTACCTACAAGAGACTCACTTCACCTTTAAGAACATATATTGACTTAAAACAGATGGAAAAACATATTTTATGCAAGTGAAAACCCAAAGAGAGCAGGATTAGCTCTACTCATATCAGATAAATAAAATTTAAGACAAACACTGGAAAAAAATATAAATAACATTATTATGTAATGATAAAGGTGTCAATTCATAAATAGGGTATAATAATTATAAATATACACACACCCAACATTGGAGCAGGTAAACATACAGAGAAAATATTTATATAACTTAAGGGGGATATCAACTGCAATAAAATCGTAGCAGAGGACTTCAATACTTAACTTTCAGCAGTGTACAGATTACCCAGCCATAAAAATAAATAAGGAAACTATTAAACGGCAATACAGACCAAGTAGAACAAACAAACATACACAGATATTAGAATGTGCACTATTCTCAACAATGCATGAAACATTTCTCATAACACATCATATTATGGGCTGCAAAACAAGTCTTAACAAATGTTAAAGATTCAAATTATATCAAGCGACTTTTCTGACCAAAATAGTACAAAACTAGAAATCAATAACATGAAAAACTGAAAAAAAATCACAAATACATGAAAGTTCAACAAAATGCCCCTGAACAACCAAAAAGCCAATGATGAAATTTAAAAGACAATTTAAAAGTTTCTTCAGATAAACTAAAATGTAAACACAACATACGAAAACCTATCATATACAGTAAAAATACGTTTTAAGAGGAAAATATATAGCATTAAACATGTGCATCTAAAAAAGGAGAAAGAGCTCAAATAAATTACCTGGTGTTATACCTTAAGGGACTTAAATATAAGAACAAATAAAGCCCGAAATTAGTAGAAGAAAGGACATAACAAAGATAAGAGCAATATAAAGAAAATAGAGAATAGAAAAACAAAAATGTTTTTTATTTAAAAATATGCAATTTGCAAATTTTGAGCTAAGGTAATTATGCAAAAAGAAGATTAGTAAGATCAGAAATAAAAAGAAGCTATTATAACTGATGCCACAGAAATACAAAGGATCCTAAGTGATATGATTTCGCTCTGTGTCCCAACCCATATTTTATGTTGAATTGTAATCCCCGCTGTTGGGAGAAGGACCTGGTGGGAGGTGATTGAATCATGGGGGCATGATTTTCCTTCCTGTTCTTGGGATACTGGGAGAGTTCTTTTATCATTCCATTTTCATGCTGCTGATAAAGACATACCTAAGACTGGACTGGACAATTTACAAAATAAAGAGGTTTAATATGGACTTACAGTTCCACATGGCTGAGAAAGTCTCACAATCATGATGGAAGGCAAGGAGGAGCAAGTCATGTCTTACATGGATGGCAGCAGGCAAAGAAAAAAGCTTGTGCAAGCAAACTCCCCCTTATAATACTGTCAGATCTTGTGAGACCCACCCACCACCATGAGAACACCATGGGAAAGACCTGCTCCAGTGATCCAGTTACCAGGTCCTTCCCACAACACATGAGAATTCGAGATGATATTTGGGTGGGATACAGGCAAACCATATCAGTTCTCATGAGATCTTCTTGTTTAAAAGTGTGTAGCACTTCCCCCTTAGCGCCCTCTCTCCTGCTGCCATGTGAAGATGTATTTGCTTCCTCTTTGCCCTTCCACCATGATTGTAATTTCCTAAGGCCTCCCAGCAATGCCTCCTATACAGCCTGTGGAACTGTGAGTGAATTAAATCTGATTTCTTTATAAGTTCCCCAGTCTCAGATAGTTCTTTATAGCAGTATGAAAATGGAAAACATTAAAAGACTATTATGAATTATTATATGCCAGAAATTTAACCTAGAAAAAAATAGATAAATTTATTGATACATACAACCTAACAAAATTGAATTACGAAACAAAAGAATATCTAAATTCACCATATACATATACATACACACACACACATATACACACACACACACATACACACATATATATACATATATATATATACATATATACATATATATATATATATATATATATATCAGATCTGACTGCTGAATTCTATCAAATATTTAAAGAAAAATATAACCTAAAATTTTTAGATGTAATCTTGCTCTATTGTCCAGGCTGGAGTGCAGTGGCATCTGATCTTGGCTCACTGCAACTTCCACCTCCCAGGTAGAAGCAATTCTCCGGACTCCTCCTCCCAAGTAGCTGGGATTACAGGTGTGCACCACCACACCTGGCTAATTTTTGTATTTTTAGTAGAGACAGCATTTCACTGTGTTGGTCAGGCTGGTCTTGAACTCCTGACTTCAAGTTATCCATCCTCCTCAACCTCCCAAAGCGCTGGGATTACAGGTGTGAGCTACCAAGCCAGACCAAAAAGTAACATCAATTTACCCAATTTCTTTTAAAAAATTAAAGTGAAAAAATCCTTCCAAACTCATTTTATGAGGTCCATATTGCCTTGATATCAAAACCAGAAAAGGACACAACAAATAAAGAGAACTACAGGCTAATATTCCTCAACAGTATAATAGCAAAACTAATTCAACAGCATATTAACAGGATTATTTACCATGATCAAGTGTGATTAATCCTAGAAATTCAAGGATGGTTTAACATAAGCAAACCAATAAGCTTGATACATCATATTTATAGATGGAAAGATAAAAAGCATACAGTCATTTCGATACTCAGTAAAGCATTTCATAAAATTGCAGATCCATTCATGGAAAAAAAACTCAATAAATTAGGTATTGAAAAATGGATCATACCTCAAGACAGTAAAGACTGTATATGGCAAACCCACAATTAACATCAGATTCAATGGAAGAAAATCAAAATCTTTTTCTCTAAGATCTGAAGCATGACAAGGATGCCCATTACATCACCTATATTTAATATAGTTCTGGAAGACCTAGGCAGAGCAATTAGGGAAGAGAAAGAAATAGAAGGCATCCAAGTTGGGAAAAGGAAAAGAAGTTACATTGTCTCTGCAGGCAAGAAAACAACCTGATTTAAAAATGGGAAAAACACCTGTTTAGATATTTCCAAAAAGAAGACATACAAATGAACAATAGGCATATGAAAAATCCACATCACTAATTATTAGAGTAACGCAAATCAAAACCACAATGAGATATCACCTCATTTCTGTTGGAATGGATATTATAAAAAAAGATGAAAGAGAAAATATGTTGGTGAATATGTGGAGAAAAGGGAACCCTTGCAAACCGTTGGTAGGAAGGTAGACTAGTACAGCCATTATGAAAAACAGTATAGAGGTTCCTCAAAAAACTAAAAATAGAACTACCATATGATCCAGCAATCCCACTACTGGGTACATATACAAAGTAACTGAAGACAGTATGTCAAGAAGATATCTACACTCAGATGTTTATTGCAGCACTATTCCCAACAGCCGAGATTTGGAATCAATATAAATTTTCATCAACAGATGAAATTGATAAATAAAATTGTTATATAGACACATTAGAACACTCTTCAGCCTGAAAAGAAAAAAAGTACTGTAATCTGCAATTATATTTATGAAACTGAAGGACTTTACGTTAAGTGATATAAGCCAGGCACAGAAAGACAAATATTACATGATTTCTCATATGAAATCTTAAAAAGTTGATCTCACTTAAACAGAGGGTAGAATGGTGATTACCAGAGACTGGGCCAGTTGATAAAGAAAGATGGGGAGATATTAATCAAAGGATACAGAATTATATAGTCATGTACTACATAACAATGGTTCAGTCAAAGGAGTCCCAAACACAATGGTGGTCCCATAAGCTTATAATACTATACTTCTACTGTACCTTTTCTATGTTTAGGAATGTTTAAATATACAAATATTTACCATTGTGTTACAATTGCCTACCACATTCAGTATATTAACATGCTATACAGGTTTTTAGCTTAGGTCCAATAGGTTACACCATGTAGCCTATGTGTGTAGCAGGCTATGCCATGCAGACTTGTGTAAATACACAAGTTATTTGCACAATAATGAAATCATCTAATGACACATTTCTCAGAATTTATCCTCATCACTGTGTCACATGACTATAGTTATATACTATAGAAATAAGTTTGACAGTTCTATTGCACAGTGTGGTGACTATAGCTAATGACAACATAGAAACTGAGTGTCTGTATCCGGAAAATGACCCAAATTCCACAATTTTTTGAGCATCAACATAACTCTCAAGGGAAATGATCTTTGAAGAATTTTGGATTCTGGGTTTTGAGACTAGGAATGCAAAAGTGGTAAATATATAATACAAACATTCCAAAAATTCCTCCAAAATTAAAATCCAAAATCATTTTGGATAAAAGATATTCAACCTGTACGGTACTCCAGAAATGTTAGAAGAGTGGATGCTAAATGTTCTCACCAAAAAAATGAGAACTACATGTACTGAGGCATATATTAATCAGCTACTTTTAAGCATTCCACAATGTATATGTATTTC
This sequence comes from Saimiri boliviensis, assembly GCF_048565385.1. Taxonomy (NCBI): domain Eukaryota; kingdom Metazoa; phylum Chordata; class Mammalia; order Primates; family Cebidae; genus Saimiri; species Saimiri boliviensis. The sequence goes on from NC_133451.1 coordinate 157,756,378, forward strand.
AATGCAACATGCTGTACACAATAAATGCATATAATTTTGTCAATTTAAGAAACATACATTGAAAAAACAAAGAATTAAATAAGCAATACAGAAATATAAATAAATAAATTGTGAGAAATCATACGTGACCTCTAGTAAGAACTTGCTTTGAGCTGAACTCCCAGCTCTTTTTCTTAATCAGTAAGACATGGCCTTCTTTAAATATAACATTTAGAATTAAAAAAAAAATAGATTTTAAGGCTTCAGTGCCAAGCAATGCCTGAGGCTGTGATTGGGTAAGTCTTCATAAGGAACTATCAAATTATACTTTAAAATGTGGAAACAAAAGCATTAAATACACCACACAAATTCATAAAATTAATCTCTGACCCGAAGAAATCTTTGTGAATTTCCAGTGAAGAATATTATTTAAGTTTTAACCTATGGTATAATATAGTCAAAGCCTTTTTCTTCAAATTAAATAATATATTTCAGTTTTAAAAATTTAGTGATTCCATTATTATATCATGATACTAATTATTGATTTGCTTTGTTTTTACTGTAGGCTTGGATTTTAGATGGTTCCAACTTCCCCCCAAAAAGGTAGAAATAAATAGAAATAATTAGAAACATTATAGTGTTACTATTTTATAATGACACAAAAAGGAGATTGTAAGGGCAAGTACAAACTAAAAATAAGAAACTAATTCTTCCTGTTGGGAGTAAGAAAAAAGACTGTCCCTCCCTTTTCATAGTGTCATTACTTTAAAAACTTATGTTTTTTCTTACTGTATATTTGAAATGTATGTAGGTCTTTGTAAAAGCTAAATATTTCTCCTCCAGCTTCACGACCCAAGGTTCCCTTTCTCAAGGACTTGGGAGCCATTTCTTTGAAATTAATCATCAAAGAAAATAACACCACTATCTCCCACCTTCTGTGGGATGCTAGGGACCTAACTTTGAAGAACCTCACTTTTCCAAGCTGCAAAAGTACTTCTGTTCATAGAGATAAGAGAAGTTTATTATTCCTTTGTATAACATCAGTTATCTATCACAGATAATCATACAATAGCCAGGCAATATTAGGATAAATTGTGACAAATGGTGCTTTCAAGTCCTCTTACTTGAGAACTAATTATTATTATTTTTTAATCTTGAGAACTTACATGTAATGGGTTGCATCTGCTTGGCTGTATAAAGGACGAGATTTCTTAGTAATATTACAGTTTCTTAGATTACCCCAGTTACTCACCACATTCTGGTTTAATAATTATTCAGTAATGATATTTTTTTTTCTCTTTTGTGGAGAGGTTTTGGGGCCTGGAGGGAGATTTTTCTTAAACTATATTTCCTCCAACAACAGTTGTCCAGTAAGCAGCTGTATTTGGAGGTTGGAGTCAGGAAAATGTTTCCTGACTACATATGGAAACAGTGTTTGTTAATATGCATGTATCTATGTATTGACACATTGTTGTTCTATGAATGGTATATAAAGCCACAAGATTGGCTGAGATCACTAAAGGATATAGGTACTCTTGAGACATCAAATCCTAGCACTGCGTCACTTCAAAACTTCAATATTAAAGGTTATATAAAAGAGAATCCAGCAATAACGTCAGAGGAAAGAAAACAACAACAACAGATAATCAGGTAGGGAGAAATGAGAGAAGCAAACAGTCCTAAAGCCAATGGAAGAAAGTAAAGGACTATCATGGATTTAATTGTGTGAACTGCTGCTGTTAGATGGAACAAGAAGATGCTGACAATGAAATATTGGATTTAGCAACTTAAGATCATTAGCAATCTTTGTACAACTGTTTTGGTGGTGAAGGCATGGGAAGGGTTCAAAAACCCACTTGAATGGATTTAAGAGAGCAGTTTTAGCAAGGTGTTCAGGTGTAGATTGGAATGTTGGAACTGGCTCGTAGGAAAGAAGAAAATAAAACACAACACCTCAAAGAAGTCACATCTCTTTCAAACACCACATCGAGTAGCTTGAAATGAGCCCTGATACCTTAAAATTTACCCTACTGGGAGCAGGTATTTATACTATTAATCTCAGAAAGCACTTCAAATTAGAGCTTTGTTCTGCAGAAAGCTGCTTGTTAAAATATTTATCAGTATACCACAGAGTGAAAATCAGATGAGAGTGAGTTTAAAATATTGAGAGAAAAAGTAGGAAGTAAAAATAATGTTCTCAAGAGGTTTTTCCCTAAAGAGGAGTAAAGAAATTGTGGAGATTGTGCAAAAGCTGGGGGCGGGGGGGAAGTGTTGTTACAGAGGTGTTTGCCGTTATTCTTCTTCTTTAATGTATTCGTTTTGTTTGTCATATAGAAGAAATGAAAGTCAAAGGAAAGCAGATTGAATGCTTCAGTCAAAAGGATAATAACGCGGCAGAGAAGAGAGAAGGAATGATCTCAAGAGTAACTTCTTGGGCTAGAAGGAAAGAATGGGACCTAGTGTGTAGGAATAAGGTGGGAATGATATCAGGCAGGAGTCTCTGAAGTTACTGCGAGGTGGACAGAGCATCTTGTCATTCCTGCAGACAGATGAGTGGATAAAGTGAGGAGATAAAGGTCGCGGAGGATCTCTTCTGTTTACGGTCATAATTCCCCAAGAGGCATTAAATTTTGAACATGTAAGGCCTGTGGCTGTTTCATTCTTTCACACAAGACTACCAAAAAAAAAAAAAAAAAATCAAGTTACAGTTTAATTACCTGAACATATGCTTTAAAATACATCGCATTCAAATTCTGACCCACTTAGGCTTATGTAGTAAATAGGCACAAATTGTGTCGTTTTTCCAAGTAGTCCATTAAATAATTTACCTGGAGGGTCCGTATGATACGACTTTTGTACACAGTTTCAGAAGTTCTCTAACCTGCATTAAGCTAATTTAACTCACACCAAAAAAATAACAGCACCAGTAATTAATTTTCTAACTCAGTCTATGAATAGTCACTTCAATGAAAATATGCTTCAGTCTGTTTGCTTTTAGTGACTGGTTGGATGAAAGTTATATTTACTAACATACTCTCTGGACAAACGTCTAAACGTCAATTTGACCACAGACGAAAATTATATTTTTTGTTCTACTCCATATGTTGTTTTGCCCAAGAATACATGCATTTATACACACCTTTGTGAGGGACTGTGTTAGAGGCACTTCTCCGGGTGGGCTGGGGGCTTTGCTTCAAACGCAGGACTTTTCCTGCCTCTGGTCGGCTAGAGGCTTTGTCTCCGCTTTTCCCGCCTCTGGCTCTTACGGACTTCGTCTCAGGTTTCCGGTCTCTGGCTCCTAGGGACTTTGTTTGGCAGAAACTTTTCCCGCCTTTGACCCTTGGGGGTGGAGGCTCCGTGACAGTAGCCAATCCGGTAAATGATTCAAATACAATTAATCCAGAGGAAGTTTGAAAGAACCCCTCTCATTGGACGAGAACACAAATGGGGAGGGAATAACTCAAGGGCGAAAGCTCGAGCCGCTTAAGCCTGGTGAGGCACCCGCTCCTGGTCCCCTTCCACAGCGCGGAAGCAGCCTTTTGCTCTGACTACTGAACTGCACTACGCACAGTCTTCGGGTCCATGAGTCCTATTTGAGCAGTAACATTCACTACTGAGGCGCCCTTTTCCATTCTTTGGAGTTGGGAGGCCGAGAACCTGAAAATTTGGTCGCAGTGAGTCTGGTTACGTTTCTCTCTCTATATGTATATACATATAATGTATCACACATGTATATTCGTGTATATAAATGGTATTACATGTTTTATTAAATTAAATGTACATAAATAATATGGTGAAAAACGATTTATTCTTCTTACATTATATAAAAATGCATATTGAATATTTTCAGGAATTCAATGGTTCATATATTATGTAATGCTTTTATGATACATATTTTTATTAACAAAGATTACACCTGTTGCTGAATATACTCACTGTTTTGTTTCTAGAAAAAGAAATCTTAGGTCAAATTAAATTTTTTTTTACATCTTTACAGTCATAAATTCAACAAGTCAAAAGGGGAAGGATAAACAGCTGTTTTTGTCACTACCTATCCAAAGTGTCAATAATATCCTATTTAACTGACAAAGTGACAAGCCCAGCATCTTTATTTTATCCTCATAATTCAATTTGCAAACATCGAGCCTGACTCCCTTACCCTCCAGGCCCAGTGTCAGCCTTATTGAATGAAAATTCAATTCTCACCAAAGGCCCTCAAGGGTAATTACTGGTTCTGTGGTGAACAGTTCTGCTGAAACAAAAAAGTTTTGCTGAAAGACATTGTTTGGTGAAATACAAACAATGTCTATTTGTAGTGATAAAACTTTCATCTCCCTGGATTTACATTTCACTTCTCTAGCAAAGCAACTTAATGATTTCTTTACTTTCTTTACTCTTACATAGGCACAAACATTGGTTATTTTTTTTTTTTTCAATTATTCTTAGTCTTTTCTTGTGGTCAGTTTAGAAAGCATACTGCAATTTTAGAATTTTTAATTTGTTTATAAATTTGTAATTATAGAATTATATTAATATTTATTTGGATTTTTAACCTACAAAAAAATTTCCTGAAGTTATTCTATGTAGTTTTTTATCTATTGGTGTTACTCATGTAACTGATAAAAAGCTTCGCGTGATTCTAACAAAATATACAGATGTTGTACTGGAGCGAGCCCCGTAGCCTTCCAGCTGTGGGACTACATATATACACACTCACTCTCTCACTCACACCGAGGTTATGGAAAACAACCAAAAACTAAATTACCTGAGCCTCCAGTGAGGCAACCTGAGCTTCTGGTGAGGAAATCTGAGCCTCCAATGACGTCTCATGGTAGGCTTGCCTTGTCAGGGTTGCAATGATCACGTCCGGTCCCCCGACTCAGGCCCCCATGACGGTCCCCTGATTTCCAGACCTGACTTACCTCAGGGGGTTCCTTGGACCCTGAGGAATTCAGGTGAGTGTCGGCCAGGTAGTGGCTCATCCTCCATGGGGCCAGAACTCTGGGGCCCCGGAACATCTCAGGGGGCACCTCCCCTAGAGGTCCCTGAGGTGGGAGAGGCCGCCCCGGCGAGACTCTGAGACAGCTTTTGTGGGGTGATGGATGAAGATAAATCTTGGTGGGACCTCCAAAATGTTGTACTGGCCCGAGCATAGAAAGTCAACACCAAGACAAAGGTATGCCAAATTGCAGGGGCTTTATTGCCGGCAGCCACTGAGGACTCACATCTCTCCAACCTGTGGCCCTGAAAGGAGGGTGTCAAGACCTTTTATACAGTAAGCCACCTTGCGGGTGAGAGTGAGCGGCCGGGGCAGGGGTGAGGGGCTCCAGACATTCTAAGGGCCAGTGGACTTTGGACATTCCATAAATCACCTCCTGGGAGGAGATGAGGGTGAGGGGCTTTGGACATTCTGATTGTTACTTAAGTGGTTCACAGAAGTGAAGATAAGCGTTAGTTTACACATTGTCTGGGTATGGTGGAAATTACAGACCTTAGTTACTTATTACAAGTCGCAGGGGCCAAGATGATGTAGGTTTGGACTGCTTTCCTGTCACATCAGGGTTACAGAGAGCAGTTTCAACAGAAAGCCAAGGTATGGTCGAGGTAAGCAGTTTTATGGGGCTTTTACCATGTCACACAGAAAATACATTTCTTAAAAATGTTTGAAGAGAGAAAGAAAGTATGATGTTTATTTATAACATGCTTTGAAAAATGAGAAAGCCATAGATTGAGATTTTGAACAAAAGTAAAAGAGATAATTTTGTTGTTTTTTATCATGCGGATTATCTCTGAACCTACAATTTAATTTCAAGATTGTCACTTAAAAAAAAAAAAAAAAAGAAAGAAAGAAAGAAAAAATTTGCCTTGCTACTTATCTGAATCAAATAAAAATGATTCTGTCTAAGACCTTTGCATGACACTTTATTTTCCCAGTTAGGTATCCAGCTGTATGTTTACCTGAGGAACTTAGCACTCAAAGATAACCACAAAATCACTTTGAACTCATGAAAATAGAAATATAGTGGTTTTTAAAAAAGTATAATTAATTAGAATTTTTTCTTTCCTGTCATCCAAAATTACATTTCCTCTATATTCATCCTAAAATAAGAAATAGAGCATCTTAGTTTCTAAATTTATCAAGTCTTCAATATTATTTATTGGTGTTATTCATGTAACTGATAATAATCTTCATGTGATTTTTAACCAAATATATGGAAAATACATTTATTGCAGATGTCTGAAGAGTGAAAGAAAGTATGATGGTTCTTAATATTTGTTTCTAAATTATGACATGAAATGAAAAATTTTCTTTGAGAAGATTTCAAAAGTGATAATATTAATAAATCTTTAAGTGTAAGGTAAGAGAAAAGGTGGGAGATACGAGATAAATTGTGATCTTATTTATTCAAATAGGATAAAATAACAGGACCATTTTCTGAGTAGTGTGCAATGCTAGAAAGATATAAACTTCATTCATTCCCCTATTTGTTCATTCAACTAATTTTCCTGCAGCTCCTATTTGTGCCAGGTATCTTACCAACTATGAAGGATGAAGCAATAGATAAGAAAATATGCCAGCTCTACCTTAAGGAGAGTTGAGTTAAGAGTAAATAGTGAAAATGTAAAAAGTACCTAATTAAGTGTTGATAATTTTTACAAAATGTGAAGGATATGTTTACAAGCAGTGTCACCAGACACTCCATCTGGCCCAAAAGGTTACCTGCATGTCTCCTGCATTTTTTTGGGTCTGCTGTCTATTTGCTCAGTGACTATATAACAGATCCTGTCTTACCAAACTGGAGAACTTGTAGCTGTCCTTTGGATTGCACTATAGTTTCTCCAACAAGGTCTTTCAAGTTTGTCCTTCTTGTGGTACAGTTCCTCAGTTCTACAGTGCTACACACAGTGTCTTATATATCATAATTAGTCTTTTATAATAGTTTAATAACCCTTTATATTAAACGTACTATTTAAACCATCATGTAGTTGCATCCTGATGGGATACAGACTGATAGAGGTAGGCATTATTTTTTTTTGTTTTGTCTTCCATGGAAAAACTTAGACACAGAACAAATAGCATGAAAAATTCATATATCTGGTAAATAACAGACTGGGATTTGAGCTGAAATGATTTTGAAATCCATTAAGGGAGATAGTCAATTGAGAAAAAAAGAAACAAAGGCATCTGCGTATAATGAAAGTAATGTAACTTGATAATGAGTCAAATAATTAATACCAATTAGGTATATTTTTTAAAAAGATGATAATAATAAAAATCAAGAGAATAAAGAAGTAGAAAAGATACCTGTGGCCACTCACTGTGCCTATTATACAACAAAATTCAGAATGTTCAATGTCCTCTCAAACAGCAACTTCAGAGGAATATTGGAGAATAATGGAGGAATTTCTTGGCAGAATTGCCTTGGTATTGAAGACAGTCATTATGAAGGAGACTGTCAAAACATATTAAAAAAAAAAAAAATCACACAAACAACAAGGACCTCAACAAAAGCTGAGCAATGCAGCACAATTATAAAACCAAGAAAGTAAATGGTTTGACACCATGATGATGTGGGGTAAAAATCGATTCAGCACCGGAGAGCTTATGTTTAGATTTTGACTCCCTCTTTCTAGCTGGGCTATTGGAAGCATGTTCTTAATCTCTTTATGGTTCAGTTTTCATTTACGAGAATAGTTGCTGGAGGAGTAAAACTGCAGCTGGATTCCTTGGTTCCCACAGCGGGAGCCTGGATGCCTGGGTGAAAAATCAGGAGTCCTAAGGGCTAGGCCACCATGGAAGTAGCTAACTGGAGCCGGCACTGAAGTTCTTCGCCTTCCTAACCCCGAAAAATGGAGAAAGCGGCCCCAGAGGCGTGGTGAGTTTTACAGCTAAAATAAAACTTGTGGACCCAAAGAGGATGCGAAAGTGCAGTTTATTAGAGACAGTGAAAGGACAATCCCATGCTTTCGTCGAGTGGTTCCCGACCAAGGATGCCTTCCAGGCAGGAACCGCTGGGGACTTTCACTCTTGAGTTATTCCCGCCCCTTTCATGTTCTCATCCAATGAGAGGAGTTCTTTTAAACTTCCTCTAGATTGATTGATCTTTGACTCCATTACCAGATTGGCTACTTGTTTTATAACCCTGAGTCACAGAGCCCCCTCCTCCAAGAGCCAGTGGTAGGAAATTCAGAGACAAAGGGTCCTACCTGGCTTGCCAGGGCGTGAAGGAGAAGCAAAGAGCTCTACCTGGTCGGCTCTGGGAAACTGAACAAAGGGCCCTAGCCTGCCACCTGAGAAGGGATAACTGAGAGTTCCTGCACACTAAACAATGCCGCCCCCCCCACTCCCAACAACAATCCCTCCCTTCCCCGCCAGCGGACCCCGGGAAGTCCCTCTAACACAGTCCCTCAGAATGAGGATAATATCTAACTTTCATGGTCGTCATGTGTATTAAAGAATAGGTATAGATTGCAGACCAAATGAAATGTCAACATATATCAGCTATTATCAGTAGTACTATAAGTAATCAATAAATAACCTATTCTTGAATATATGACAGATGTGATAAATAGCATTGTTTCAAACATTTGTATAGAATGTTAGTATAGTTATTTGCATATATTAAAATTCAAAAAGCAATCATGTCATTTATTTGCCATGCTAACTTTAATATCGTACATAATGTTTTATATCTTATGTTATGGAGTTGAGTTGGGCATTTGTAAATAAGATGATTGTATGCAAACCTCAAGTTTGTGTTAGAAGTACGATTTTGGCTGGGCGCAGTGGCTCACACCTGTAATCCCAGCACTTTGGGAGACCAAGGTGGGCAGATCATGAGATCAGGAGTTTGAGACCATCCTGACCAACATGGTGAAACCTTGTCACTAAAAAAAAAAAAAAAAAAAAAAAAAAAAAATAGAAAAATTAGCTGGGCGTGGTGGCTACTACTCAGAAGGCTGAGGCAGGAGAATAGCTTGAACCTGGGAGGTGGAAGTTGCAGTGAGCCAAGACCGCATCACTGCACTCCAACCTGGGTGACAGAGTGAGATTCTGTTTCAAAAAAGAAAAAGAAAAAAAAAAAAAAAGAAGTACTATTTAATTGTGATGGTTGGTGTTTTGTTTTTGTTGTTTAGTTATTTTTAAAAATCTAACAGCATGATCAAATAGAGAGGATCCAGGTTTGTTGTCAGGCAAATCCGATGTAGGAGCTGCCTGATCCTGGGAAATTTATTGCCCTTTTCTAAGCTTCTGGGAATAATGTAAATCAGCTCCTAGGATTGTTGTGATAGTTAATGTTCTAGGTAGTCATAATTTAATGTTCTACCAACGACTTGCAGCTAAAACCAAACCCAAGAAAACTAATTTTCATATACTACCCAGAAAACCACCAACTTTTAGGTCAAACATCTTTCCTCACGGCTTGTTGAAATGGTGATCCAAGTTGACACAGATGAGACAAGAATTTCAGACCAGAACTTAAGTAGCATGGGTTCATGCAGTGTTTCTAAAAAGGGATTATTTTCACATATAATTCCTGCATGAAAGATGAAGGGTTTTTTCTCTCTAACGTAATGTCAGTGCCCTCAAGACAAGTGTTGAAACGAGTATAAATATATTTTCTCATTGACTCTGTTTAATGTAACCAAAAGGCAGGTTCACTCACTCACCACTTGCAGAGTTCAATTGACAAGAGCAAGGTCTGGTATAAAGAAATTGACTTTTTATTCTAAAACTGGCCTAGTGGAAAAAATGCAGGCTTTCTGCCTTAAGGGTATCACTTTGCTTTTGGAGTAGAAAACAGGTACTTTTAAAAATCCGAGACAAAATGTCCATGATGCCTTACCTTCTTGACAATTGGTTCAGCGTCTTCATGGGCAAAAACTGGTTTTAAAGGGGTCCAAAAACTGTAGCCAGGCATACTTTGGGTCGTGAATTCAATTTTATCTCTCAGTACAAGCTCCTCCTGGTGGGTGAGAGTTCAGCTCTGGAGGTGCTAAACACATAGATGAACTTGGCCTGTAGGGAGTGTCTGGTGAAGAGGAGGTAAAAGGCTACAATTACATTTCTAAAGAGCTAAGTAGGAAGTAGGAAAAAGGAGTAAAGAGAAAAGAAGAGAGACAATAAATAATTAAAATATTTTCTTAAAAAAATGGGGTACTCAGTTATACTAACAAGTGTTTGAGATAAAAATTTATAATTTGGTTTACAGTAAATTTGTATAAAATTCACACCTGGTAGCTGACAAAAATTTAATTCCAGTTTGTCTTTACACAAGTTTTCACATTTCAAGGCTGTACAACACACTACTGTGCCTGAAAAATAATTAAGATATTAATAATTTTTTCTTTATTTTCATCTTTTCAGAAAACATGATTTCTCACATGCTATGTATATATAAATGTGTGTGTGTGAATAACAGCAGTCAAAATTAGACCCAGGAAATTACAAAACAATCAGTGTTCAAATCCCACAACTGTCTCAATAAAGTGAAACATTAGGAATTTATACCTGCGTATGCCTTTACCTGCACTATTTTCTACATTGGGCTGGATGCCTTTTATTTGCTCCTCTAGATTTCTATCTACTCTGATTCATCCTTTTTGCATTAGTCAGTTTTTGCACTGCTATAAAGAACTATTTGAGACTGAGTAATTTCTGAAAAAATAGGTTTAATTGACTCACAGTTCTTCAGGCTGTGCAAAAAACATGGTTGGAAAAACCTCAGGAAACTTACAGTTATGATAGAAGGTGAAAAGAAAGTAGGTGATGTCTTCACATGGGAGAGCAGGAGAGAGAGAACAAAGTGGGATGTGCTACACATTTTTAAACAACCAGATCTTGTGAGAACTCATCCACTAGCATGAGAACAGCAAGGAGGAAATTCACCTGTATGATACAGTCACCTCCCACCAGATCCCTTCTCCAACACTGGGGATTACAATTTGATATGAGATGGGGGGACACATATTTTCAAAGGATATCACTGCTCTATGCCATAGCTGACCCATATGTATGACAACAATGGCTCCTAAGCATTCCAGCTTCCTGATGAATTGTAGCAATAAAAACCCAACTGGTGTTTGGAATGAGGGAGGTGAGTAGGGTCAGAGTATTTGTTTCCTTGGCTCCTTCCTTGAAGGGTCGTCTCTGGCTGCCTAGGTCCCTCCAAAAAGCATCACTTATGATGCTTATTCCATATCCCTGTGATTCTCCTTCTCCTAGTCTTTTAGGATATAGGGATGGTAATAACTTCACTGTAATGCTAGCCTTGAGGTCCTTATGGTTTCTTAGACTATGTCTCTGTAAAATAGAGTAATTTGAGTGCACCATCTGTTTTTTAAAGGGGGCTCTGATTAATAAATATATAAATGTATTGAATGTATTATTTAAAGATAATGCAAAATTACTTTTGTGTTATGTGTTTAAGCACTATTTTACCATAGAGGCTAAATTATGAATGTATTATAGATTAAATATTTCTTATATATTAAACATATTTACATCACACATGATATGTTGAATTTGGAATGCAATTAAAAGCACATATTCTTTTTATTTTATCCAACTCCAAACATGAAAATGTTAATTCTAAATTTCTATTTTTGAATTCATTTCAATAGAGCACTGTTTTGTTACTCAGAAGAGATGGTTGGAAAAGTTTATGTTCACAGTTTAAAGTTTCCTGTTGTTTCTAGTTTTTTTTTTTTTAATTTGAAATTAAAATACATTTGAAGCTGCTTTGCTTTTGAAAATGGCAAAGCGTTGATATAATATTATTTGTCTCTTTCCTTAATATGCCTTCTCTGTTTGTGTTAATCACATACGTTATTAAGCTTGTAGCCTGGTACTTTTAGGTAGTATATAAAGAGCTACCTTAAAGCAATTCAAACACATCAACCAGCAGGAAGCTCAAATAGCTACCCTGATATGCTAGTCCCTTAAGGGAAAATATTGTTCTTAAAAAAAAAAAATTAGAAAACAGAACTACTACATTTACTTTCAGAACAAGAAAAAGGCTTTCTGTAGTAAGAAAGTCAGTCTACTATTTGCTATTAAAAACTTGTTTTTCCATAGATTTGCTGAGACTGAAATAGATTTTAATCAACTTTCACAAAACTTACTCCATGTTTCCTAACGGCCTATTGTGCCTATTTACTCAAGCCTAGGCTTTTGTTCTGTTCCCTCACATAAAGCCTCAAGGGCATTGACATTCTTATGACATTGTGATCACTAGACTTTAGATGACTCTGTACCACTATCTTATTTTTCATCCTTGTCTCATTTCCCAGCCACGTTAGGATGAAGTGTATAATAGCCTAGGCTTCTTGTGGATTGTTCACTGAATATGTCAGGAAACAGCCTGTGTTACCTCCAAGAAAAGAAGCCCTTTCTTATCAATGCCATAATTGCCATCCCAGTCAATATTAGCTAATTGAAATACCAGTGATTAATGATCTATCCTTTTAAAGGCTTTTTCTTATCTCAGTGAAGTTTTGAAACCATGCCTAGAAGGTCTATATCATTTTCCAGTAATCTTTTTTTTTTCTTTTCTCTTCTAGTTTTAATTTTCCTGTCTTTCATCTTCATAGAAACTGTCCCTACTCAGGTGTCTAAGCTACATGTGTCATTTATTTCTTTTGTCACTGTCTCCTTCCTCATTCATATTGCCATATATCTTTCTGTCCTGTGGTGTCTATCCCTTTAATAGTACATATTTATCATGGTATTTTATTCCTTTCCTCTGACCAAATACAGTTTAGAGAAAAGGCACAAAGAAAAAGGGAGTCTGATTAGCTAGTGACAGTTCTAATTGCTTAGATGTTAGATAAATAAGATATTATGAAAGTCAGTTTTATCAAGTCATCACAACCTAGCTTTTCTTAAAAACAGAGAAAATGTTCAAGGACTTTGAAACACACAACTGTAAGCTTATAAACAGAAAAGTCAACTATATATAATGTATTAATGTATGAAACACCGTTTTGTTGTTTTGACATTATTCTCATCAATAGTATACCAACGTTAGTTTTATTCTGCAAACAGTTCAACAAAAAGGAAGCTATTCATCTGAATTGTAACTAGGTCAGGATCTAAAAGTAAACAATAGTTTCACCACAATAATGCCTCAGAGAACATACAAGTTTTTAGTGATAAGTCTACACTTATTGAAAGAGTTAATGAGAAATATAGCTCCTTAAAATTTACCTAATATAAGTACAAACTGTGGAGTTTTGTTTTGTTTTGTTTCTGTGTATGAGGATGTAAACTAAGCAGAAGCTGACAAAAAATCATATCTCCTGAATGCACCTTCTTCCCATAGGCTTAATAGCCTAATTCAGAGGGATATAAAGAACATTTATTATTCTAATATTACCTTAGTGTCATTTTGACATACCCATAGAATTCTAGAGATAAATGACTATTATAAATACATAGTGGGAGGATCAATACTGAGAAGCAGTTTAAATGTCATTTGCCATTTATTTGCTGTAACAGACTTTTAAAATCTAACATTTATGGTAATGTATACCAAAAATGAGTTGTAACGCAGGACATTTAGTAAGACTTGAAAAAGACATAAATAAAACAGTATTAGGGTAGTTTAAAACTTCATATGTCTTGAGAGGTTAAGAGTCAGTTTTGAGATTAGTGAAATCTTTTATTCAGAGAATGATGCTGACAGGAAGCTTTCTCATTGCAATACATCCCTTCACCTATCCCAAGGAAAAAAAGGAAATTTTTTGTTTATTATTTCAAGTTAGAGAGATAATTTTTAAAATAATGCAAATAATTTAATATGTGTCCCTTGAAATTTGGAGGAAACTAGGAAGCCAAACTCTGTGTCACATCTGTGTTATATATAAAGAGAAGTTGGAAGAATCAGCATACGAGGTCAGAATAGAAGGTTGATAGAATGTAGCTATGTTCCAGATTCTTTTGGGAAAATGAATGCATACTTGTTTTCAGTGAATTTCATACTGCTCACTTACATATGCTATGCACAAAGGGCACATTTCTCAAGGCTTAGCAGAAGAGTAAGACATAATGTAATGAACATATGCATGCATTTGTCTTTATAATAGAGTGATTTACAATCATTTAGGCATATATCCAGTAATGGGACTCCTGGGTCAAATGGTATTTCTATTTCTAGATCCTTGAGGATTCGCCACACTGTCTTCCACAATGGTTGATCTAATTTACACTCCCACCAACAGTGTAAAGGCATTCCTATTTCTCTACATTCTCACCAGCATCTGCTGTCTCCAGATTTTTTAATGATCGCCACTCTAACTGGCATGAGATGGTATCTCAATGTGGTTTTGATTTGCATTTCCTAATGACCAGTGATGATGAGCATTTTTCATATGTTTGCTGACTGCATAAATGTCTTCTTTTGAAAAGTGTCTGTTCATATCCTTCACCCACTTTTTGATAGGGTTGTTTCTTTTTTTCTTGTAAATGTGTTTAAGTTCCTTGTAGATTCTGGATATTAGCCCTTTGTCAGATAGGTAGATTGCAAAACTTTTTTCACATTCTGTTGGTTGCTGGTTCACTCTAATGATAGTTTATTTTGCTTTGCAGAAGCTCTTAAGTTTAATTAGATCCCATTTGTCTATATTGGCTTTTGTTGCCATTGCTTTTGGTGTTTTAGTCATGAAGCCCTTGCCTATGCCTATGTCGTGAATAGTATTGCCTAGGTTTTCTTCTAGGGTTTTTATGGTGTTAGGTCTTATGTTTAAATATTTAAGCCATCTGGAGTTAATTTTTGTATAAGGTTTAAGGAAGGAGATCAGTTTCAGCTTTCTGCATATGGCTATAGCAAAGACTTGGAACCAACCCAAATCACCATCCAAGATAGACTGAGTAAAGAAAATGTGGCAAAATGTATCATGCAATGTGTGTATGGAATACCAAACAGCCATAAAAAAGGATGAGTTCATTTTCTTTTCAGGGACATGGCTGAAGCTGGAAATCATCATTCTCAGCAAACTGACACAAGAACAGAAAACCAAATACTGTATGTTCTCACTCACAGTGGGTGTTGAACAATGAGAGCACATGAACACAGGGAGGGGAATCTCACACACTGGGGGCTGTTGGGGGTGGAGGGGCTTAGAGAGGGGTAGCAGGGGGTTGGAGGATTGGGGAGGGCTAACATTAGGAGAAATACCTAGTGTTAATGATGGGGGGATGGATGCAGCAAACCACCATGACCCGTGTATACCTATGTAACAATCCTGCACAATCTGCACATGTATCCCAGAGCTTAAAATATAATTAAGAAAAATACATAATGCAATGATACTGTTTCACCACTACAGGGGCTCTGCAGTTGAGAATTCCCAGGTATGTAAGGAGGAAGTGGAGGGAGAGCCTATAAACCCCATGAGTGATTTGTGAAAGAAGGAATAGTCTTAAACTCCTGTCAAGTCCAGTTAGTGAAATATCAGATGTGGACATTGCCAGGCCAGAAAGAACTTTATTACACATTATCCTCCTATTCCCTTTTTGCTCCAACAGTGAAAGGCAAAAACTCAAGAGTCTATGAGCTAGAAAAGTATGAAACAGGGACATGGATGAAGCTGGAAACCATCATTGTCAGCAAACTGACACAAGAACAGAAAACCAAACACCACAAGTTCTCACTCACAAGTGGGTGATGAACAATGAAAACACATGGACACAGGGAGGGGAACATCACACACCAGGGCCTGGCGGGGTGGCTGGGGAAGGGATACCAGGGGGTGGAGGAATTGGGGAAGGCTAACATTAGGATAAATACCTAATGTAGATGACGGAGAGAAGGATGCAGCAAACCACTATGGCATGTGTATACCTATGTCACAAACCTGCATGTTCTGCACATATACCCCAGAACTTAAAGTAAAATTTTTTAAAAAAAAAGAAAAGTATGAAACACAGAGCAGAAATTGAAAGAAAAATCAGTGTCTACACATGCTTAGATAGGAGTCAAGTCTCAAATCTAAACCAATTTCCAACCAACTTCCAAAGTTTGAATATTGAATATGGCTGGACTTTGTAATTACTAAAGTAATATTGTAGTGCCTAAGAGTGACCAGAAATGTAGTGGAAATATCCAGTAACCTGTTGCTAAGGTAAGCTAATTTATGGAATGGCTTTAAAGGCAGAGAAGCTTTCAAAGTATACACTTGTATTAAGACTTTAGACCACAACTTATTTTTTGTTAAGAATTACAGTTGCACAAGTTATGTGACCTTGGGCAGGTAACACAATTACTTTGATTCTATTTTATGCCAGCAAATGATGACAGATATGATGACAAGTCCCAAGATCCAGGGACCAGCTGAAAAATGCCTGACAACAGTACACAGAGACAAGTTAAGAACTTATAAACTATTTTTAAAATGTTATACTTCTATTTTATAACTGAGTACAATCTGAAAAGATTATAAAGAGAAATTGCAAGCAAATAACTAGGATTATATTTGTCTGAACTCATAAAAACACTTTTATTAAATATAGCAAAATGCAACATCAAGAATTCTATAAAACTGCTCAAACTCTAATCTTACATAGAAAAAATACAGCCATTTAAAAATAATTTTGAGATAAAATGTGAAAATATATTAACATTTTAGCA
The DNA here is from genome assembly GCF_048565385.1 of Saimiri boliviensis. NCBI lineage: Eukaryota > Metazoa > Chordata > Mammalia > Primates > Cebidae > Saimiri > Saimiri boliviensis. Next base: position 157,772,988 of record NC_133451.1, read on the forward strand.
CTGGGAGAAAAGTTCATGGAAAGCTCTAGTAGAGTTGGTTGATAAATATCTTATTCTCCAATGTCTAAGTAGTTTGAAAATGTTCCTACCTTTAAAAAGCAACTAGCATAGGACAGTATGTACTTCTACAAAATGTTAGGTATGGTAGATTTGGAAAAAATAATGTTATTATTGCACATACATTATATTCTGAAATGCTCAAATCTAAGGAAGTCTAACAGTAAAAAGTTTGGTTTACATATTCAGAAGTAAAGATAAAGTTTTCAAAGAAATGTTCCATTGTTGTCAGGCTGTCACTCCCAATAAGGGACATAATTGAAGCTGTACAAAAGATTAGCTGTGAAGGAAACCATGAATGTTTGATAGTGAAAACTACAAATTACATTTTTTTATTTTCTTTCTTTTGTTAATTTTAAAGGGAGCTAGGTCTAGGTGTGTATATAGGGATGGTTTCCCTTTTTTTTTATGGTTCTTAATTAATGATAATTTGTCAATAGTGCAAAGAGTTACCTTTTCTTTCAACAGGACAAAACTGTTTATATTAAACAGCATAGTTGCAAAACAGAGTTTTATTAATAAATATAAAATTCTAGTATAATATCTGTTAATTGTTTTCTATTTACTAAAAATTATTGATGGAAAAAATGGTATTTGGTAGGTTGGTGGGGAAATATATCAAATGACAAAAATGTTTTAGAGATATTACTAGGAATAAAATTGTAATAAAGTATACGTGAGTAACAAGGCAACAAATATAATTGTAATCTGAAAAATTCAAGGAAATTTTCTTGATGTTATGTAAGATAGGATCTACTATATATTATGTAAATTCAACATGTAATGTTGGTGTTTAGCAATGTAAAAATATCTTTATTTATTGAAGATCCCAATAATACATATATTTGGAATGCAGTATGTAATCTCAACCAATTTTTCATTTAAAAATATAAACAAATCTAAATAAGTTCTGCAGTTTTTTTCTATATAATTCAGTATTACTTTGATTACAATGGTGACTTAGTCTGTTTTCCATTGCTATAAACAAATATATGAGGTTAGGTAATTTATTTTAAAAATAGATTTACTGTGCTTACGGTTCTGTAGACTGCTCAAAGGAAGTATGGCACCAGTGTTTGCTTCTGATGAGGGCTCACAGAACTTCCATTCCTTGTAGAAAGTGAAAGGATGCAAGTATCACATGGTGAGAGGAATGAAAGGAGAGGGAAAGTATCAGGCTCTTTTTAACAATCAGACTTCATAGTAACCGATACAGTGAGAATTCACTTATTATCTCTAAGATGGCACCGAGCTATTAATGAGACACCTACCATTGTGACTCAAAACACTTCCCACTAGGCTAACCTCCAACACTGGAGATTAAATTTCAACAGAAATTTGGAAGAGACAAATATTCAAACTATATCAAATGATCAGAAAACTAAATTCAAAATATTTGGAGGAAAATTATTAATATATCTTCCACTGGGCAGTTTCATAGAAAATTATTAATATATCTTCCACTGGGCAGTTTCAAGACATGAGTATCTTATTTCTTTTTAAATTTATTGACACTGCATTAATTGACAGAACATTACACTTGGATTGGACTCCTCTTCTGGATCAAAAAGACTGCTATGGCACATGAAAATTTCTCTGTAAAACCCAGGCTTCACTGTTTAGAGAAGAATGGATACACAACAGAAATTTGGGGAGCTGACTGACCAGTCTTAGGGACATATAATCTAAACTAGAGTTGGAACATAACTCAAAGTACATGACCTAAGACTAAGGAAGACATGATTCTCGAAGAGAAAATGTTGACGAAATCAACATTGTCAATAAATAAAACTGTCAAGAAAAAAAAAAAAAAGCACAAAGCAATACTGTACTGCTGCAACATTTTAGAAGTGATCATATAATTGGTATGCATTATGCATTAGTTTGCAACAGTTCAAATATTTAATGTTTATTCATCCATGCTTTTCTCATTGGATGCTGACAAAAATAAATGAAGTTGAAGTCTGTCAACTGAAGTCATTTCTACAGGATGAGAAACTAAAATGAGAATGTTTATGTGGCATTTATATAGCCAGATAGCTAGTTAGTAGCAGGATTTTAGTTAAGTTCTGTCTGCACTCTAAAAATACAAGCACTTTACATTTTTCTATATTGTCCCCAATAGGTATTGAATCAATTTTGAATGAAGCAATAAATAAATGAATAGGTAACTGCCTGAAATAAAAGCTGTAGTTTTCCTGAAGCAGACAGGAAGACCACTGCCATGACCTAATCTAAACCTCTTGTTTGGTTGTGAACCATATACTCTTAAAACAAACACACAAACAACAACAACAAAAAAAACAAACCTGAATGATTATAACTACCATCTCATCCTGTGTAGTCACTCTTGACTGGGTAAGAATAATAAAAAGACAGTGAGACTGAATAAACCATAACAACTGACCAACACCAAAAGTAGAGGAGAGAATCAGTGTTCTTTATTAGAACAGCTTAGGGAAAGAAGTTTGGTGGACCCAATGAGGATGTGATCATAGCATATCCATTTTTATCAACAGCTTAAAATGGATGACACACATTTATTCTGCCAATATTATTGAAAACCAAGTGAATAGCAAAGCACTTATAAGTTTGTTTTTTGTGTTGTATTTTTTTTAATCCAAGGATACAGTGGAATCCATTTTTCCATTCACTTTTTCCTCATTTTCATAGTCAAAACACTATTTCTCTTTTTTTTGTACCTCTAATTTTCAACCCTGATAGGAAGTTTTTTATTCAGTAATTTTTCTAGAATATAGAAAGCAACCATGTAAACCCTATGTGATGAGTCTTTCCTTAAGACTCAACAAAGAAACTGTTTATTTTATTTATTTTTAAAAATTTTCCCTTGCAGTTCCAGCTAAAGGGAGAAACTGCCTACTTTAAAGATGAGCTTTAGGGAGGATGGCTTGAGCCTAGGAGTTTGAGGTTGCAGTGAGCGGTGATCATGCCACTGCACTCCAGCTAGATGACAGGGTAAGACTCTCTTCAGAAATAAAAAACAAATAATAATATAAAAGAAATAAGAAGGTGCTTCAGCTTACTTTTGTGAAATAAAAATTCTACATAATTACCATGGGGGAAAATTTTCAAACTTAATTAACGCTTGTATTCTTAAACCTAAAGAAAGTACCATTTTGTCTACAGCTAATAACAATAAAGGTTAAAATTATCTAGCTGAGGATTTATCACTTATGGAAATCTTGCAACTTTTGATAAAGTCTTTAGTGACATTCATAGTCGTGGTCCACTATGAATTTAACTTACAACATTTTATATTCTAATAAATAATAATCTGAACTGCGATGTCATAGGTAAATTTTTATCTATTCAAAGTAAATCATACGTGGAGTGCAGGATATCACTGAGTTGCATTTCTGTAGCTTGACACTATATGATCCTCAGGGGTTTTGAGAAAGTCTCAGACTATCTGTCTCATTTAATGATAACCAACTACTGTAAGATCTTATCACTCTATAGCACATGTAACTTGTACATTCATTTTTGAGAGTTCTCTTACGTGTCACTTATGTGCTAGCAACAATTTGTTTCTTAGGAATCAAAGAAAAACAAAATATTCTTCTGGTCATTTTGTCTGAATTGAAACAACATAGACCCTGAAGATACTTGCAGTTTAATTGACTTGTAAGAGACACAGAAGTCATTTCACAACATGAGACTATATTAGCTTTCAAGTAAACACATGCACAATTTGAATTATAATCTTTCTAAAAGAGAACAGTCACTTGAGAATGGACTTCAGGATAGCTATCTGGCAATGTAGGTGATTCAGTTTCATGGACAAGAGACCATAGATGTCAACTTTATATGAATGAAATCCTGTCTTGGCTATGTATAATCTGGAGAAAGTTATTTACGTCTTTGTCCTTTAATTTCTCATATTAAAATGGACACTGATAATAAAAATAGCCTATATCATTATAATAAATATTAATTACATAATAAATAAACAATATAGTTAGTGATCTATAAATATTAGCAGCTTTATTTGGAAAATGAGAGAGTTTCAGTAGTTTAAGAAAAGGGAAAATTGAGTAACTTTTCTTTAAGAAAAGGAATATTTCTTTAAGAAAAGAAATCTCTTTCTCTTTAAAGCACCAGTTTAAACACTATAATGTGTTGACCTAGACCTAAGCCAGTTGTAGCTTTCTTTTACATTAGGTACCTTCCTACAAACATGTTTCCTCCAAGAGAAAAAAAGAAAAAAAAAAAAAAATATATATATATATATATATAATTGGTCAATTAAAGTGCATCTTAACATCCACAAAAGCTTCTTAGATAGGCTCATATTTTCTTCAGATTTATCGTAGTTGGTAAAATGGTGGTTATTGAAATAGTATATAATAGATATCTTTGTCTCTTTTGCATTCCTAGAATAATAGTGTAGTTATTTTTTGTGGCATTGTGCTAATATGAATGAAACAATTTTGCTGAAATTAAAGTGTTTGCGTTATCAACATGTAAGGCAGGCTAAAAACACTATTAGCCTGAAAGTTCACCATTACAACTTTATTAATTGTTTAAAAGCCCTGGAATTGTCTCCTTATTTCTACAGGAACTCCATTTCACAAAGATATTATGTATCCCTTAAGGAATAATTAAAAGGATTTAAAATAGAAAGCAAATATGATCACAAATAGCCTGTAGATTCAGAAAACTATTTTATAAAATACAGAAAAGAATAATATCATAAAATTACCAGGATTTCATTACAAGACTATGATCCATGGACTTGAGAATATTGTATACAAGAGCTTGAGATATTAGATTTGTCTTTCTTGTCCCTGAAATACAAGTTTGGAGAAGTTAGTCTAGGACAGGTCTGGCAAACTAAAAAAAAAAAAAAAAAAAAAAAAAAAAAAAAGTGTATATGTGTGAGTGTATACTTACATACGTATGTCTGCATATTTATAAATACACACAGGTACACACTCATAGAGGATATCATTTATAGCATATGCTGAAAGTATTTATCAGCAAATGTATTTTATTACCATTTCTCTGTGACTTTCTGAGTTTTTTTGTAAAAAACTTCCCAAGCTGTAATAGAAAGACAATAGCTTATTCAACTAAAATGAATTCTTCTAAGAAATTCATGGGATTCTAATTTATCAGTTTTATCATTCAATTGTTATAGATGTGCATCAAACTTTTATAAGAATATTATTATGTGAAAGATCAAAATTGTGGGATTACCTGATATATATTTATCTCAGAATCATTTAAAAACTTAAATAAAAATATAAGAATATGAGATTTTGTTTGTTCATTTTTAGAGACAGGTTCTTCCTGCCCTCCAGACTGGAGTACAGTGGCATGATCATAGCTTGCTGTGGCCTCAAACTCTCTGTGCTCAAGCAATCCTCCCACCTCAGCCTCCCAAGTGGCTGGAATTATAGGTAGGCATCACAATGCCTGGTTAGTTTTTTAAAGATTTTTATAATGGCAGGATCACACTGTGTGTCCAGGCAGGGTGCAAATTCCTAATCCCAAGAGATTCTCCTAGCTCAGCCTCCCAAAGTGCTGAGATTACAGGTGTCAGCCACCATGTGTGGCCTTATAGAAATATTTTGAATGTCTTATTTTAAAATGATACAATTATTTTGTTGAATTCTTTTATTAAAGAGTGTAAAAGAAATTTCTGTTGGCTTTTAATAATTTTTTTCTCCACCATGGAAGAATGAAAAACATTTATTTTCATGAACAATGTTGATACAGATAAGTGTAATAACATTTTAGAAATTAAAACAAAAAACAGGTAGCTCTGTGAAGAATAAAGCTATACCTATTAGCTATAAGCAAATCAGAAGAAAATTCACTAAAAGATAGAAATCAAATTAAAAATCAATACACAAATGTCTCTCTCTCTCTCTCTACACACACACACACACACACACACACACACACACACACACAAACTTTCTCCCTCTCTTAAAGACACACTTTCTCTGTCACACACATACACGCACACACACACACACACACTTTCTCTGAAACACACACACTCTCCTTGTCTCTCTCACACACACATAAATCCACACACATATACACATGTAATACAGGCTAAAAAAAACTATTAGATTGAAAGCTCACCATTACAACTTTATTAATTGTTTAAAAGCTCCAGAATTTTCTCTTTATTTCTATAGGAAAATCATTTCACAAAGAAATTTTATATCACTTAAGGAACAATTAACAGGGTTTACAATAGAAAACAAATATGATCATAAAAAGTCTGTAGATTCAGAAAAATTATTTTATAAAATGCAAGAAAAGAATGGTGTCATAAAGTTATCTGGGCTTTATGAAAAAATAAATGGAGAAATAATAATATAGGACCTTTGCTTTGGAAAGAGTTTTAAATGTGGCAAAATGCTAAAGAACAAATTCAAATTAATTTTCAGGATATGTACTTAAAAATAAACACTACTGAAAACTCAAAGTAATATAAATAAGTTTGAATTGGCTTTTGATAAGTCAATATGAGTTAAGATTATAAATATGTGGACAAGTTCTAGTTTGAAAATGTGGCAAGCAAGGTATATCCAGCTGCTGGTGTAAAATTGCCAAAGTAGTGACAGAGAGATTTACAGAAGGTTGTCTGTACAGTTCATGCTAGGAACAGAGTCATTGTTGGTCTTTAGAGCCAGTAGTCCAGAAAAAGAATGAACCATTGATTGGCGATAACAAAAAAAGCAACCTAGAGGGAGACAATAAACTCCTTAAACACCTTTGCATCTGTCATTCAACATACCTAAATGAGATGTCTTTCAAAAACTGATGGTTATTACTTCACTTCTACCTTCTAAATCTAATGGAAATTTCTCTTTTGGTCATTTCTAACTGGTGACATATTTGGAAGGAGATTCTGGGTGTCCTACTCTCAGTTTCATCACATTTACCCACTACAAAATCACTACTGTCTATTACTTGCCCATTTGGCCAATCTACACCTTTTATAACCATAGTTAATTTACAAATAAAATAGTAAAATGACGCTACTACCGTATATAGTAAAACTATCAGAAAGGCTTGCTTTTTATTCTAATTGTATAATAGAAACACATTAAATATACTGTAATCGATTATAATAGTAATAATTGAGGTGGGTTGGAATCAGACATAAAGAATGAGAGAGATCAGGAATGACAGCTTTGGAGGTTGAGGCGGCTGGATCATTTGAGGTCAAGAGTTTAAGACCAGCCTGGTCAATATGGTGAAACCCTGTCTCTACTAAAAATACTAAAAAATTAACCTAGCATGGTGGCACATGCTTGTAGTCCCAGCTACTTGGGAGGCTGAAGCATGAGAATCGTTTGAACCCAGGAGCTGGAGGTTGCACCACAGGGCTCCAGCCTGGGAGACAGTGAGACTTTGTCTCCAAAAAATAAATAAATAAATAAAAATTTTAAAAAATGACAGGAAAGTTTTTAATCTAAACAACAGAAAGGATGCAATGTCCATTACTTACAATCAAGAAAATTATGGAAAAATTATGTTGGGTTGGAAGAGAACAGAAATTCCATTGTACATATTCTAAATTTGAGATAAGTATTCCATGTTGCCACGTGAAGTATTTGTCGTTGAATATCTGAATCTAGAGTTTAGCACAGAGTTCTAGGTGGAATCATAAGGCTCTAGGTGGTCTTTCCAGAAGTAAGGGTTTGGTGACATCACCCAGAGAGTGATTATAGATAAAGACTAAGACCAAATAATGAACTCTAGGGTACTTCAAATTTAAGAGGAAAAATACATAAGGTGAATCAAATTGAAGCTATGATTAAAAATCTTGTAATGAGGTAAGAAGAAAGCCAGGAGAGTTTAAAAAAAAAAAAAAAAAAAAAAAAAAAAAAACCAATATCCTAAAAAACATATTAACTGTTTTGTTTTCAAAAAAACAAAGAAATGAACAGAAGATGCTGCTGACAAGGCAATAAATACATGGTAAGAGGCATGCCCACTGGATGTACCTATGTGAGGATCTTTGATGATTTGCAAAGATCATTTGTGGTGGCGTTATGAGTGAAAGCTGGATTAGACTGGGATAAGTAGAGAATGAAGGTGGAGGGAACTGAAGATAGTAAATTACACTGCTGTTTTCAAAGGACATTGGTGTAGAGGAAAACTAAAAACATAGAAAGGGAGTATGTCACAGGAATGGATAGTTGGATGAAAATATATTTTTAAGAAATATATATGGAAGAAATAGCATCAGAGGAAACTTCTTTGATGAGGAAAAAGTGATGCAACCTAGAGCACAACTGGCAAGGTTGACTCAGTGAGAAAAGAGCATGCAATGTTCAACACTATAAAGTCTAATTTGTGTAGGAGTTTCATTTTGTTTTGTTTCTTCACTGAGCATAAAGTCCTTGTTGCCTATTAATATATTTTCATTACCTGTGTTAATATATTTTATCATCCATCTTATTAGTATTATTTTATTTAACAAATACTTATTGTGCACCTAGCATAGAGCCAGATGTTTAGTAGGTGTACAATAAATATTTGTAAAATAAAATAATAGTAATAAGATGGACGGTAAAATATATTAACACAGGTAATGAAAATATGTTAATAGGTAACATTTCATGGAAAATCTCCTCTTAGCACTCCTATTATATGAGAGAAACAGAAAACATGGTAATTACTTCAAAGAGAGAATTGGAAAGGATGTTTTAGAAGTTTCAGGATAGACAAGTTACAAAATATGATATACATATTTGTCCCGTACAAAATATTTAAGTTATATTAAGTTATATTGCCAAATTAAAAAAAAAAAACAAGTGAGGTGGTAGAGGGAGGAAAAACATTGCTAAAATGGACTCTAATCATGAAAATTTGAAAGTTCACTTTATTTTATTCTTACTAAAATGTGTATAATTATTTTTAGTTATTTTTAGAGTGGGTCTGAATTTAGGGAGCCTAATTAGGGCTATTAGAGGAAATACCTTTAAAAATTAAATACCTACTGTTCTATATGGTTTGAGAATGTACCTTTTCTATACATATATGAATTTTTAATTGAATTTTTAAAAATGTTGACAGAAAAATTATTTTATGGAGCCTGTGCCACGTTAAGTATAAAAGTAGCAAATTTTTTTACTGTTTTGTAGATGTGATTATCCTTTCACATTTTCTCCTCAAAAGTGTCTTCAGTTTTGAAGATGAGCATCTCAGGAAGCAAGGTAATTTGTTTGTAGCATATCGTTAGTAAGCAGTGGTATTCAAATCACAGTTGTTAATAGTTATAAAACATTTTTGAATAAACATACTATTTGGTTTTGGAAATACTTATGACAGCATTTTAGATAATTGTAAATAAAATAGGAACTTTTAATATATGCCAAATTTGTAAGTTAACAAAATATAATTCAAAATATGAATGTCATACAAGTTTCAATTAAGTCTATATACTCACATATCCTACTTATCAATTCCAACACCCAGACCTGAAATTTAGCTGTGAAAAAGAATAATCTTTTTGTTTCTTTATGGTGGTACTGAGCTTTCAATTATTATTATTTTTTTTAATCTAAAGATCAATAGTAAATTATAAAACCTTTCTAATTTCCATTTCTGATGCTTAAGATTCCTTTTTGTTTTGTTTTATTGTAAGACACTTTATCACCCAGGCTGGGGTGCAGTGGTACAATCACAGCTCACTGCAGGCTTGACCTCCCAGGTTCAATCAATCCTCCTAACTCAGCCTTTTGGAGTAGCTAGGACTACAGGTGTGCACTAACTATGCCTGGATAATTTTTGTATTTTTTTGTAAAGATGGGGTTTCTTCATGTTGCCTAGGCTTATCTCAAACTCTTGGGCTCAAACAATCTCCTCCCAAAATGCTGAGATTAGGCCTGAGTCACCAGACCAGTCAGGATTCCTCTGTTTAATGTTTAAACTGACTAATGTATCAGTTCAAGGCTACATAAAGAAAAAAACAAAAACAAAAGCAAAATATCACAGTAATATAGTCGTTAAATTAAAAAAAAAAAAAACTAAAATACACATTGCATTTAACACTCAGTTACACTAAATATTCAGAAAATATTCAGAGATATTTTCCAACCCCACATGTTGAAACATAACATTTCTAAATACTTCACTGAATTGTCCATCCATTACAATTAAAATTAGATTTATATACGTGTTTTTAGTCATAGCATCAGTTTGGCCTTATCTTCATGTCTTGTCTTATTTATATGTTATATTTTAGAAAGTCAGAGATCCCTGAAGCACTTAGAATTATTAAGTACCATCATAATATATGTTGATTTTATGTACTCATCATCATCAGTAGTGGTTAAGCTTAGGTTTGGTTATTTAAAGCACTGACGCAAGGCACTTACCTGGTAATCTAAAATAATGGCTTGACAGTGAGCATTTTTTCAGAGCAATTTTGGAATACAGTTTTAAGGTAATAAATCTTAGAGTATAAAAATCAACAGCTAATACTGTCATGAATCTGAAAAAATCATTTATTTACCCTGAACTTAATAATTATAATATAGAGAATGACCTTGATTTACTGGACATTTATAACTATCCCAATCACGAATCAGAGTAATCCTGTAAAACAAAACTGTAGGATATGAAATTTGTATCCTGTTTTTCCTTAAATCATTTTTTCTTTTCATTTAAATTATATAAATCTAGTATTTAGAATAGCCAATCCATTGGATTCTTGCATTTTTAATCACTTTCAGGTCTGTATTAGTCTGTTTTAATGCTGCTGGTAAAGACATATCCAAGACTGGGTAATTTGTAAAGAAAAACAGATTTAATAAACACAGTTCTGGATGGCTGGCCAAGCCTCATGGGCGTGATGGAAGGCGAAAGGCACTTCTTACGTGGCAGCAGGCAGAAGCTTCTCAGCCACTGGGACTCTCCTCCCACCGCCCGGGGTCAAACTCAGTCCACTGGTCAATGGCTTGCAGGTATCCTGCTGGTGTCCTGCTGTCCTGCTGTTGTCCTGGCGTCTGTCGGTGTGCTCTTCCGCCAGTGCCAGTATGCCCCACTCAACATCCTCTCAACATCCAGCCACTTGTGTCTCTGCCTGTTAGCATCTCAGGGTTTTTATAGGCACAGGATTTGGGCATGGTGGGCCAGGGTGTCTTGGGAAATGCAATATTTGGGTATGAAAGCAGGAGTGTCTGTCCTCACCTAGGTCCGTGGGCACAGGCCGGGGAGTGCAGCCCTCGCCAGGAACCTGTGCTTCTCTACCCAGCACTTCCCTGACCTCTTCCGTGTCACTGATAACTTTACTTTACCCAAATGTAACCAATGTTGGATTTCCAACTTGTAGAACTAAAAGATAATAAATCTGTGTTGTATTAAGTTGCCACCTTTTGGTCATTTGTTATAACAGCAACAGAAATCTACTATAGAAATGGATTATGTCTAAGCAATTTCATAACACAGTATTCAAAATATGAGTGTCAAATTAAAATATTATTACCTATGTTGTACATCATTTTCCATAGTAATAGATAGTATAGAGAATTTTAACAAATTTGAGTATTCATATGAAGCTGGTAAAATAACATGCCATGTTTCAATAAGTGAGGTTTTAATATAAATTTTGCTTTAGAGAATAAAAAAAATTTAAAAGGGAAGCATCATTATTTTGTCTCACTGTGAAAGTCAAGATAATTTATTATAAATATTTATAAATTATAGAAAAATGTAATCAATGTTTACTAGGGAAAATTTCGTATACCATGCTGTCATATAAAAATATGACAACAATTTATAGCATAGCAATACAAATTATTTAATAAGATGCAAAGGTATGACAATTTTCTTTTGAAAAAGGTATAATATCATTCATAAGGATTTGCAACACTTTTATATAACAGTATTTTAAGGATATTTTTACATAAAAATATGTATCTAAAGACTGATGGCTGCATTAAGAGAATTTACCAAAACAAGAAAATTTTATAATTTGTAATGTTTTTAATGTATGCTATTATACATAATTTTACAAAAATATGTGTACTTAATATATTTCATTAGTTTTTGTTTTACCTTAAGAAAAAATTGTAGAAGTTAAACTCCTTCCTCAGAAAGATACAGTTTTAATTCCAATACTGTTCTTTAAACTAAACATTAAGTACACAGGCCTTTCTCTTTATTACGTAACCTCTGGTTGCACAAATTAAAACTAATTGGGAAAAAGCCAGCATATTCTAAAATAAAATTAAAAATACAAATTATTTGTAAATATATTTAAACAAATGACATCAATGAATAATACCTTGATAGTAGGATTGCACAGAGAATAATAGCTATTAAAAGTGTTTCATTTTGTACTTGTACAGTGATCGTTTTCACTGCATCAGCTACAACGATTTTACTGTTAAACACTTTAGTTCTCATCTTCTTTCAGTTAACTCTGCCTAGAAATTGAGAAAATAATAGCCAAAGTACCATGTTTTTAATAAAGTATAACATAGCAAAAAAAATCTATTAGAAAAATTTTAACATGAATATATTAAGATAAATATTAATTGATAGTATGTGAATTTTATTTATTTGTTTAAACAGTGAAAATTATTTAGAATAAAACTACATATGCAAACAAACAAAAAGCACTAGAAAAGCTATATACCCATAAATATACTATTACAAGAAGACCACATTTTCAAATTACAGTATGGAAATAAAAATTCTAACTTGGACATTGGACACAGTGGCCCATGCCTGTAATTTCAGCACTTTGGGTGGCCAAAGTGAAGAATCACTTGAGTTCAGGAGTTCAAGACCAGCCTGGGTGACAGACTGAGACCACATCTCTACAAAAAGTTCAAAAAATTAGGCAGGAATGGTGGCACATGCATGTAGTCCCAGCTATTCTGAAGGCTAAGATTGGAGGATTGCTTGAACCCAGAATGTCCAGGCTGCAATGAGCCATGATCACACCACTGCATTCTAGCCTGGGTGACAGAGTGAGACTTTGTATAGGAAAAATAAATACACTAGGTAGAGGAACTGGACATCTATATTTAGCCCTCTTCTTCCTGATTTCTTCATGCTTTTATTAAGGCTAAAATTCTGTTACATCTAATATAAATATCTGCAATTTGGGGGAAAGCAAACAATTTCCTCTCATAGCAGCAAATCCACCAACATATTTCTGCTAAGGAATGGAATAAATCTCTTTTCCCTTTGTTGTACGTATAAAATGCTTCTGTGACTTCTTGGTGATTGTAGTTACAATAGAAAACCGCAACAAGAACAACACTCTAAGAACAACAGCAACAACAAAAAATCAGTTAAACCTTTACACACTCAACATACAGATTGCAGAGCACATACGTTTTTAGGGGAAGTGTTTTTAACTTTATTTTTTTTTTCTATAGGTTTATTAGATGTTTTAGCCCTAATTAAACCATTTTGTTTTCTTTGACAGCAAAACTTTGAAAATTCAAGTATGAATATACTGAAAATTATTCTACTTTAGAAAGTACATCTTTTTTAGATGGGGGCTCACTATGTTGCCTAGGCTGGAGTGCAGTGGCACCATCTTGACTTGCCTCAAACACTACCTCCCACATCAGCCTCCTGAGTAGTAGTAGTTGATACTACAGATTCACATCACCATGCTCAGATAATTTTTTGTATTTTTTGTAGGGACAAGGTTTCCTCATGTTGCCCAGGCTGGTCTGGAACTCATGGACTCAAGCAATTTGTCTGCCTTGGCCTCCCAAAATGTTGGGATTAAACAAGCAAGCCACCACACCCACCCTAGAAGTAAATTTTTTAAATAAACTCTATAATGTAAACAACTATGACCATTATACATTTTTAGGTTTTATTTTTTCAACTTGTATGCCTTGTATTTACATTCTCTTCCACATTATTTGCATATTAACCAGATTTTTTTTCTACATTCTTAAAAGGGTGCATTTATTTTTTCTCAATAACCAGAAATAATGCAAATATTAATTCTGTTACCATTTAGTTGAATATTTAAAATCAGAATTATGTGTATTTTACTTATAAAAACATTACTTCCTCGTATGTGAATTAGGAATGCTAGCATGGACTTTGCATGCTGGAAATAATGTGTAAGCACCTTCACAATTAATTATTAAGGCTCCTTATTATTTAGAAGAAAATTGCCAGGAATCAATGTCTTTACATACAGTCTTTTAAAAAATGTACTGAAAATTATTATTTACTGTAACAATCTGTCTTCCTAGCAGAAACATAGTAAAATAAACTGTCAGAAATTTTTTTCCACTCATGTAAAATACAGCATTACATATCATTTTGGGATATGTAAATGCCTTGAAAATCCTATAAAATAAATATTATATGTACAAAGGCAATATCACAGTCAAAATAATGTTATTAAAATTGTTTGTTTAGTATTAAGTATTGAAAAACATTTGGGCATTATGTCTGAAGGAAAAAGAGTGTGTGAAAGATTATAGTTTATTAAATACAAATTTCAAAAATAGACATCCATTCTCACTAATGCAAGACATAGTGTTTGACTATGCTATTTATTTTATGCATTTTATAATACAATATTAAAAATTCCTCCTAAAGCTAGGAAGCAGACACAGTACAATCCAACAAATTTAATAAAAATTGATTTATCTGTAAAATGTATTTGTATTGAATTTTCAAGATTGCGTTAAATTTGCAAATTTATTCATGTTAAATCTCAGTATGCATTTTTTTATTTGTATTCACGGAAGAGTTTTCAGGGTGAAATATCGTGATTACAACAATCAAGAAGGTTCAGATTCTCTTAAATTGAAGTATTGTCTATCATTTTCACTAAGGATAAACCAGTGTAATTTCAACTTTTGAGGGACAAACCAGTATTTTACCATTAAAATCTGTTAGACAAAGAAAATGTACAAACAGTAAGAAGATAAAAGTAAAGCTGTGAAAACAAAAATAAAGAGTAAACAATATATTTTTTTAAAAAAAATTATCTTTAAATCAGTTATTGTAATAAGAATTTTCATTAATTTTTGTTTTAGTATTTTTAATCCAATTTAAACATTTTAAATTATTATCAGGCATTGGAGAATAATTGCTTTTTGTCAATACCAGGCCTGCCTTACAAGAGCTCATGAGAAAAGCACTAAAAATGTAAATGAAAAACCTGTGTCAGCCACTGCAAAAATGTATCAAATCATAAAGACCATTGACACTGTGAGGAAATTGCATCAACTAACAGGCAAAGTAACCAGCTAGCGTGATAATGACAGGATCAGATTTACACATAACAATATTAACCTTAAATGTAAATGAGCTAAATGCCCCAATTAAAAGACACAGACTGGCAAATGTGATAAAGAGTCAAGACCCATTGGTGTGCTGTATTTAAGAGATCCACCTCACTTGCAAAGACACATAGTGGCTCAAAATAAAGGAATGGAAGAATAATTACCAAGCAAATGGAAAGGAAAAAAAAAAAAAAAAAAAGCAGAGGTTGCAATCCTGGACTCTGATAAGACAAGACTTTAAACTGATGAAGATAACAAACAAATAAACAAAAAACAAAGAAGAGCACTACATAATGGTAAAGGGATCAATGCAATAAGAAAAGCTAACTATCCTAAATATATATGCACCCAATACAGGAGCACCCAGATTTATAAAGCAAGTTCTAAGAGACCTATAAAGAGACTTAGACTACTACACAATAATAGTGGGAGATTTTAACAACCCACTGGCAATATTAGACAGATCAATGACACAGGAAATTAACAAGAATGTTCAGGATTTGAACTCAGCTCTGGACCAAGAGGACCTTATAGACATCTATAGAACTCTCCACCCCATATCAAAAGAATATATATTCTTCTCAGTAACACATTACGCTTATTCTAAAATTGACCTTATAATTGGAAATATAACACTCCTAACAAATGCAAAATAATGGAAATCATAACAAACAGTCTCTTGGACCACAGTGCAATCAAATTAGATCTCAGGATTACAAAACTCACTCAAATCTGCACATCTACCTAGATACTGAACAACCTGCACCTAAATGACTACTGGGTAAATAATTATATTAAGGCAGAAATAAGTAAGTTTTTTGAAACCATTGAGAACAAAGATGGAATGTATCAGAATCTCTGGGACACAGCTTAAGCAGAGTTAAATCTAAAATTGACACCCTAACATCACAATTAAAAGAACTAGGGAAGCAACAGCAAAAAAAAAAAAAAAAAAAAAAAAAAAAAAAAAAAAAAAAGCTAGCAGGAGACAAAAAAAATAACTAAGATTGCAGCAGAACTGAAATAAATAGAGACATGAAAAACCCTCCAAAAAATCAATAAATCCAGGATATTGTTTTTTATAAAGATCAACAAAATAGATAGACCACCAGCCAGATCAAAGAAGAAAAGAGAGAATAATCAAATAGAAACAACAACAAAAAAATAATAAAGGGGATATCACCACTGATCCTGCAGAAATACGTACTACCATCAGAGAATACTATAAATACCTTTACGCAAATAAACTAGAAAATCTAGAAGAAATGAATACCTTCCTGGACAAATACACCCTCCCAAGGCTAAATCAAGAAGATGCTGACTCCCTGAATAGACTAATAATAGGTTCTGAAATTGAGGCAGTAACTAATAGCCTACCAACCAAAAAAAAAAAAAAAAAAAAAAAAACAGGACCAGACAGATTCGCAGCCGAATGAATTCTACCAGAGGTACAAAGAGGAACTGGTACCATTCCTTCTAAAACTATTCCAGCAATAGAAAAAGAGGGACTCATCTTTAACTCATTTTATGAAGCCAGCATTATCCGGATAGCAAAATGTGGCAGAGACACAAGAAAAATAGAAAATTTCAGAATTTCAGGCCAATATCCCTGATGAATATTGATGCAAAAATCCTCAATAAAATACTGGCAAACCAAATCCAGCAGCACATCACAAAGCTTATACGGCATGATCAAGTTGGCTTCACCTTTGGAATGTAAGGCTGTTTCAATATATGCAAATTGATAAACAGAATCCGTCACATAAACAGAACCAATGACAAAAACCACATGATTATCTCAATAGATACAGAAAAAAAAAAATCTTTGATAAAGTTCAAAACACCTTCATGCTAAAAACTCTCAATAAAGTAGATATTGATGGAACATAAGAGGAATTTAAGACTATCACATAGCCAATATCATACTGAATGGACAAAAGCTAGAAGCATTCCCTTTTGAAACTGGCATAAGACAAGGATGCCCTCTCTCATCACTCCTATTTAATGTGGTATTGAAAGTTCTGGCCAGGGGAAAACAGGCAAGAGAAAGAAATAAGGGGCATTCAAATAGGAAGAACAAATTGTCTCTTTGCAGATGACATAATTGACTCTTTGGAAAACCCCGTCATCTCAGCCCAAAATCTCCGTAAGCTAATAAGCAATTTCAGCAAAGTATCAGGATACAAAATCAATGTGAAAAAATTACAAGCATTCCTACACACCAATAACAGAAAAACAGCCAAATCATAAGTGATCTCCCATTCACAATTGCCACAAAGAATAAAATAACTAGAAATACAACTTACAAGGGATGTGAAGGACCTTTTCAAGATGAACTAAAACCACTGCTTTAGGAAATAAGAGAAGACACAAACAAATGGAAAAAAAAAATTCCATGTTCATGGATAGGAAGAATCAATATAATGAAGATGGCCATATTGCCCAAAGTAATTTATAGATTCAATGCTATTTGCATCAACCTACCATTGCCTTTCTTTACAAAACTAGAAAAATACTACTTTAAATTTTATATAGAATCAAAAAAGAGCTGGTATAGCCAAGACAATCTTAATCAAATAGAACAAAGCTGGAGACATCATGCTACATGACTTCAAACTATACTACAAGGCTACAGGAATCAAAAGGGCTTGGCGCAGGTTCAAAACCAGACACATAGACCAATGAAACAGAACAGAAGCCTCAAATATAATGCCACACATTTACAACCATCTGATTTTTTGACAAACCTGACAAAAACAAGCAATGGAGAAATAATTCCCTATTTAATAAATGGTGTTGGGAAAACTGGCTAGCCATGTGCAGAGAACTGAGACTTGCTAGCCACATGCAGGAAACTGAAAAATTTAGGCAAGATGAATTAAAGAATTAAATTTAAGACCAAAAACCATAAAAATCCTGGAAGAAAACCTAGGCAATATCATTCAGGACATAGGCATGAGCAATGACTTCATGACTAAAACACCAAAAGCAATGGGAACAAAAGCCAAAATATACAAAGGAGAACTAATTAAACTAAAGAGCTTCTGCACAGCAAAATAAACTGACATCAGAGTGAACAGGCAACCTACAGAATGAAAGAAAATTTTTGCAATTTATTCATCTGACAAAAGGCTAATATCCAGAATCTATAAGAAACTTGAACAAATTTACATGAAAAAAACAAACACCCCCATCAAAAAGTGGGCAAAGGTTATGAACAGACACTTATCAAAAGAACTCATTTATGCAGCCAACAAACATGAAAAAAAAGCTAATTACTGGTCTTTAGAGAAATGTAAATCAAAACCACAATGAGATATCATCTCATGCCAGTTAGAATGGCGATCATTAAAAAGTCTGGAAACAAAAGATGCTGGAGAGGATGTGGAGAACTGGAAATACTTTTACACTGTTGGTGGTAGTGTAAATTAGTTCAACCATTGTGAAGAACAGTGTGGCAATTCCTCAAAGATCTAGAACCAGAAATAGTATTTGACTCAGCAATCACATTACTGGTTATATACCCAAAGGATACACATGCACATGTGTATTTATTGCAACATTGTTCACAATAGCAAAGACTTGGAACTAATCGAAATACTCATCAACAACAGACTGGATAAAGTTGTCTACATATATACCATGAAATACCATGCAGCTACAAACAAGGATGAGTTCATGTCCTTTGCAGGGGCATGGATAAAGCTGGAAACCATCATTCTCGGCAAACTTACACAAGAACAGAAAACCAAACACTGCATATTCTCACTCATAAGTGGGAATGGTACAATTTGAAAATATGGACAGTGGCTGAGGAGAATATCACACACTGAAGCCTGTCAGGGTGTGGGGGTAAGGGGAAAGAATACCAAATGTAGCTAATGGGTTGATGGGTGCAGCAAACCATGATGGCACATGTATACCCATGTAACAAACCTGCATGTTCTGCACATGTATCCAAGAACGTAAAGTATAATAATAATAATAAAAGAATAATTGCTTTAAGAAAAAGTAATTGAAATTATCAACTGCAAAAACAAAATTTTAATTTCCCTGCTGAAAACATTTAAATGAGTTCAAATTGCTTTAGAAGAATAGTCAAATTTTTTAACATGAAAAATGAAGTTTGCCTGATAATGCTTACTTATTCTCAGTTCTGAACAGCCCCTATATTAATCTCTGCATTCAAAATACAAACATCTACAAATCCAGTAACTGTGGAAACATTTCCCTGATGAAGCTAGTAAATCATAAACTGTATCACAACCTGAAACAAGGTAATAATTAACCTTATTAATTTAAAATATGCAGGAGTGGTAGTCTTCTCGTATTTCTTTTTATTTCACTGGTCTGTTATCTACAAAAATGAGTTATTTGCTGATGAATTAAATTATAATATATAGGACATTTTCTCTCCTGCCATATACTACACCCACTAGTTTTCTAAGGTTCTGAAGAGATAATAGGTCACATTTGGTAACACTGCTTGAATATATTTATCTAGTGCTATGAAATATTCCAGCTTTGAAATGGTGCTTAAAAAATGAAAAGACTCAACAGCAGGTACAGGCTGTAGTAAAGTAACTTTGTCATCTGGGCTATATGATAGAACAGACACTATAGCACTAAAAACATCTGTGGTGAGAAAAGGTATGAAGTTGACTTAATGCAATCCTAATTAGGAGAAGCACAATAACATAAACCCCATGGGTGATGGAGCAATACCAAGCTATTGGCAGGAGATTGTTACACACCATTCAAATACTCCTGATCATGGATCACCAAGTGATGATATAGCGAGAACTGAGCATCGTAAGATAAGTTCTTTTAGATCACCAAGCCATAATGTTAGGTGAATTCATCAACATTTCATATTAAGATGAAAATGTATACTTGAGATTCAGCATGAGGTGGCTCAGAGGTCACAAGTAAGTTATGTAGACAGATGGGCACTATTTTTGTCTTTCAACACTGTGCACTTATGCTTGTCCACTAGGTCATGCTCATGACCATATGAGGGCATTCTTATGGCAAGCTGATGGAGAAAAAGGTTAGGTTCAGTTCATGAGCAGATTGACTGAAAATGTCAGTGGAAACAAAACAAACTACTGTTGCATACAGCCCAATGTGTGCTCTGAAAGAGCTTAGGATAGAGGAATTTTTGCAATAGGCAAAACTTTGGCTAGGATACCTAGCCAGCCACTCTGCACAGAAAAAGAAATAACTGATGATACAAATATGCAGACTTCTTTTTTTTTTATTTGTGAATTTACAAGGTAGAAGTGTAGTTTTTAGCACGGATATGTTGCTTAGGAGTGAAAGCTGAGCTTTTTGTGTAACCATCACTCCCACATGTACTGATTAAGTAATTTCTCATCCCTCACCCCACTCTCACCTTCTTATCCTTCCAAGTCTTCAGGGTCTGTTATTCTATTATTCAGCACTTTATGCTCACATGTGTACATTTTTTAGCCTCCCACTTAAAAGCGAGAAAATGCAGTATTGGGCTTTCTGTTTCTGAGTTTATTCACTTGAGATAATGGCTTCTTTGGTGAAAAATATATAATTTCATTCTTTGTCATGAGTGAGTAGGTTTTCATAGCATATATATATATTACATATTTATGATGTTTATCTAGTCATTCATTGATAAACATTTAGGTTGACCCCATCTCTTTGCTATTATGAATGGTACTGGAATAAACATATGCTGGTAAATATCTTTTTTTTTTTTTAATAAATAAAGTAATTTCTTTCCCTTTGGGTAGTTACTCAGTAGTGGAATTGCTGGATTGAATGGTAGCTCTATTTTTAGTTCTCTGAGAAATTTCCATACTATTTTCCATAGAGGTTGTACTCATTTGCATTTCTACCACCAATGTATAAACTTTTTATTTTCTTAGTGTGTCCACCAACATGTTATATTTTGACCTTTTAATACTAGCCATTCTGATTGGTGTCAGATGATACCTCACTGTGTTTTTTATTTGCATTTTTCTGATAATTAGTAATGTTGAACATTTTTTCATATGCTTATTAGCCATAAATATGTCTTCTTTTGAAAAAAATTTATTCATGCCCTTTGACCACTTTTTAATGGAGTCAGTTGAGTATTTTGTTGTTGTTGTTGTTGTTTTTGATGTCAATGTTCCTGCTGAGTTTGTTTGAGTCTCTTGTAGATTTGGGATATTAGTCCCTTGTCGTATACATAGTTTGCAAATATTTTCTCTAATTTTGCAGGTATCTGTTTACCCTGTTGACTATTTCTTCTGCCGTGCAGAAGCTTTTCAGTTTAATTAAATACAATTTATCTATTTTTGTTTTTGTTGCATTTGCTTTTGAGGTCTTAGTCATGAATTTTTTGTCTAGGTCAATGTCCAATAGTTTTTCCTGTTTTCTTTCAGGATTTTCATATTTTCAGGCCTTAATACATCGTGAATTAACTTTATTATGTGTTGAGAGCTAAGGGATCCAGCGTCATTCTGCGCTTGACAATCCAATGTTCCCAACACATTTGTTGAATAGAGTGTCCTTTCTTTCCCCCAGTGTATTCCCAGTGTATGTTTCTGTTACCTTTGTTAAAGATCAGTTGGCTATAGATATGTGGCTTAATTTTGTAGTTTTCTGTTTTGATCTGTTGATCTATGTATCTAGTTTTATACCAGTACCATACTATTTTGGTTACTATAGCCGTGCAGTATAATTTGAAGTTAGGTAATGTGATGCCTCTTTTTGAATCTGTATGAATTTTTTCCTATCCTGTGAAAAGTGGCAGTGGTATTTTGATAGAAATGCATTGAATCAGTAAAGTGCTTTGGGTAACATTGTCATTTTAATAATAATGATTCTTGCAATCCTTGAGCATAGTATATTTTTCCATTTGTTTGTGTTGGCTCCTGTGTCTTTCATCGACGTTTTGTAGTTTTCCTTGTAGAGAGCGTTCACCTCCTCTTTGGTTAAATATATTCCTGAGTTTTATTTATTTGTTTTTCTAGCTATTATAAATGAGATTGCCTTCTTGATTTGCTTTTCAACTTGATAATTATCAGTATATGGAAATGCTACTAATTTTTGTGCATTGAATTTGTATTCTGATATGTCACTAAATTCGTTTGTCACATCAAGAAGTATTTTGAGGAGTCTTCTTTTTCAAGAAATATCTCATTGTGATTTTATTTGACATTTCCCTATCAATGATGTTTAACATCTTTTTATGTGCTCATTGGCATTTTTTTTCATTTTACATTATGTTGTAAGATACATATGCTGAACGAGCAGGTTTGTTACATAAGTATACATGTGTCATGGTGGTTTGCTGCACCCACCAACACATCATCTAGGTTTTAAGCCCCGTCACATGCATTAGGTATTTGTTTTAATGCTCTTTCTCCTCTTTCTCCACACCCGCTGAGAGGCCCCAGTATCTGATGTTCCCCTCTCTGTGTTCATGTATTCTCATTGTTCAACTCCCACTTGTAAGTGATAACATGTGATGTTTGCTTTTCTGTTCCTGTGTTTGTTTGCTGAGAATAATGGTTTCCAAATTAATCTATGTCCCTGCAAAAGACATGAACATATTATTTTCTTTGGCTGCATAGTATTCCATTTCTTTATCCAGTCTATCATTGAGGAGCATTTGGGTTAGTTCCAAGTCTTTGCTAATGTAAATAATGCTGCAATAAACATACATGTTCATGTGCCTTTATAGTAGAATAATTTATAATCCTTTGACTATGTAGCCAGCAATGGGCTGGGTCAAATGATATTCTGGCTCTAATCTTTGAGGAGTCATCACACTGTGCTCCACAATGGTTGAACTAGTTCAGATTCCCATCAACAGTGTAAAAGAATTCCTGTTTTCCCATAGCCTCACCACCATCTGTGGTTTCTTAATGTTTAATGATTGTTATTCTAACTAGAGTGAGATGATATCTCAATGTGGTTTTGATTTGCATTTCTCTAATGACCAGTTATGATGAGCTTTTTCTCATATATTTGTGGGCCACACAAATGTCTTCTTTTGAGAAGTGTCTGTTCATATCCTTTGTCCACTTTTTGATGGGGCTGTTTGCTTTTTTGCTTGTAAATTTGTTTAAGTTCCTTGTAGATTCTGGATATTAGCCCTTTGTCAGATGGATTGATTTGCAAAAATTTTCTCCCATTCATTAGGTTTTCTGTTCACTCTTATGATAATTTTGTTGTTGTTGTTGTTGAGCAGAAGCTCTTTAGTTTAATTAGATCGCATTTGTTAATTTGGGCTTTTCTTGCCATTGCTTTTAGTGTTTCAGTCATGAACTCCTTGCCTATGCCTATGTCATGAATGATACTACCTATGTT
This sequence comes from Saimiri boliviensis, assembly GCF_048565385.1. Taxonomy (NCBI): domain Eukaryota; kingdom Metazoa; phylum Chordata; class Mammalia; order Primates; family Cebidae; genus Saimiri; species Saimiri boliviensis. Next base: position 157,796,657 of record NC_133451.1, read on the forward strand.
TTCTTCTTTTAGGGTTTTTATGGTTTCTGGTCTTATGTTTAAGTCTTTAATCCACCTTGAGTTAATTTTTGTATAAGGTGTAAAGAAGGGGTACAGTTTCACTTTCCTGAATATGACTAGACAGTTTTCCCAACACTATATATTAAACAACACTATTTATTAAACATGGTATTATTTCCCCATTGCTTGTTTTTATCAGGTTTGCTGAGTATCAGATGGTTGTAGATGTATGGTATTATTTCTGAGACTTCCATTCTGTTCCATTGGTCTATATATCTATTTGGGGTCCAGTTCCATGCTGTTTTGATTACTACAGCATTGTAGTCAGTAGTGTATGCCTCCAGCTTTGTTTTTTGTTTGTTTGTTTTTGATTTTGTTTGTTTGTTTGTTTTGTTTTGGCTGAGAATTATCTTGTCTAAATGGGCTCTTTTTTGGTTCCATATGAAATTTAAATTAGTTTTTTTCTAATTCTTTGAAGAATTAGGGAATTACTATCAATGGTAGTTTGATGGGAATAGTATTGAATCTACAAATTACTTTGGATACTATGACCATTTTCATAATATTGATTCCTCTTATCCACAAGCATTGAATGTTTTTTCATTTGTTTGTGTCTTCTCTTATTTCCTTGAGCAGTGGTTTGTAGCTCTCCTTGAAGAGGTTATTCACATCCCTTGTAAATTATATCGCTAGGTGTTTTACTTTGTAGCAATTGTGAATGGGAGTTCACTCATAATTTGGCTGTCTGCTTGTCTATTACTGGTGTATAGGAATGCTTGTGATTTTTGCACATTGATTTTATATCCTGATACTTTGCTGAAGTTGCTTATCAGCTTAAGGAGTTTTGGGCTGAGGTAATGGGGTTTTCTAAATATACTGTCATGTTATCTGAAAATAGAGACAATTTGACATCCTCCCTTCCTATGTGAATGCCCTTTATTTTTTTTCTTTTGTCTGATTGCCCTGGCCAGAACTTCCAATACTATGTTGAATAGGAGTGGTAAGAGAGGTCTTCCTTGTCTTTTGCTGGTTTTCGAAGGGAATGCTTCCAGTTTTTTGCCCATTCAGTGTGATACAGGCTATGGAATTCTCATAAATAGCTCATAATATTTTCAGATATGTTTCTTCAATATCTAGTTTATTGGGCATTTTTAAAATGAAGAGGTATTGAATTTGATTGAAGGCCTTATCTGCATCTTTTGAGATAATCGTGTGTTTTTTGTCATTGGTTCCATTTCTGTGATGGATTACATTTATTGATTTGCATATGATGAACTAACTTTGCATCCCAGGGATGAAGCAGACTTGATTGTGGTAGATAAACTTTTACTGTGGTGGTGGATTCAGTTTGCCAGTATTTTACTTAGGATTTTTATGTCACTGTTTATCAGGGATATTGGCCTGAATTTTTGTTTTTTTTGTTGTGTTTCTGCCACGTTTTGTTATCAGGATAAGGCTGGCCTCATAAAATGAAGAATCCCTCTTTTTCTATTGCATGGAATAGTTTCAGAAAGAATGATACCAACTTCTCTTTGTGACTCTGGGAGAATTAGGCTGTGAATCCATCTAGTCCTAAGCTTTTTTTGATTCTTAGGCTATTGATTACTGCTTAAATTTCATAACTTATTATTGGTCTTTTTGGGGATTTGACTTCTTCCTGGTTTAGTCTTAGGAGGGTGTATGTGTTCAGGAATGTATCCATTTCTTCTAAATTTTCTACTTTATTTGCATAGAGGTGATTATAGTATTTGCTGATGGTAGTTTGTATTTCTGTGGGATCAGTGGTGATATCCCTTCTATCATTTTTTATTGTGTCTATTTAAAATAGACACAATATTTTCTTCTCTCTTTTCTTTTTTAGCAATCTGCCTGGTGGCCTTTCTATTTTGTTAATCTTTTGTATAAAAAAACAGCTCCCAGATTTATTGATTTTTTTTTTAAGTTATGTGTCTCTATCTCCTTCAGTTCTACTCTGATCTAGTTATTTCTTGTCTTCTGCTAGCTTTTGAATTTGTTTTTTCTTCCTTTTTTAGTCCTTTTAATTGTGATGTTAGGGTGTTGATTTTAGTTCTTTCCCACTTTCTGATGTGGGCACTTACTGCTATAAATTTTCCTCTTAACACTGCTTTAGCTGTGTCCCAGAGATTCTGGTACATTGTCTCTTTGTTCTCATTGATTTCAAATAACTTATTTATTTCTGCCTTAATTTCATTATTTACCCAGTAGACATTCAGGGGCAGGTTGTTCAGTTTCTGTGTAGTTGTGCAATTTTGCTTGAGTCTTCTAATCCTGAGTTCTAATTTCATTGCACTTTGGTCTGAGAGATTATTTTTATGATTTCTGTTTTGTTTTTTTGTTTGTTTTTGTTGTTGTTTTGTTTTGTTTGCATTTGCTGAGGAGTGTTTTCTTTTAATTATGTGTTTGATTTTAAAATAAGCGCTATGTGGTGCTGAGAAGAAAGTATTTTCTGTTGATTTGGGGTGGAGAGATCTATAGATATCTATTAGGTCCACTTCATCCAGAGCTGAGTTCAAGTCCTGAATATCCTTGTTAATTTTCTGTCATGTGTGATTTGTCTAAGATTGACAGCAGGGTGTTAAAATTTCCCACTATTATTGTGTGGGAGTTGTAGTCTCTTTGTAGTTCTCTAATAACTTGTTTTATAAATCTGGATGCTCCTTCATTGAGTGCATATATATTTAGAATCATTAGATCTTCTCGTGGCATTGATCCCTTTACCATTATATAATGCCCTTCCTTGTCTTTTTTCAACTTTATTGGTTTAAAATCTGTTTTATCAGAGACTAGAATTGCAACTTCTGCTTTTTTTTTTTTCTGCTTTTAATTTGCATGGTAAATATTCATCCACCTCTTTGTTTTGAGCCTATGTGTGTCTTTGCACATGAGAGGAGTCTCCTGAATACAGCCCTCAATGGGCCTTGACCTCTATCAAATGTGCCAGTCTGTGTCTTTTCACTGGGATATTTAGCCCATTTACTTTTCGGTTAATATTGTTACGTGTGAATTTGATCCTGTCATCATGATGCTACCTGATTATTTGCAAATTAGTTGATGTGGTTGCTTCATAGTGTCATTGATCTTTATATTTTGGTGTGTTTTTGCAGGGCTAATACCACATTTTCCTTTCTATATTTAGTGCTTCCTTTAGGAGCTCTTTTAAGGCAGGCCTGGTGTTGACAAAATCCCTCAACATTTGCATGTCTGGAAAGAATTGTATTCCTTCTTATGAAGGAACTGCTTATGAAGCTTAGTTTGGCTCGATATGAAGTTCTTGGTTAAAAATTCTTTTCTTTAAGAATGTTGAATATTTGCCCCCACACTCTTCTGGCTTGTAGAATTTGTAGTCTGATGGACTTCCCTTTGGAGGTAACCTAACCTTTCTCTCTGGATGCCCTTAACATTTTTTCCTTCATTTGAACCTCGGAGAATCTGACGATTGTGTGTCTTGGGGTTGCTTTTCTTGAGGAGTATCTTAGTGGTGTTCTTTGTATTTTCTGAATTTTTATGTTGGCCTATCTTGCTAGTTTGGGAAAGTTCTCCTGGATAATATCCTGAAGTGTATTTTTCAGCTTGGTTCTATTTTGGTCATCACTTTTAGGTCCACCAATCAATCATAGGTTTTGTTTTCTCACTTAGTCCCATATTTCTTAGGCTTTATTTGTTCCTTTTCATCCTTTTTTCTCTATTCTTGTCTTCACGCCTTGTTTCAGTAAGTTGCTCTTCAATCTCTGATATCCTTTCTTCTGCTTGATCAGTTTGGCCACTGATACTTGTGTATGCTTCACGAAGTTCTCATGCTGTGTTTCAGCTCCATCAGGTCATTTATGTTTCTCTCTAAATTGGATGTTCTAGTTAGCCATTCCTGTAACCTTTTATCAAGGTTCTTAGCTTCCCTGCATTGGGCTAGAACACGCTCCTTTAGCTCAGAGGACTTTGTTATTACCCACCTTCTGAAGCCTACTCTGTCAGTTCCTCAAACTCATTCTCCACCCTGTTTTGTGCCCTTGATGGAAAGGAGTTGTGATCATTTGGAGGAAAAGAAGTATTCTGGTTTTTGGAATTTTCAGCCGTTTTGCATGGATTTTTCCTCACAACTGGAGTGCAGTGATTTTTTTCTTATCTTTGTGAATTTATCAAAGTTTGATCTTTGAGGATGATGATCTTCGGATGGGGTTTTTGTATGAAGGCCTTTTTTGTTGATGTTAATGTTATTACTTTCTGTTTCTTAGTGTTTCTTGTAACAGCTAAGTACCTCTTCTGCTGGTCTACTGCAATTTGCTGGAAGTTTACTTCAGATCCTGTTTGCCTATGTATCACCAGCGAAGGCTGCAGAACAGCAGAGATTGTTGCCTGCTCTTTCCTCTGGAAGTTTCTTCCCAGAGGAGCACTGGCCTGATGCCTGCTGGAGTCATCCTGTATGAGGTGCCTCTCAAACCCTGTTGGGGGTCTCACCCTGTCAGGAGGCACAGGGATCAGGGACTCACTTGAGGAGGCAGTCTGTCCCTTAGCAGAGCTTAAGCACTGTGCTAGGAGAATCTGGAGAAGTCTTTAGAGTTTCTTAGATATAAGATCATATCTGAAGCAAACAGAAATAATCTGATTTCATCTTTTACAATTTGGATGCCTTTCAGTTGTCTCTCTTGCCTCACTGCTCTGAGCAGGAATTTCAGTACTGTTTGAATAGGAGTGGTAAAAGTGGCATCCTTGTCATGTTTCAGTTCTTAGGGAGATGCTTTCAACTTTTCCCTATTCAATATGATGTTTGCTATGGGTTTGTCATATATGGATTTTATTATTTTGATATATGTTCTTTCAATGCCTTGTTCATTGATGAGGTTTTTTTGTTTGTTTGTTTGTTTTTGTTTGTTTGTTTGTTTGTTTGTTTTCCCCATGGTCTTGCTCTGCCATCCAGTCGCTGGAGTGCAGTGATGCAATCATGGCTCACTAGAGCCTCGACCTCCTGGGTTCGAGTGACCCTCTCACTTCAGCCTTATGAGTAGTTGGGACAATATGTGCACAACACCACATTCAGCTAATTTTTGTATTTTTTGTGAAGACAAGATTCTGCCTTGTTGTCCGGGCTATTCAACCACTTTGGCCCACTCAATCTTGGTGCTCCTTTGTTGGGTACACCCACTTGGGCTAAAGCTATTCACCCACTTTGGTCTTCCAAAGTACCAGGACTACAGGTGTGAGCCACCATGCCCAGCCTATTGATGGTATTTATTATGAAGCTATGCTGAATTTTTATCAAATACTTTTTATGCATCTATTGAGATGGCCATTTGTTTTGTTTTTAGTTGTGTTTATGTTGTAAATCAAATTTATTGATTTGTGTATGTTAAACATCTTTGCATCCTTGGAATAAAATTCACTTGATTGTTCTGTGTTATCTCTTTGCTATATTGTTGGATTTTGTTTGTTAGTATTTTGTTGATAATTTTTGCATAGATGTTTACCAGGAATAATGAGCTATAGTTTTGTTTATTTCTGTCATGTCGTTGTCTGGCTGTGATATTAGGTTGATACTGGCTCTGTAGAATGAGATAGGGAAGATTCTCTCCTCTGATTTTCGGGAATAGTTTGAAGATAATTGAAATCAGTTGTTTGTAAATTGGTTGAAATTCAGCTGTGACTCCATCTAATCCTGGGCTTTTGTTTTTGTTGTTTGGAGATCTTTTATGACTGATTCAATTTCACTACTTGCTATTCTCCTGTTCAGAATTTTTATTTTGTCCTGGTTCAATCTTAGGAGATTGTATGTTTCCAGGAATTTATTTACTTCCCATACGTTTTTTTCATGTGTGGGTATATTGTTATTCCTAGTCTCTGATTTTTGTGTGTGTGTGTGTGTATTTCTATTGTATCAGTTGTAATTGTAACTGGGTTTTTGGGTTGTTGGTGAGGCACAGCTCCCCCGGAAGAATGTTGTAGGTTCTTGGTCTCTGCCCTCTCAGGAATGAGAGAGGGGACCACAGCACGTTTATAGTAAGCTTGTAAAGTAAATACTGGACCCACGAAGTGTTGCAGAAAGATGGTTTTATTTAAGTAGAGAAAAGGGGGAAAAAGGAGGAGAAGAGAGAAAAACTTCCACAAAGAGTGTGGAAGGGCACTCCAGAGAGGAAATCTATGAGGAAAAAGAGAGCTCTGAGAGGGGATTCCAGAAGCTGGAAATCCATTGTGGATGTAGGAGCAGGGGAATTTATCCTGGGAGAAATTCCCACCACCCCAAATTTCTCTGGCCAATGAAAGGGTTTCCTTTAAACTTCTGCTGAGGTGATTGATTCTTAGTTTCTTCCCGTGCCCTCAAAATTTAAACATAACCATTAAATCTGGGAGACGTGGCACTGGGAAGTTCTTGCCCTTAAAACTATGCCCCCTTGTGGACCTGGAAAGAGAAAACAGTCCCTCAGTAATTTCTCCTTTTTCATTTCTGATTATGTTTATTTGGATATTCTCTCTTCTTTTCTTGATTTGCCTAGCTAGTGTTCAATCAATTTTATTTATCCCTTCAAAGGACTTACCTTTAATTTCACTGATCCTTATTATTCTTTCCTTCCCAATTTTATTTAGTTTCGCCCTTATCTTTGTTACTTATTTTCTTTTGCTAACTTTTGATTTCATTTGTTCTTATTTTTATGGTTCCTTGAATTGCAGTGGTTATTAATTTGTAATCTATCTATTCTTTTTATACAGGCAATATCAAGGAGGTAAAAGATATATAAAGGAAAACTACAGAACCCTAATGAAATAAATTACAAATGACACAAACATATGAAGAAATATTCCATGCTCACAGAATCAAAGAATCAATATTGTTAAAATGATCATATTACTGAAAACAATCTACAGAGTCAATGTAATTATTATCAAAATGCCAATCCAGTTTTTCACAGAAGAGGAAAATACAAATTTAAATCCGTTTCCTCTTAGCACTAATTTTGTTATAACACAGAAGTTTTGGTATAATGTAGTTCCATTTTAATTTGTTTAAAATATTTAAAAAATTGATGTCTTAATTTTGCCATTGACTCAAAAATTGCTCAGGAATAAGAACATATTGTTTAATTTCCACCTATTTGTATAGTTTTGACAGGTCCTTTCGGAATTAATTCTGTTTTATTTTATTGTGATCTTGAAAAAATACTTGAAATAATTTTTATTTTAAAAAATTTATTGAGACATATTTTTTGGTCTAACATATGGTTTATTTTAAAGTATGTTCCATGAGCTGATGAGGAGACTCTGTATTCTGCAGTTGTTGGATCTCTATTAAGTCTATTTGGTTCGAAGTCCAATTAAGTTCAGTTTTTGTTGTTGTTGTTGTTGTTGTTGTTGATTTTCTGTGTCTATGATGTCTGCTGTTGAAATCCCCCACTATTATTGTGTTGGTGTCTATCCTTTGCTTTATGTCTAGTAATGTTTGTTTTATGAATATGAGTGTTCCAGTGTTGGATGCACATATCTCAGAATTATGATATTTTCTTGTTTAATTGATCCATTTTCATTATAATATGACTTTGCCTTTTCTTGCTGCTTATGGTTTAAATTTTGTTTTATATGATACAAATATGGCTACTTCTGCCTGCTCTTTGTTTCAGTTTGCATGGAATATCTTTGTCCACCCCTTTATCTTCAATATGTGTCTTTACTCATAAGGTGAGATTCTTGTAAGTAGCATATAGTTTATTCATTTTTAAAAAATATATATTTTGTCAATCTATATATTTTAAGTGGAATATTTAATACATTTATTTTCAAGTTTAATACTAATATGTGAGGCTTTGTTTCTGTTATTATATTATTAGCTAGTTGCTTATATTCTTTGTTTTTGTTTGTTAATTCTTCATCTTTGTGAATTGGTGGAGTTCTGTCATGTTGACATTTGATTTTTTTTCCTCTTCCTCTGAGTAATTGTTTTGTATTATCTGTAAGTATTATATTTATTTTGTGTTTTTATAAGGGCATGTATCAACCTTTCATTGTCATGTTTATGGGACTACTCAGAGCATTTCTTGTAGGGCTGGTCTAATGGTAACAAATTTTCTCTGGATTTGCTTCCCTGAAAATAAAACTTCATTTCTTCTTCATTTATGGAGCTTATTGCAGCTGGATACAAAGTGCATGGATGTCAGTTTATTTCTTTGGCATTTTGAAAATAAAATCCCAATCTCTTCTAGCTATGAAAGTTTCTTTTGTGAGAAGTGCACTATTAGTTTTATAGAGTTTACCTTATAGGTGAATTAAAACTTTTCTATTGCCAATTTTGGGATTTTTTCCCATGTTCAACTTCTGAGATTTTAATTTCTGCTTAGTGTAGTCTATTTTTGAAGCTTTCAAGTGTATTCCTGTTAAGTGTAATCCTGTCAATATGTACTTAATTTCCAGACTTTCTGTTTTGTTTGTTGTTGTTGTTGTTGTTGTTGTTGTTGTTGTTGTTGTTTTGAGACGGAGTTTCACTCTTGTTACCCAGGCTGGAGTGCAATGGTGCGATCTCGGCTCACCGCAACCTCTGCCTCCCCGGTTCAAGCAATTCTCTTGCCTCAACCTCCTGAGTAGCTGGGACTACAGGCACACACCACCATGCCCAGCTAATGTTTGTATTTTTAGTAGAGATGGAGTTTCACCATGTTGAACAGGATGGTCTCAATTTCTTGACCTCGTGATCCACCCGTCTCAGCCTCCCAAAGTGCTGGGATTACAGTCTTGAGCCACTGCACCCGGCTGACTTTCTGTTTGTTTTAAGATACCCATTTCTGGTAAATTTATCATTCATATCTTGAACTAATTTGTTGCTTTATTTGTATGGATTTTCAGATTTCTTGTGTATATCCTTGAGCTTCTTTAAAATTAGTATTTTGATTTTTTTTCTACATTTTGGAGATTTATTTGGTTCAATTGCTAAGAATTACTGTGTTCCTTTAGAAGTGTTATAATACATTGTTTTTCACACTTCCAATATATTATACTGATTTTTTCACCTCTCATTTGGCTTTGCTTCTAGGTGGGTTCAGTGGCATTGACTCTAATTTCTTTGGTTATAAACAGCCTTCGTATGGTGGCTTTCTCAAATGCCAGTTGTAATGGTAATGTATGTATCAGGCAGGCACCAGGTTCAAGACCTTCTAAGTAGTCAAGGTGATTTTGGTCATGGTGGTAGCAGAGGTAACATAAAGCTTATGTTCTTCCTGAGTGCTGTATAAGATCAGCATATGTTGTAATGATCTATGCAAGTCAACCTCCAGGCCAGGAGTTAGCACTTACAACTGAGATCTAGCTGTGGTGGCGGCAGTAGAGTTTATTCTCGACTTCTTTTTAACCAGTAGAAGTACTTGGGTGTTCCAGGTAACACGTTTGACCATGGAACCCTCAGTGGTCCCATCTCACATTCTGCCTCCAGGTTAGGAGAGGGAGTAAAGCCAGGCAGAGATAGATGGACAAGCTTGTACTTGAGCCCCCAATGGCATGTACAAGTACCAGGCTTGATGGAGCTGGAAGGCAGTTCTCAGGCTCCTGGAACGGTGCTCCAAGGAGGAGCAAAGCAACAACTGCAGTGCTGAAGAGCTAGCACAGAGAAAGAGTAGCAACTTGCACTCCACAGCCTAGCAGGTCATACTGGGACCTGTCTTGCTCACATGCTCTTGACCCACCAGTCTCCCTTCTGTGGTAGAAAGTTGGGACAGCTGGTCCTAAGCAGTCGGTTTTCAAACCACTATACCACCCCAGTCTATAACATTTGCTGCCTGGATCAAAATGATGTCTTCAGTGCCAAACCCCTCCTGATTTAGTCCTGAAAAGTCAGCAGGGGTGGGTCATCCAACTCCAAGACCCATGATTGGCCTCCATGTCATACTTCCCTCTCAGTTTGGCTGTGGCAGCTTCTTCCCTACTTGAGACTATATCACAAATCCCAATCTCATTAGTCTCTAAACCAGTGACTCTCTCCTATGCTGGCTGGCAGGTTACCCTATTTCCCACTGAGTTAGGATAAAGAAGGGCCTTCTGTTGGTGCTGGGGTCTGGGAGTGTGCACAGACCACTTTCTGCCGCTATTCTTTTTCAGTCTCCCAACTATTCTCCAATTCAAATCCAGGGATTGGTACAGTCAAGGTTTTCCACCATGGTCTGGATTGTCTGGCTCCCAGTGAAAATATATATCATGTAGACACTCTTTTTTCTTCTTAAACTCCAAGTAGGTGAGGTGCATTAGTAAAGCCTGTAATATGCCATCTTAGATAAATATATACACAGACATATATGCAGTAGAAAAATGATTTGGCTCTTTGTTCTGAATCCTGAAATAAAAAATTAAAAAATAATAATTAAAATATTCAGTTCTGAGATGATGATATCTCAGGAGGATGTGTTTACTGGAGAAGATGTAAACGTGATGAGCTTTTTATTGCATGTCAATGCTCATAAGGGAACGTTTATTATGAATAATGCACAAAAGAATCATGTAGACAGAAATATGTGGACAGGTGATTTCATCCACAATTGGTATTAGTTCACTTTATTGTTCACACAGTGGTTACAAGAACGCAGTAGCAATAATGGCAGAGATGGAGGCAAGAGATAGATACGATGACCTGGTCTCAATCACAGATGCTCACCTCACTTGCTGCTATTGCTTTGAATTTCCACCTTGTCAGAAAAATAGATCAGTAGAATCCAATAGACACTTATTCCTCAAAGAGGCAAACTATTAACTAATTGACAATTTAAATACATAAATGACTTCTCATGCTGAAAGGGATAAAGATTAACATTCTTTAATATCTGCATATATTCCATACATAGGTTTTTCATTTTCTGTCTTTAGACATATATTCCATACATAGATTTTCATTTTCTGTCCTTAGAATTTTGATCAGAACATCTATCTGAAGACTTACAGAGGCATGATCCACCAATGTAATGTAGAATCACACATAAAATTGTCTTGGAACAAGGCACTCACTCTACACAAAGGAGCTATAGCAGTGAAAACATGACTGTAGGATCTATCAAATCTATCATTTAGAGTACAATGTATTACCAGCCTAATAAAGTTATCAAAAGGTGTTTTTTTGTTTGTTTGTTTGTTTTTTGGTTTTTTTTTTTTTTTTTTTTTTTTTTTTTTTTTTTTTTTTTTTTTTTTAGAGATGAAGTCTCACTATGTTTTCCAAGCTAGACTAGGACTTCTGGACTCAAGTGATCCTCCCATCTCAGCCTCCCCAAGTTCTGGAGTTATAGGCATGAGCCACTGCACACAGCCTCAATCATTTTTTGAAGACTTTACAAGGTTATATCACCTTGAATTCAAGTCTGAAAGAATGTAGTATACTTTCACAAGATGTGTATATGCTTTAAATTAATAATTAGTATGTGGTGCTATGTACCCAATATACAGAATACATTGGTTTAGCCTGGGAGGCAGAGGTTGCAGTCAGCCAAGATCGTACAACTGCACTCCAGCCTGCATGACAGAGCGAGACTCTGTCTCAACAACAAACAAACAAACAAAAGAATACATTGGTTTAGAAACCAAGCATACTATAGGAATGACTCTTTTAATCAATCCTTCCTATAATTAACAAAATAAGTTTATTTCTTAAGAAACTTAGACTCTATGTATGGATAGATCCAGATTCTTGACGGGAAAGCTCTTCCAACGTAAGATAAAAATCTCAACTTTAAGCTACACCTGCTACCAAATTACTTTGAGTTCCTTATATCAAGAGAGCACTAAGTAAAAAGAGGACTCACCATCCCAGCCAAGGACTCACAATCCCAGCAGAGCTAATTGTCACTTATCATCAAGAGGAGACAGTGCTGGGTTTTTGCAAAGAATGCAGGAAATAAAATTCTTGGCCTCAAATAGTCTACTTGGGTGTATTTTTTATTACTCTCTGCCTAATCTAGATGAAAAATGGCCAGCGTGTGCATCGCGTACAGGGTTGATGTTTTGGGACACTAACCTTGTACTTGGATTTTTTTCCAAACCAAACTGCTACCTACAGTCTGACCAGTGTGACATGAATTTTCCCTTCACTTGACTGACATTTAGACAGTTTTCTTCTTGACTATAGGCCCTGGGCCTCCTTCTTTACAATATTTACTTTAAAAAACTTAAAATTGCAAATTATTTCTTCACCCCTGTGAGTGTAAATATTTTCTCAGCTTCTTGCCAGTTTTACAATCTAGGAAGTCATTTCTCAAAAATCTGGAATCCATCTATTTGAATGCAATCATCAAGAAAGACAAGATCTCTGTGAGTAAGTAGAAGCCTAACTTTGATAAAACACAATTTATATATACAGATAGCCTAATCACATTGACCAGTCTTCTCCCTTAGATACTCTAATATTTTCATAGTAGCTCATACCAGCACTTGGAAATCTTTTCTTTTCTTACAAGTTGAGTTGAATTTCTCTCTCCTGTTGAAATAGCCTTGACTCCTCTTGCAAGGGTTTTGGGTAGTCTTCCTTGTCATTTTTAACAAGTGTTTGGTGTAATTGTTCTTTGACAAGTCCTGGAGAAGCATGATCTACATGAGTTGAACTTATACTAATAAGCAAGTGAATGTGAGTGGCACAAGTGGTTGATATTAATGGATATTGTAGGGCAGCATGTATGCCTGCCTTTTCAATAGGTGCTCATTTCCCCAGCTTCCTAGTGTTGACTGCTGATTGCTCCCAGAGGCACCTGTCTCTGAGGTGAACCTTCATCCAAAGGTGTCTAGCTGCCTCCTGTGTCTAATGACTGACCAATGAGAAGTTACATATCCCAGCCTCTTTATTTTAATTTGAGACAAATCTGAAGGGCCGTTCTAGCTCCAGAACTCCTTTATTGCAACTGTATTATAGTTCCCACATCTCTCTTTGCTTACATACTTCTGTTTTTTTCACTCTCTTACAGGTATTACTCTTAAGAGCACTTCCCAGAAAAACTCTAACATGCAAATTTCTGTCTCAGAGTTTGCTGACAGAGATAACAATTTAAGAAATTCTTTATATACAGCCAATCTTTAAACCATGTCCATTTGTACTATTTTGACAACATTAAACATCACCCCAGCTGCAAACCTGGATTACATAACTCATTTTCTTTGTGGAGAAAACATTGTTTCACATTTAGAAAGCCAATATAACTACCCAAATATAAATTTTATTTGCTGGTTTATATTTTTCTTCTTCTTCTTCTTTTTTATTTTTTAATTTTTTTTTTTTTTTTTTTTGAGACTGAGTCTTGCTCTGTAGTTCAAGCTGGAGTGCAGTGGTGTGATCTTGGCTCCCTGAAAACTCTGCCTCTTGGGTCCCTGTTCAAGCAATTCTCCTGCCTCAGCTGCCCATGTAGCTGGGATTACCAGCATGCACCACCATGTCCAGCTAGTTTTTGTGTTTTTAGTAGAAACAGGGTTTCACCATGTTGGCCAGGCTGGTCTTGAACTCCTGACCTTATGATCTGCCTACCTCGGCCTCCCAAAGTGCTGAGATTACAGGTGCAAGACACCACGCCTGGTCTATATTTATCTTCTTAATTTTACATTGATAACAGCTTTGAGCAATAGTTTATTAGTATGATACAGTATTTTTATAAAAGCACTGTTACTCTGAATGTTTATCTAAGTCCTTCACAGTTTTTTTACATACAATGTGTATGTTTTTAACATTTTTTAAAACTATAAAATGTAATAATAAGTTATACAGTCTTTATTAATATCCTAGGAAAGATAATTTTCCACTGCATATTTTCAAACTAATGATTTTATTAATTCCCATATTTTCTACATTTTTATTCAAGTTGTTTAAATGTTTTATACACTCAGGCATCTTATTCGTTTATCATGTAATTATTCGACAGTGTTTATTTCCTTATGCTTGCTTAGCAGCAATGCCAATTCTCTTCTCACCGGGTTGATTTTGTATGACGTGCTCTATTATAAAAACAGCTGAGAAGCTGTCTTGGTGCTCTGGAATTGCCTAGTCTCATAGCCTGTTTTCTGTCTAAATCAGAGTATGCAAAAAAGTAGTATTCTTTTGTCTGTTCTTTGTTTCTGTCTTGGTAATTATTTTTTCTGTAACAGGAAATTTGATTGAATCATTTGGAGTTTAGGAGTATCCTAAAAGTTTACCTGTGTGTTTATTTTCACATTTCCTGTTGTAATGTAACAAATGATCAAACGGATCCTGTGTTTCAAAATTTTTCTATAGTAATCTATTAATGTATAGGACATGTACATAGCAAGTATTCCAGATCTTTAAAAAATGCTTGCTTGGACACACATGAGCTCTGTAAATATTGAAATTTTCTATAATAAGTCTATTATACATTTTTAAAAATACTTGACACTCAATTTTATTGCTAAAAATTGTCCTCTGGAGTGACAACAGTTATATGACCTCAGCCTCTCCCCAGAGTCCCTGGGCATGTTTCTGTTACTGTGGAGGTAATAGTGGATCTGGGTACAGGGTGGGATGTACCAGGGAGTCTGGATGGTCACAGAACACACACACACACACACACACACACACACACACACACACACATACACACACACACACACACACGCACGCATGCACATACACAAACCCTACAACTACAGCTACCAAAATAACCAGCATGGTGGTGGAACATCTCCCCATTGGGGTCTAGAATTACCGATAGTGACCTGTGACCCACTCCCTGAGACAGGGAAGGCCAGGCAGATCATGGATGGGGAGACAGAAGGACATTTCTCCATGTTTAAATTTTCTATAACAAATCTATCAACATGCAGGACATAGTACATAGTAATTACTCTAGATCATTAACAAATGTTTGCTTGGACAGACATGAGCTCTGTAAATATTGTTACATCATTATAATATATTTTAATTTCTTAATGCACACAGTTATATTTAGAACTGTGTTTTTGGTTTGGTAAAAATTCATCTGACAATTCTAATGCTACTTAGAGTCTATTTAAAGTCTTAGAAACCAAAAGCTTCATTATTACATCAAAATAATTTCTAGAGCTCAAACATAAAGGCCTAAGAAACAGCTCTTCAAAAGCAATCTAATTTTGAATCTGGTTTCTGATAAGGCCCATTTTCCAAGAAGCCCTCCTGCTTTGCTAAAATATATGATTGTTGGCTTACACAAACCACCCAAAGAGAGAGAGACAGAGTGATATCATGTGCACATTTCAGCCTCTGGTTTTCTTTTCCAGAATTTTATCTGAAGCTCAAACACATCATCAAATAGATTTGGCATCAATACTACTCAAGTGACTAATAACAAACTCTCTTAATGTCAAAAGTCATCCAATTTTTCTATCAGGGAAAATAAAGCCATATCTAAACATATTAAAATATTATTCACTTTGACAATAGAAGTACTTCCAAGACATGACCTATTGCTGTATTAGAAAGGAGAAGCAATCAGTATTTTTCATCACCAAAGAATCTATACTATAAAAAAAATCCATCACTTCAAATGAAATTGGCAAGTACCTAGGAGGCAAATATCTTTTTTTATTTCTAGTTTGAAATCTTGTTTAAAAAGAGAAGATGTAGTTAACTCACATTCCCATTCATGAGGAAAAACTTACCTAATAGTGAGTATATTTATCAAATCCTAAAAAAAAAAAAAAAAAACATGAAATTTTCATTTAGATTGCAAGGGCTATTATTGTTTTACTTTAACTAGATCTGTAGACTATTCTTAATATGAAACCTGTGGATAATAACACATTTACTTTGATTTAAATTACAGAGATTATTCAGTAAAAATATTACCTAAACTAATTTGTCTAAAAGATAGCCATATTTTTGAGTTTATATATAGGTTTTTATTACAAAATACAAAGATAACCTTTGATTCCTGCTTACAAATGATTATCTAGTACAATTTATGCTTTACTTAGTGTGTAACTGGTTTATCACTATCCATGGCATTAATTACAAATCATATTTTCTAGTGAATTTGAATATTCTTTTAACAAAAGAAAATGATGGTGTATAACTTTTGAATTTTAAAATATTTATGGTCGGGCACAGTGGTCCACACCTGTAATCCCAGAATTTTGGGAGTCGAGGTGAGTGGATATCCTGACATAGGAATTCAAAACCAATCTGGCCAACATGGTGAAACCTCATCTTTACTAAGAATACAAAAATTAGCCAGGCGTGGTGGCAGGCACCTGTAATCCCAGCTACTCTGGATGGTGGGGTAGTTGAATCCTTTGAATCTGGGAGGTAGAGGTCACAGGAAGCCAAGATTGTGCCACTGCACTCCAGCCTGGGCAACAGAACGAGACTCCATCTCAAAAACAAAACGAAAAAAAGATATATTTAATAGAAGTTAACTATAACCCTCCATGGTACCTTGGACACAACTGGAAATTACATTAACACTTTCAGGCTGATAATATCCTTAAAAAATAATTTTCTGAAATTAAAATTGTCCCTAAGTATTGTTTTTAAATAGTAAAGTTAGTTAAGAGTAAAAGTCTACATATCATTAAAACAAATTGCATTTAAAATGAATAAAAATGTAAGGTTATAATTTTTTTAGGAAAGTAAATTGGCTATGCATTTTTACTTTGTAAAGCTAGGCTTCAGTAGCTATAACTTTTCTTCATAACACTTATTACAATTTTAAATTACACATTTATCTGTGTGATTATTTGATTAATGTCAGTCTGTCTCATTATGGAGAAAACTTCATGAGAGATAAGAGCATATTTGTATTGTTCTCTATTTGTTCCTCAAATTTCTCTGCCTGGCACATGGAATTAGTTTAATATATTTACTGAATAAATGAAAATAAATGAGTAACAGAATCTGAAAGACTGACTCTCATGAAATTATTTTTATATGACCAGGAACTGGACCAATAGAAACAAATGTAAAACATAACAGATGACCGTATGAGTTTAATGACAATATGATGCAAAATTTCATGTGCAACCTTATGCTTTAGGACAGTGTGACAGTATACAATTTCAAGTAAGATGGATGGATGAATAGATAGATAATTAGATATACAAATATTGATATGTTCTGAATTTAACTTTTCTAATTTCAAAGGTGAATGTGAAATCAGAATTATCTGCTTTCTAATCTTTCTGTAATAATAATTACTAGTAATTTATAATGGAAATTTGTATTGAGATTTTGCTTTATAAATGTAATCATTTTTTATAAGATTTCAAAATGTATTGATAATACATAGCTTAGAACAAAGTGAGGCTGTGACGAATCTTCTGTTTTTCCACACACTTGATAAAGCTTAAAATATGCAATTGGGGCAAAGTTTGAAGACTAGAAAGCTATTAAAACTAAAAAAAATAATAAAATTGTCATATAAACATAGTTGTCCTGGATGGCCTTTGAAATGTAACTGTTTTTCAGTGATTAAAAACTTACATTATGTTCTGATAAGAACCAACATTTTATATAATTATATGGTTTACAAATAGATTTTTGAAAACATGTAGATATAATTTACATTACTACATGCCTTATGAATTCATTAAGCTAAATTGTTGAGATCAATAGACAGAAATTTTCTACTTTTTTTCTGAATCTATAGTACTTTCTTCATTAATTTTTACAGTGTTTTCTAAGTTTTATCAGAGATCATAGCATATCTGTATAATATACTCAAGTGGTACACCATGATTTTTGCATGTGTATCAAATCTTTTGGTTGACTATCACAAATTGTTATAAATTATTTTTATTTAGTGCATTAGTAATATGAGCACTTAGAAGAGATTTCTTCTCATAAGTATATGTATTAATCTTCTTGGGCTGCGTAACTGAATACCATGGACTGGGTTACTTAAACAGAAGAAACTCATGTGCTCACATTTCTGGGTTTTATAGGTCCAATATCAAGATGCTGGAAAACGTGGTTTCTGGTGAATCTTCTCTTTCTGGCTTGCTGATGACCCCTTCTCTCTGTGTCCTGACGTGGCCTTTCCTTTGGCTCACAAGTGAAGGGAGAGACAGAGAGAGAGAAACAGAGGGAGAGAGCAAGCTCTTGTCCTTCTTCCTCACCTTGTAAAGACTTGGTATTATTGGATTAGGGCTTCAATCGCAGGACCTCATTTAACCTAATTATCTCCTTAATGTCTCTGTCTACAAATACACTCATATTGGAGGTTAAGCCTTCAAGCTATGAAATTTGAGGGAGAAACAATTCAGTCCATAAGATTTGAAAGGTGTGTGTATGATTTTTTTGTTTGTTTGTATTTTTTTAAAACTGTTATGTTATTTTCTTGTGGCTGTTTGAGTGTATAAGCTACAGCCACCTAGGTATAGCCATTGACCTATATTTTTATAGGTCATGTTATGTACAAAGTGTTTTTCATAGTAGACAACAAGCTTGTATAATTTAAACTAGTTTGTATATATTTTTTCTAAATATTGAATTATGGCTTAAAGGTTTTATTTTGCTGATTTCATGACTAATAACTTTTCAGTGTGAAAATATGAACACAATCTCCCTTTGTATTTAACTAAACCATTGTGATGGTAATAATATCAGAAAATACAATCATCAGCTCTTTTAAAGTCATTTCAGCGTTTCTCATTAAATGGGATAGTACAATGTATTTCTGAGTCTATTCAGTTATTAATAGATCAACTGCAGTTTTTCCTCTGCTGCAAGGCAAATGGCAAAGAGGAATCGCAGAGCTTTAACAATACTTCTAGTGTGACACAAGATTAAAATAATCAATACAACTTCTAACTCTGCATTTTCACATTAAATGAAATGCTGAAAGTTTCGATTTTTGGATTATCTTTTGCCAGTAATTGTGCCACATTGTATTCTGATAATTTTCTACCATTGCAAATAAATATTACCAGTTAAAGCGGCTTCAAATTTCACACAGAGCTGTGTGACTATGGTTGTTTACCGGGTGCCACAGGACTTCACAATGTCTATCTCTTGTAATTCTGTCTTATTGATGTTATGATGCTTATCATTTAAATCAATATATTATGGTTTCTGGCAGCTGGACCTGGCTTGTGTATCTGTTTTGTTTTTGTTTCTCTGACTAGGTTTTTCTTATGCCAAAACAATAGAAACATTTGTAATTTTATCAGGTATTTTATTAATATACTAATCATATCCTATACACCGTATAGAATTATAAAAATAAAACTTATTTAGTTTTATACTATATTTTACACCGTATTCAATCAATCCTTTGATAATGACAGGATTAAAACACAAGTCAAATACTATTATAAAAGTCTTATAGTTAGAATGGACTTTAAATGTCGTTTATTGAGATATTTTATCCCATGCACTATAACAAACACTTATAGTATGACATGAAGAAATAAATAATAAACTAGAAATCAAGTGACCTGAATTTTAATTTCTTCTCTACCACAGATTAAGAGTAAGACTTTGGGCAAAAACTGTTAATCTCATTGAACCTCGGTAACCTCATTTATCATTAGCATTATCTAGTTTTCAGAATCTTATCTGCAAATTCTATGGGCATGATCTCTCTCTATTCATCCAATCAGTGATGTACTGTTGAAACAGTCAGGGCACTGATTCAAGAGTAGCCTGTCTTTCCTTCACTTTTCCATTCCATTTTACTAAGGATCTCCTTTTATTTTTTTCTGCACCAAGGGCCTCTAGTTATCAACACACCTTGGGTTCTGCTTGGGAGGACCTTTTGAGGTCTAAGAGTTATTTGTACTGAGTCATTTTTAATATCATATTCTGTGAGAATAGACTCTAACAATATGGGATGTGGATGTGGATGTCTGTATACGAAAGTGCATGTGATCTCAATATCCTCTTATCAATTGGTCATTAAAGGGAAAGTAACATACATTGTTAACTGCAAGGATTTTATATGTATCAGCTAGGACAATTTTTCAGAAATAAAAATAAATGACATTTTTTTCTCAGTGTTTTAATTTTTGGAAACTCTGAGGTGCAGGATATTTCTAAGAGCAACTATTTGAACATCAATAATTTTATGCAGTAATTTGAACAACAGTCACACTGTTTATTAGAATAGCTCAATCGGTTGGTAAATCACGTCAGGAAATTTACATGTTTAGCTGTTTTTTTTTTTTTTTTTTTTTTTTTTTTTTTTTTTTTTTTTTTAGCAGTTCTTGTAGCACAGGCTTGGTAGTGATGAATTCTTTCAGTATTTGTTTGTCTGAAGAAGACTGTATCTTACCTTTATTTCTGAATCTTAGTTTCACTGGATACAGAATTCTTGTATAATGATTGTTTTATTAAAGGCAGCTAAAGACAAAACCTCAATCCCTTTTTGCTTGTAGGGTTTATGCTAAGAAATCTGCTGTTAATCTGATGGGTTTTACATTATAGATTACCCTGACACTTTTGCCTCACAACTCTTGTTTCCTTCATGTTGACTTTAGATTACCTGATGACTATGTGCCTAGGTGATGATCTTTTTTTGATGAATTTCCCAGGTGTTCTTTGAGCACCTTGTATTTGGATGTCTAGATCTCTAGAAAGGCCAGGGAAGGTTTCCTAAATTATTCCCTCAAATATGCCTTCTACACTTTTAGATTTCTCTTTTTCCTTAGAAAAACTAATTATTCTTGGGTTTGATTTCTTAACATAATCCCAAACTTCTTTGAGGCGTTGTTTTTTTTGTTGTTGTTGTTGTTTTCTTTGTCTTTGTTGGATTAGGTTTATTTGAAAGCCTTGTCTTTCAGCTTTGAATTCCTTTCTTCTACTTGTTCGATTCTATTGCTTAGACTTTCCAGTGCATTTTGTCTTTCATTTCCATAAATAGTGATTTTTTTTTTAATTTGTGCTATATATTTCACTGGAGATTTTTTTTTTCATTCGTACCGTGTGTCTTTTTTTTTTTTTTTTTTTTTTTCAGTTTCTTTAAGTTGGATTTCACCTTTCTCTGGTGCCTCCTTGATTGGCTTAAAGGTTGACCTTCTGAATTCTTATTCTGGCAATTCAGGGATTTTGTCTTGGTTTTAATCCACTGATGGTGAGATAGTGCAATCTTTTGGGAGCGTTAAGGACCCTGGTCATATTACGAGAATTGTTTTTCTGGTTCATTCTCATTTGAGTAGACTATGTTAGGGAAGATCTGGGACTCAAGGGCTGTGGTTCAGATTATTTTGTCCCACAGGATGCTCCCTTGATGTAGTGCTCTCCCCTTTCCTCTAGTATGGAGCTTCCTGAGGGCTGAACTACAGTGGTTGCTATTTGTTTTCTGGATCTAGACATCCAGCAGAGCTACTGTACTCCAGGCTGGTACTGGGGAGTGTCTGCAGAGTCCTGTGATGTGATTTGTCTTCAGGTCTTTTCTCAGCCATGGATACCAGCACCTGCTCTGGTGGAGATATCAGGGGAGTGAGGTACACACTGTGAAGGTTCTTGGATTTATTTTTGTTAAGTGAGCTGCTTTTGTGTTGGTTGGGCCTTTAGCCAGGAGGGGGCGTTTTCAAGAGCACATGAGTTGCAATAGTATAGGGAGGATTAGGTAGTGGGCAGGGCCATAGAATTCCCAAGAGATTATGACCTTTATCTGCAGCTACCAGGGCAGGTAGGAAAAGACCATCAGATGGGGGCGGGGTTAGGCTTGTTTGAGCTCAGACTCTCCCTGGGCAGAGCTTGCCCAGAGCTTGCTGAGGCTGCTCTGAAAGAGGTATGGTTCCTAGGCCAGTGGAGCTACCTTCCCAGGGGGATTATGGTTGCCTTTGCTGTGTCACACAGGCCACCAGAGAAGTGAGAGACAGCTGGCAGCCACAGGCCTCACCCAGCTGCCCTGCAGCCCATAGCCCCAAAGGCCGATTCTCCCACTGTGTCCCTGCTCAACAGCACCAGGTTTGTTTCCAGGCAGCTGGTAAGCAGTGCTAAGGAATTGCCCCAGACTGCATGCCTCGCAGCTGAGAAAACAAGCAGACTCGCAGTTCCTCATCTGTCCCACCAAGCCTGCTGTGGCAATCCACCTCCTTAAAGGGTCTGTGTGTTCTCTCAACTTTCCTAGTATGTTCCTGTGGTGGTTGTTGATGCAAAAGTTCAACATGTGGGTGTCCACACATTGCTCTTTTCATCTGAGTCAGAGCTGCAAGTTAATCCTGCCTCCTACCTGCAATTTTCCTGCATTGTCCAATATTAACTTTTATGAAAGCGATTTTCCTATGGTCCTTTTTTAGCCAAATTCAGGTAAAACACAGTTGTTATCTATCTGAAAGAAAATTGTTTCCTTATAATTTACAGGTATACATAACTAAGTATATTTCTCTAAAATAAACTACATTAGAATTAAATTCATGTGCATCTATGATTTTGTAATGAGATTAATACAAGATTAAATGTAAATATTTCTTAATTAATGGATTGAGAAAATTGTCTAGATTTTCTCTCTTATTTTAGTGGTGAGAGCACCTGAAATCTATTATCTTAGCAAATTTTCAGTTTACAGTACATACTAACTATAGTTACCACGCTGTACAATATATACCTACACTTCTCCTAGGTAGATACCACACTCCTCTAGGTTGTGACAATTTCTCAGATACTCATTGCTTTTGATAATCTTGACAATTTTGAGGAATATTGGTCAGGCAGTTTGTCAAATTCCTCTCCATTTGATTTTTTCTTACATTTTTCTGATTATTAGAATGGAATTGTATATTTTGGGGAGGAACACCACAAAGATAAATTGACATTCTTATGTCTTCATTACACTATTAACTGTTGATCTTATCATTTTTTATGTTAACCATGATCACCTACCTGGCTAAGGTAGTATTTGTCAGGTTTAATACTCTAAAACCACTTTTTTCTTCCTCTCTTCACACTGTACTCTGTTTAAGAAGTAACTATGAAGTATATATGTAAAGAATGAGGAGTTATGTTTCATCTTTCTTGATGGGGAGTATTTCTACAGGATATCTGGAATTATTCTGCACAGGGATTAACCTATATGCCGCAATATATTTATATCATATAAACTTATGAGTTTTTTTTTATAATTTGGGTTATTATTTAATACTACTTTATTATTTTATATCTCAAATTGTTCTCACTTTGGCTTCTGGGGGCTCTTTCAGTTATTTATATATCCCTTGAAGTCTGCATGTGTGTGCGTGAACATATTACGTCCTTACTTTCTGGCACTACAGAATGTCTCAAACTCATATTGTACATTCCTTTCCTTAAAACTAGCCCTTTCTTCAGAAAGACACAGTTCTTTTATTGGAGAGTCATATTCCAACTGGAATTAGAAAACAATATGTGGATACTGGCACTGAAATTTCAATGCCTAAGATATTGTTTTCTAATTCCAATTCGAATATGACTGGGATTTTTTATTTCTGGCATCTCAGCTATCTGAGCAAGGAAATAGATGTGGTTAGACACAGAGCTATACATATTTCTATATGTATCTATCTGTAACTGCATTAAGCAATTCATTAGTTCATACTAATCTGCCCAACTCTACTGCAGTACCATATAGATCATTCTGGCATTCCTCCCTTGTATATAACACCCCACTTCAACAGTGAGAAACATAGGTTTCTCTACCATTGACTTACTTGTTACATTTTCCAAAACAAACAAACAAAATACATGTCTAGTAATATCAGAATTCTTAATCTGTCCTGTGTAGAGAACTACTTTTAAACTATAGAACAGCTCTTATGTATAGTTTCTTTTGCCTTCAGCTGTACAGTCTCTTCCTATATCCAGATTTACCCAGGATAGCACCATTTCCACTTAATTCCATCACTGTGTTATTTGTATGTGGTAATACAGTTAGATTGTTTTGTCAAAGTCTGCATTTCGACCATTGGGTTTTCAGAGTTCTTTGTACATTTGGGATGCAAGTTCTTTATCCAATGTGTGGTTTGCAAATATTTTCTCAGTGAATTATCTAACTTTTCTTTCTCTTAATTGTATCTTCAGCTGTGTTCCACAAATTTGGATACGTTGCATTTTTATTTTCATTTAGTTCAAATTATTTTTTTTATTTCACTTGAGTTTTTTTTCAGTCTATGTGTTACTTAGAAATACAAAATTTAGCCGGGCGCGGTGGCTCAAGCCTGTAATCCCAGCACTTTGGGAGGCCGAGGCGGGTGGATCACGAGGTCGAGAGTTCGAGACCATCCTGGTCGACATGGTGAAACCCCGTCTCTACTAAAAATACAAAAAATCAACTGGGCATGGTGGCGTGTGCCTGTAATCCCAGCTACTCAGGAGGCTGAGGCAGGAGAATTGCCTGAACCCAGGAGGCGGAGGTTGCGGTGAGCCGAGATCGCACCATTGCACTCCAGCCTGGGTAACAAGAGCGAAACTCCGTCTCAAAAAAAAAAAAAAAAAAAAATACAAAATTTAGTTTTCAAATATTTGAGATTTCTGATATTGTTGTTTTATATCATTAGGAAACTTTAATATAAAACCATCAAACTAAAACCTGTGTTTATAGCTAAGGCGAGGGTAATTATTCCAAGCGCCTTTCTACCACATGATTTTAGCCAAGGTATATACATTCTCTCATCATTTGTTCCTATCTTTGAAATGTAATTGAAGGGTACACTCTTAAGATTTTTTCACAAATTATTAGCAATTATATTTTTACATGGTTGTTTTCTTAATAATCCATTCCCACTCTGCCTCCAAATCTAATATTCACAGTATGCCAAATTACTATGCCTGGCCTGTGCTTACTTTCTACATCTCCCAGCAAAGCCATATAGCAGAGCAAATGTAACACAAGTCTCTTTGACAAAAATGGTATCATTTTTATTTTTTATTGTTTATAAGAACACCTCAGGAAGAAAGGTAAATCTGTCAATTATGCTAGCTGACCATTCCTATTCAGTATAACAGACCATTTAATTTTACGGGATATACTAAAGGAGATTTTATTTTTTAATTATTTTTACCACTAAATGTGAAATAGTAAAAGTAAAAGGAAAGGAAAACAGGATGCAAAATTAAATGTAAATTTAAAAAATTAAAAAGGAAAGAGAAAAAAAGGAATAGTTTACATTATACTTTGCCTTCCTGTTTCAATATTTTATGGTCCTATCATAATTTTTAAGCTCTAGGTATCCTTAGGCTTAGAGCAAGATGCAATAAAAAAGATCAAGATATCTTAAAATTAAAATTGTTTGCAGTAAATATTGACAAGATTTTTCACATTTTAAAATTTCATTTTCTAATTTATTTTAAAAAGATAAATTTTCTATAGGATTATACAATGATAAAAAATACTGAACCAAGTGGGTGCACTAGCTAGACAATAAATATTCAGTCTCTTTAATATAATGGAAAGAATATTATGCCTCTATCAAAATGTCTGGCTTAGATTCATGGTATTTCCACTTTAGTCTAATTTTGAATAATTTATTCAACTTTCTTAGCCCAGGATAGTCATTTATTAAATTTGAATAACCCCACTAACTCTATGTCAATTTATTTTGAATCTTTACCAAATGATCCTTAAAGCAATGTGTGTCAATATACTTTATTCACCGTGATGTGCTATATAAATGCAAACTATCATTACAACAAAGTATCATCTCAGCTATGTACATGAACTTATTATGCCCTAATGTAATTTTGGTCATAAGCCTATTTTACTTTCAAACATAAATTATAGCTCACAAATAATAGTTTAGATGTTAATTTTGTGGTCATTCCAAATATTCATTTTATAAAAATAAACTTTCTATATGCTGCCATTTCTTACCAAATATGCACAAACTTAAATTAGTTTCATATTTTAATTCAGGAGTAATTGCCAAATCACTTAATAGACTGAGAAATCTGGCCACTAACTATGCACACAAATCTTTATTGCTCTTCAATGTTCCTGTAGCCTGTGCACCTAAGTGAATTCTTTCACTAATGTATTTAATATGATTTCTTGCAACTTAATTGTAGATCCTTAGTAATATAATTAATATGTTATTTGTGACTACTTAAAATTAGTTTAATCTTTGTTGATTTGAATTATAAATTTCTCAGATGAATTGCAAATAGAGTATAACTAAAATTTTGTTTTATTTAGTAGATCTGAAAAGATAAAACATAGAGTTAAACTTGATGTAATCCTTCTGGGAGTGCTAATTATATTTTTAAATAGTCAAAGACAGCATCCAATTGAATTTTTACAATTACATACTTTATCTTAGCCAATTATTAAGCTCTTAGAGTCTTTCTTTGTAAAGTTGGTATAGCAATTTCTTATTGTGATAGCCCTTTAAAATAATGTCTATAAAGAATCTAATATGGTAACTACATAATACACCATAAGAAAGAATGAATATCTCATATACTTAGACAGCTAAATTGATTAATCTATATAAATATATATTTTAAAAAATCTTCCTGAAGACATTGATTCTAGTTTTCTAGTTTTCGATATTTAATGCAGAAATATGACTGTTATTCTTTACTAAAATTATGGCAACAAGATTTTTGAGATTGTTCAAAAGTTTGGCAAGAATAAAACAATATATAAATGACTTAAAAATAATTATCTTTTAAACAGAAACTACAAAATATAGACTTATAGATGCATATGTCATGAATTAATATTACATTTATCCTATAGGGATTTTTCATTTTAAATTGTCAATACATGCTCAAAAGCATGTTAAACACACATTTTTACATTACAATATAAATGTGAATATAAAGCATAAAAAAGCATATTCATATATTAATTGTTTCAGAATATATAAAAATATTCTCCTATTCAGTGGATATTAAGTTATCTTTTGTCAAACCTATGTTAAATAATAGAAAGTTAACAGTAACCTTGATAGAGATGTAGAAAGCAACTTGCAAAGTAAAATGATTTCTGCATTTTTCTTCTAGAAGCTGCAAGTACACCATGTTATCAGTATATAAATGAGCAGTGTGGTTAATAGAAGTATTTATTCCAGATGCATCCTCTGCTCTCGGCCACAGCTGTATATTCTCTGTAGATGGAGTATACGTCTCTGTCTTATAGACATTAGGTTTGTACAGAGAGTTCTTTGTCCGTTAGAATGTAGGCATAAGTGTCAGAGCACCACTTTCTAAACACAATTCTTAAGAGGCCTGGAGAGTTCCACCAATCCTCTATCCCCTGCCATCCATTATGAAAAGACAATATCATAAGGATTCACTGACTCTTTAGCATGGGTCAACAAAGGAGACAGGTAAAGTATTGAATACAAACTGTGGTCTGTAGTCTGAAGACAGGGTGAGTTTACCCCACAGGGCACATTAAAGCGTCATATAACTCCCAGACTAGTAAGCAAGAAGCAAGAAGCTTACTGAAATCACCTGATTTGGGGGTTGTTAGTTATACAACATTATCACTAAAAAATCTCATACAAATATTATTTTGTAAGTTGGGAACATGACAAGAGAGATGATTCTTGAATAATTTGGCTGTTTTAGTGAACTCATAGGTCAGCATTGCAATAGTAGAATCATGATTGATTATGGCAGTAGTTCTCAATGTGACTGTATAATAAAATTAACCAATTAACTAGGGTGCTTTAAAATAAACCTATGTTTCACAACCATCCTCACAAGTTTTGAGTTAATTGGCCTGAATGAGATTCAGGTTTTATATTTGTTGCTGCTGGTGGTGGTAGTAACCCAGATGCCTTTACTAGTCAAGCAGGATTGGGAATTGCTGGCCTATAATGTGTTCCCTCAGATCTACAGAGCTATACGTTCATTTTTATTAACGGATACTGAATTTATTGGTAATGATTTTTATCAGCCAAATTCATGAGAAATATATATAGAGAGACCACAATTTATTAATTTTCAATATAAAAAGTGTATACCAATTAGAATAGCTTTCTGCCTTTATGAGCACTATGGCCAATCCCTTTAATTCTTCTGTCACTGGCCCAGTTGTCACCTACCTGCTTGTCTCAACCCAGGTAAGTGTTAAATTTTTGATTTC
This sequence comes from Saimiri boliviensis, assembly GCF_048565385.1. Lineage (NCBI taxonomy): Eukaryota > Metazoa > Chordata > Mammalia > Primates > Cebidae > Saimiri > Saimiri boliviensis. Next base: position 157,824,601 of record NC_133451.1, read on the forward strand.
TCCATTTCTGCACGTTAAACAATAATCTTCTAATAGAATGTATTATTAATGCCAAATTATCTTGAATGGCTCTTTTAGTTTCATTGTGAATACATTAAAGGCCTAAGTGTAGTTTATTTTAACTATTTTTCAACTTTTGGTGGGAAGAGAAAAAAATAGGACCTCCGGAATTTTTGATGGCAGGTGTCTGTGAATCATTGAAAACTATGGTGGTCAGTGTCTAGAGCCATAAAAATGTCTGAGCATCAGAATTTTAGAATACAAAAGTTCCAAGCATAATGGAAATCTTAGAATTTTCACTTGAATATTACATTCTTAATGAGCCTTACTTTACCCATTTTAGCTAAAACTGTAAGCCTTTTCCTCCCTCTTCTTGCTTTATTTTTAAGTTAACACATACTTTTCCTCTTCTAACAAATATAATCAAAAACATTAAATATGCATTGTCTTTTGGTTTTCTTTGCACCTTAAAAAGGTAATGGCTTAACACAACAACAATCACATTATATGTCAGGATACTAAGTGTTGACAAGAAAGTCATTCTTCTCTGTGTAGTGTTGGCTAGAGCTCCAATCATGCAGAGGCTCAACCAGCTAAAACATTTAGGTGATTCCTTTGAAAAATTGGCAATTGTTGACAGCCAGTTGGATGCTCAGCTGAAGCTTTTTGGTGGAGTATCTCCATAGTCTCCTATCTTGATTTCTCCTTTTAAATGACGTTTTGTGCCATTTGCTGATCTTATTGGTCCAGTATCAGAAATTAGACAATGTCATTTTCTCTGCATTATTTTAATTAAAGCAAGTCACAGGATGCTATGGTTTGGCTGTGTCCCCACCCAATTCTCATCTTGAATTGTAGCTCCCGTAATCCCCACATGTCATGGGAGGGACCTGGTGGGAGGTAAATGAATTATGGAGGCAGATTTTTTTCTGTGCAGTTCTCACGATAATAGATAAGTCTTGTGAGATCTGATGGTTTTATAAAGGGAAGTTCCCCTGCACACACTCTTGCCTGCCACCATGTAAGACATTCCTTTGCTCTTCTTTCATCTTCCACCATGATTGTGAGACCTCCCCAGCCATGTGGAATTGTAAACCCAGTAAACCTCTTTCCTTTATAAATAACCCAGTCTAAGGTGTGTCGTCTTAGTTCTGTGAGAATGAACTAATACACAGGGCATACTCAGATTCAAAGAACAGAGAATAATCTTCATCTCTTTATGAGAGTAGTGGCAGAGAATTTCCAAGAGTATTTAATTCATTGCATTTACTGATGATATTTCAATTTTTCTAGAATGTACGATTTGAGAAAAAAATAATCTTGCCTGTTTCATTCACTGTTGCCTTGGAATAAGAAATGAGACATGTAAGGAATATTTTTTCAATTGATTTTTAACATACAAAACGAATCTGAACATTAGTATTGAAATTACTATCTAATTTTCATATTTCAATTGATTTTTAACATATAAAATGAATCTGAACATTAGTATTGAAATTACTAGCTAATTTTCATATTTATAATAATTAACTCTTACATTTAAGTACCAAAGAAGGTTACACTTTATATAATATTATCTGCGGATAAGAAAATCTACATATAGTAAGCAGACTTTGAGATACTACAGACAGTCACAATCTAAATGAAGTTTTGTCTTTGTATTATCAGTTAAAAAGTATGCAAAAACAGGTTAATTGAATAAGCAAGACTGGAGGAGCACTGGTTAATTTAATCAAGAAATTAAACAGTTCATGAAACAATAAAAAGTTCTGGAGTCATTGAGAGCATTATTAATATGCATGTGTGAAATAAAACTAACTGTGGATTTTCTTAAGCAAGTACATAAAATCTCAAAACAGACTTTTAAAACTTGGATTTTTGAATATTTAAGTAAACCAAAGGTGATTTTTTTTATTTTTATAAATTGTTGTACATTTCCCTGTGAAATGTATGTAAGCAATAAAAATATGATTCTTTGGTTTGTGCAGTTATGAAAGTCATCTTCTATAATTGTGTAATGCCTAACTTTTGAGTTGTGTGTTGATAAATAGCCAAGAATTTAAATAAACATTTGCCAATTGTCATCTTATGAAATAGGACCATTGATTTATAAATGTATTCATAAAGCAAAGCTGCAAAAGTCATGATTCAATAATTTAAAAAGGTGTTTGTTCTCTCTTTATTGAGTACCATATGCCATATAGTCACAATTCTCATGGTTGCATATTTCAATTTTCATGAGAATGTAAACAAAAAGAGATAATGAAATATAATGGATCATTATATATAACATTACTACTACTTGTCACAAACGATGCTGTGTAAAATGAAGCCAACTTCCTCCAAAAAATGAGTCAATACATACAGTTCATATATAAAGGCAAAAACTATATTTCCAAATTTTTAATAAAGGACAGGTACTTTTACATTGTGAATTTGTATAATGTTATTTGTTTGTTTCTTTTTAACTTTTAAGTTGAGGATATATGTATAGGTTTGCTACATAGTTAAACATGTGTCATGGGTTTTGTGCAGCCTATTTCATTACCCAGGTATTAAGCCTGGTACTCATTAGCTATTTCTCCTGATCTTTTCCCTCATTTCATCTTCCGCCCTTCAACAGGCACCAATAGATGGTGTTCCCCTCTGTATGCCCATGTGTTCTTATCATGTAGCTTCTATGTCTAACGGTGAATGGACGATACTTGGCTTTCTGTTACTGCTTTAGTTTGCTAAGGATAATGGCCTACAGCTACATCCATGTCCCTTCAAAGAACATAATCTCATTTTTTTACGACTGCAAAAGAAAGCTTTTATATACTATTGGTGGAAGTGTAAATCAGTTCAACCATTGTGGAAAACAGTGTGGTGATTCCTCAAAGACCTCAAGACAGAAATACTATTTGACCTAGCAATGCCATTACTGGGTGTATACCAAAGGAATATAAATCATTCTGTTATAAAGACACATGCATGCATGTGTTCACTGCAGCACTATTCATTCACAATAGCAAAGACATGGACTCAACATAAATGTCCATTACAATAGACTGTATATTAGTTCCTCCTAATGCTGCTGTGCAGAAATATTCATGACTGGGTAATTTATAAAGAAAAGAAGTTTAATTGATTCACTGTTCTGCAGGCATGGGGAGGTCTCAGAAAACTTACAATCATTTCAGAAGGAGAAGGAAACATGTATTTTCTCACATGGTGGCAGGAAGGAGCAGAATGAGAGCCAAGCAAAGGGGGAAGCCCCTTAAAATGTCATCAGCTCTTGCGACAACTTACTCACTATCTTGAGAATAGCATAGGAAACCACACCAAAGATTCAATTAGCTCCCACCAGGTCCCTCCCACCACATGTAGGAATTATGGGAACTACAATTCAATGAGATTTGAGTCGAGCACAGCCAAACTGTATAGGACCATATAAAGAAAATGTGGTACATATACACCATGGAACACTAGCCACAAAAATTGACATATCCAATTTTTAATGCTTTATGCTTACAAATATGCAAATAGTACTCAACAAATATCTAACACATTGCTTCTAAAGAAACTGCAAAGAATAGCAACAGGTAATTGTATTAGTTTGTTTTCGCCGTGCTATAAAGACCTACCTGAGACTGGGTAACTTATGCAGAAAAAAGGTTTAACTGATTTCACAGTTCTGCAAGGATAGGGAGACTTCAGGATACTTACAATCATGGCAGAAAATGAAGGGGAAGCAAGGCATGTCTTAGACGGTGATGGTAGAGAGAGATCAAGGGGTGTAGTGCCAAACTTTTAAACCATCAACTCTCATGAGAACTTACTCACTAACATGAGAGCAGCATGAGGAAAATCCACCCCCATGATCCAGTCACCTCCCATCAGGTCCCTCCCCTGACATGTGGAGATTAAAATTCCACATGAAATTTGGGTAGGGACACAGAGCTAAACCATATCAGTGTTTTTTTTAAACATTAATATTTGCTTTATTTTGCTCTTTTTCTTGGTACATTGGAGTATGTGTATATGTGTGTGCACACATACGTATTTATGTGTATACTTATATTTGAATATATTTACATACAAACTAATCTATTGAGAGATCCAGCATATGAATACATACCTACCAAATAATACCTAATTAAATAACATTGAAAATATAGTTATACTCCATTTTATCATAATTGTATAAAAGTTTAGATCAGAGGTCATTTGATGAACATATTTTTAGAAATGTTATACCAAAATCACATTATTTTGTGTGATGATATTTATAATAAAAAAGCATAATAGATTTCATCAGAAATCTCCTAATGGTCAAAGTATTTAATTGTCCTTATATTTCATAGCCTTTATCTCATTAATCACATTGCTCAAAGATATAGGTTTTGTTATACTGAAAATAAAACTTATGCTACCTATGAGTTCATATATTTTATAAACATTCTCCAATTTTTAATTGCTAAGGAATTTCCTGGAGCTAATTTTTTAAATTCTTGGTTATCTTTATGAAAATTCTATATACTTCATAAATAATTTCTTTATCTTAATAAATAAATGTACCATTAGAGGATCACTAGTCTTAAAAACAAATTTATATGAAAACATTAATAAAAATTACAATAAATAGAGAACCATGAGGATAAGGATAGACATAATTTACAGGTTTTTAAAAAATATAAATAATTTAGTTAAAACCTGAATACATAGTCTGTTCAGGACTGAAATGGGATTTATTTAGGGTGTCAGAGATATTTCTTAAGTGTAGTTTGTGTTCAGTAAGATTAATATCTAAATTTGTTAAAAATGCCATTTTAAGATGCAGATAACATGAATATTACAAATTGTAACATTATTGACTTTGAAAAACAGCAACATTTGAATCTTTGTGCATGTAACTTTAGTATTTGTCTCTAGTCCCATAAATATTCACTGAGCATCTACAGTGTGAGGGGCAGTTTCATTCTCTTATGCAAGTCACCAGATATGCAAGCATGGTACATGACAGACACAGTCCCAATCTCTTAGGACTTAGAGTTCAATAAAATCTGCACAAATATATAAGCAATTAAAGTGACTTGGCAGCCCAGAGTATAGATACCCAAGTCAAAGTGAATGGAAGAATTCATGATGACTTCCTAGAAGGATGCCTAAATTGAATATTCAAGAATTAGATGAATCTAGCTAGATAAAGACTCCAAAGTGACAGATACCATTATATGTCCATGGGGCTGGATTGTCAAGTGAGAAGAGTGGAGAAAAGAGAGAAAAATATGAAGTTATTGAACCATGGAGGACTTTGCAATTTGTGATAAAAGAAGTTTATATACTGATATGGTTTGACTCCATGTTCCCATGCAAATCTCATCTTGGAGCTCCCATAATTCCCACATGTTGTGGGAGGGATCCAGTGGGAGATAAGTGAATCATGGTGGTAGGTCTTTCCCATGCTATTCTTGTGATAGTGAATATGTCTCATAAGATCTAATGGTTTGATCAAAGGAAACCCATTTTGTTTGGCTCTGCTTCTCTCTCTTTGCCTGCTGCCATCCATGTAAGACATGACTTGCTCCTTTTTGCTTTCTGCCATGATTGTGAGGCCTCACCAGCCATGTGGAACCATAAGTCCATTAACTCTCTTTATTTTGTACATCACCCAGTCTCAGGTATGTCTTTTTCAGCAGCGTGAAAAGAGACTAATATGCATATTTAATCCAGAGACCAATTGACAGTCATTTGTGTTTTTAAGCAAGAGATGGAGGTATTGGACCTCAATTTTAGTTGTTATGCTGCTGTATGGAAAACAGATCAAAAGAGTTCAGTACTTGAAACCATTGTAATATTACAGCTCAGAGATGATAGTGGCCTGAATTCGGCAAGTAAAAATGGGGATGAAAAGATACAGATTTATTTAAGAACAATTCAATGCATGCAACTACTAGACTTATTAATATACTCAGATATGTCTCCTGTATATGCTAATTATAATTTATTAAAATATTCATAGGAAATGAGACATGTGGCCATATGGAGCAAGTATAACTTCTGTCATATAAAAGACTAATCAAAATTATTTTTGTTTTTTTACCTGCTAGATGAGCCTTATTTGAGATTATAATTAATCAGTTCTTCACAGTTACTTAAAGACAAGAAATCTGAAAAAAACTTAAATGTTATAGCTAAGTACAGCTATATCATAATTATAGTAGAAGCTGTTATTTTCTGTTAATGAGCATGTATTTATTACCAGATGAGAGAGTCTCCTCAGCTCTCCTTAGAGAAGTCAATGATACCTCTGTTGAGATACAAATTAAAGCTTAAAAGTGCCACTACTTATATTATTGATCTAGTATTCTAAGTAAAATGAATCAAAGTGGAAAATGAACAACTTTGGAAGCTTAATATAGAAACAAATATGCTATTTATCCTTCCCCTCCATATGGTGATTTCTTCATGGATTTAACTCTCTTAAGTACTTTTATTTTAGTAACATGAAGAAGAATATGAAAATGTCTTATTTTCCTTAAAAGAGAGATAAGAAAGAGATGCCATTTTGCCTCTGAAATCTGTAAAAAATTTTGTTATCAGCACACCATATTAAACTCTGCAGTTTCTCAATCAGATTTCTGTAAAATATTTTATCTGCACACCTAAGAGTATACCTTTTTTCAATCTATTTCATTCCTTTATGCATATATTTACTTATCTAATCTTTCTGCAGGCATAATAGTGCACAAAGAAGAAACACATTTCTTCTCTCATGTGGTTTCTTCTGTCAAGAAAGTAGAGCCTGAGGACAGGGATTTTTAAGAAGTGAATTTTCTCTTCCTCCAACTCATTGACAGTTTGTATATATGGTCTTTCCTGGTGAATTTTTAAAACAATGTCTTTTGCTGAGATTTTGGTGAAGTTAATTTCTTTTTCTTTTTTTTAAATTTGTCAATTCCATTGTTATATTTTCCCTAGAATTAGGAACAGCTTTTTGTTTTTTACTGAATTATAAATAAATTGTTTTCATATATCTACATGATATCATATAATCACTCTCTGGCTGTTTTTAACATCGTGAGTTTACCATGGAGTTTAAGAATGTCTGGGCTCTCTGTGCTCTGTATTATCTGTGTTATCTTAGGTTGTCTGAGGAAGAAGAGAGGCTTTTGCGTCTGATTTCTATAGGCCTGTCCTGGCAGAACAGAGCTTCTCACTGGCTAAGCCGAGTGTGTTTGTTTCATGTGGGATCAGAATGTACAATTGGCCATACAATGTATTGAGCCATACTACAGTGTCCATGGGTTTCCAGTGTTAAGACAGTACATAAGAATGTGAAGCATTATGTCCGAAGAGACTATTCTGCAATCACAAAAGAAAGTGTCTTCTGTAAAAAGCAAATATATATCTTTTCATTCACCTGAATCAGCTTCATGAAGAAGGAAGTTAGATGAAAGTCTACTTATTTGTAAGAATATGTTATAATTTCTATTTTATGGAGAAGAAATAAAAGAACATTTTTTTAACAGCTTTCCTGGGCACTCACAGGTGTTTGGCTTATTTACCATAAAGACAGAAAAAAAAGTAGAAAAGTTGACTATTAATAAAAATTGTAATGAGGAAACTATTTTAATAAGCTTAATTGAATGATAAGGTCCTAGTAGGGGTGAATCTATTTACTTTTTTATTGTATTTATTTTCATTTCTGTATACAATTTTACAATTATGTAATTTATCTTGCTAAATATTCCAAAATAGAAATTATTTATTATTAAAATGCTTGGAGTCTCTGCATGCAAGCTACATATGTACATATTTTTAAATATCTCTATTTGAAGATATTCTTCTGTCTTACTGACTCACAACCAATGGATGAAAAGATCACTTGGAAAACTAGATCATCTTGTGTTCAGTCTGTATTTTAGAAGACAATTTTTTTCTGAAGAATATAATTTCTTAAGCTGAAAAAGAGTAAGATAATAAATTTTTTTGAACCAGCACATATAACATGTAACTAAATATCTTAGACCTACATTTGGCTGAACACAGCAAAATGCATTAAGAAATAATGTGTAGCAATGGAATTTTCCAATGAAATGTATCAGCTAGACAAGTGAGGTAGGAAAAGCTCAGACTTTAGTCTAGTGGGGTGGGGCTAGGCTTCATTTCTGAAACCCTCAGAATTCTGAATGATTTTATCCTCACTGTCAGTGAGACCATGTATAAGTCCCTCAAGTTTCCTGCTTATAAGTCTATTTTCTCAGGTGTTAAAATTAGTAAAATCATGTGTGGATTTTTTTTTAATTAAATTAATGCTTTTAAGTGAAGCATCTGACTTTGCTTCTGGCACCAAAATATGTTAGTTCATCTTTTCTCGATTGGAAATCCTCTAGAATAAGAACAGCTATTCTCAGTCATCTGATTTATCAGAAAATTAAATTATAAATGAATGGTCGATTATAATTTTATGTCTTTGAATTAAAAACTTACGATTTTTCTGTATAGACCTATTAACTACAAAATACTTTCTTCAACAATTGTATTTTTAGTCATAAGATACATTCAATTTTTGAAAGATTATTAAAAGCCTAGGCATGACAAAGACCAAGAAAGACACTGTAAAGATTATCTTAAATCGTAATGCATGATAAAAATAAATGAGTAAGCAAATAAATAGTAAGTTATATGTAATCTCACAAAGTTTAAGTTTTTTCAGTAATAATAATTTTTGCTATATCACATTTTTCTCCTAAAAGATAAAAACCCATTACTTATTCTGACATTCAGGAATATTCATTACTTGTTCAACTTTTACTATTTTATCATTCAATTTTTTAATCCTCATATCTGTTCTCTTATCCAATGTCACTATATCTAATAGACATTTCTGTGACTTTTGCCTGTTTTTGCCCGTATACCTTTAGAACCTTGTTCACATGCTCCCTGTAAGTGATGTTCCCAATGTCTTTCAAGACTGTGATGGTTTTAAAACATGGCCCCAGATACATTGGTACTCGTCCCATTGACAAATTAGGCTTATGTCCCCTCCTATAGTATATAATCAGACTTGTGACTGCTGTCGAGTCAGTTAAGTTCAGCAAATGTGATTCTGTGATTTCCAAAGTCTGCCATGAAAAGTCATGACACTTCTGATTCTCTTGCACCCTTTGCTGGTGGCATGCTCTCTATTGAGATGCTCTTTTTCAAACCTATATGCCCATATGTGAGGAATTCAACACTTGTGGAGAAGCCCTGTGTCAGAGTTAGGGTCAACAATTCCAGTGGGACAAACCTTTCAAGCCATGCCATTCCATGCACCTGACATGTGAGTTGATGACGTCTCCAGATGATTGCAGCTCCAGGGAAAAGAACTTAGCCAAAATCTTTGTCCTCTTAGCCACTGCTTTAGACGCCAAGGATCAGAGACAAGCTACACCTTCTGGACCGCTTTCTCAAGATATGGGCATCTACTCTATTGGGGAATAGTTCTCCCAAATATTTTCATGTTTCTGTAGGCTCCAGGTCTTGTGAGCAAAGGGCACTGAAACAATGTTTACGTAATAAATGGCTTTGGAAGCTATAGAGAGTCTCAAAAACTAGAAACTCCTTGAGAAATACAAAGATGTAATACCTTTCTTTTTCCTTCTTGGAAACATTTATTTATATTCCAGGCCCAGGGATACCCTTCTCATCCCCACCTTACCTCAAGCACATGTGCTTAATGAGTAATCTGTTTTTCAGAAGGGAAGATAGGCAGGTGTATCAGCAGTCCTTACGTAAGTTCTGAATCTTATAATTTTGAAGTTTCTTCCTTGTGACACAAACCTACTTCATGTAGAGGTAACATCTGGCTATCATTATGTTTCTCTGGCGATTGGGGCTCTGGCTGCTGCATTTTACGATAAATAAAGTACCTATTTCTGCGATCCAGAAAGCCTGTGACTCTGTGCCTCCTGGCAACGCGTGCGTGCACGCGCGCACACAGACACACACACACACACACACACACACACACACACACACAGAGGCAGGCTTGTTTGCAAATAGGTGTAGTGAGTATGTGAAATCTGGGGACCGATGAAGGAAAAATATATGACCATGAAGTGACAATAGCACAATGAACCTTCTTTTGGGTAGCACTTTGGCAGGTTTGGGGAAGTGGAGAGCTCCCTCAGGATGAGACCTTCAAAAGATACAGCACAGGAGCCACTATCTTGAAATACAGGAAGGCAAAACCACTCCTGGAAATGAGGAAACTCAGAGAAGCGGCTTATAAGTCTACATGATGTGTCTGAGCAGCATGATAAGGAGTTCCTATGTCAGAGAACTTTGGAGGGCAGCATCATTTCAGGGTCATTTATAGCACTGGGGTTTATCTTATGTATGGTGATACGGTTTGGCTGCGCTTCCACCCAAATCTCATTTTGAATTGTAGCTTATGTCCTGGGAGGGACTGGGTGGGAAGTGATTGAACCATGGGAGTGGGTTTCTCCATGCTGTTCTCGTGATAGAGGGTAAGTCTCACGAGATCTGATGGTTTTATAAAGAGTTGTTCCTCTGCCACACACTCTCTTGCCTGTTGCCATGGAAGATGTGCCTTTGTGAACCCTCCCCCTTCCATCATGATTGTGAAGCCTCGCCAGCCCTGTGGAACTGTGAGTTCATAAAATCTTCTTCTTCTTTTTTTTTTTTTTTTAATTACTCAGTCTCAGGTATTTCTTCATAGCAGTATGAAAATGGACTAAAACATATGGCTGGTAGGTCATAGGGTATGAAAAGTAGAGAGGTTCAAAATGTTAAAGATCTGCTTTCCTGGGCTTTATTTTAAAAATTGTTTCTGGCTCACATTTGTAATCCCAGCATTTTGGGAGGCTCAGATGGGCAGATCACTTGAGCTTAGGAGTTCAAGACCAGCCTGGGCAACATGGTGAAACCCCATCTCTACCAAAAAAAAAAAAAAAAATTAGTTGGGCATGGTAGCACATGCCTGTAATCCCAGCTACTTGGGAGACTGAGTTGGGAGGATCACTTGAGCCTGGAAGATGGAGGTTGCAGTGAGCCAAAATCATGCTAGCACTCCAACCTGGACAACAGAGTGAGACACTGTTTAAAAAAAATTGTTTGTAAAAAAAATTAAGTTTGGCACTGGTAGGCTTTTTATCTAATGGGTCCCAGCCTGCTGTTAAGAAGTAATCATAGGGCTAATCAATGTACAGGAATCATCTTTGGCTTCTTAATATCACAATTGGGTAAGATCTCAGATCTTTCATAGTTTCTGATTTAACAGACCCTTGAAATGAATCTGGGTAAACATATGGCTGCTTTGACAAATCAGTAATAGCAGAGTGATGTTGTATGGCATCTGATAACTGGTCTATAAAATGCCACATAATTTGTCTCCTAGTCTCTGTGAAAGCTTGTTCTGCAGACTCTCCTGCTCAGGATCTATCTCAGAAACCAGACACTAGACCTTAAGAAGCTCACATCCAATGGAGAAGCTATGTGTAGGCACTCTGAATGGCTCTCAGCAGCAACATGTGAGGAAAGTAGCCCCAGATGATCTATCTACCCATGGCTGTATGAGTTTTCCAAGCAGGGGCCTCAAATCTCATATAATATAGAGCAAAGATAAGGCATCCCCACTGCACGTTGTCTGAATCCTTGCTTCACAAAATCTATGAGCATTATAATTTTTTTAATTAATCTACCAGCATTGAGGTGGCATGTTATACAGCAATACATAACTGGAAAAAATAAAGGTCAAATCCTATCCCTTCCATAAAACTTTGCATAAGAATTTTCTCCATGTGGGTTTTCCTTGATTTTTAACCTTTAAAGCATCTAAATGTAATTTCAACAACCACTTCCCATTGTTGTCATTGCTATTTTATGTGTGGAAATGACAAATATCTCCATTTATATGTTCTTAGAGGGCAGACTGTATCAGAGTTTCTTTCATTTTTCTGTATTAATGCTAAATAATTTTAACACTTTGATAGAGTAATTCAAATGAAAGAATTCAATAAACCATTGAAAATACTACATAGGAAATGGAATTAGAAAGATTAAGAGTATACATAAAAATGTAACCTAAATTAACCTTTAGTAATTGATCAATCACAGCATTAAATAATACTATATATATTGATAGCATAAATGCAGTTCATTAAAACACATCAGTAGTAAATAACGAATACAGAAGAATGAATTAAGGCCTGGGATGATTTTAAATATTGCTTCCTTTTCATGGTACATATCTATTATAGGGTTTGAAATTATATCTCAGTAGGTTTCGAAAACACAATTATTTTAACAAAATGGTGTGTTTCACAGCCACATATTTAAACTCCAAATTTATCTTTTTAATTATACCAGTATATCTATAGATACAGAAAATATTCTAATGCTTAAATTGTTACTTGATTTGCACTTAAAATAAGTGCTATTTTTATTATTTAACAAAAAATTTGAAATTTAGAGATTTAATGATGACAAATGGTAACATTACTAATTTTTAGAAAAAAAGTAAAATAGTTTAATATTTCAATATAGTAGCAGCATTTAGGAAATAGAATGATTTTATTAGCTCTCCATTATTTTGCAATAGACTCTTTTTGCATCTTTTTTTTTTTTTTTTTTTTTTTGATTTTTTACTTTCTCCCATATCTACTAGCACTCTGAATTTGTCCTTTTTTCTATTTGGACAATTAAAGAAAAAGGTATTCATTGGCCTATTCAAATACATCTCCTTTGAACTCATGTTATATTAAATGGTGACTCTTTTAAATAGGCCATCCCTTTGAATTCAAAAGGGAGTGCAGGTAAATTAAGCCTTGTTCGTTTAGACTCTATTGACCTGATTCTACTATAATACAGTTTTGTAAACACACATCTGTTGTTTATCATGAAAGACTTAAAGTATATTATAATTAGGAATCTGCCAGTAATTTATTTGTTCCTTAACCACCTGCTTCATACAGGACCATTTTTTTCTCATGATATAATATTATTTTATTATAAAAAGAAAGTCTATATAAAAGAACATTAGCTGAGGTTTTGAAAAGCATTTTGGTTTTACTGTGATACATATTCTCAAAAAGCACTTTTGTATCATGTTTGTAGTTACCTAGCAAGTAGAGACTACTGTTTTTGAAAAAGTTCTATTCTAAAAAGTGTTAATTATATAACAAAGTGACTATCTTGACAGATTGGAAAGGTCATTTATTCTTATTATTCCTGGTAATTACACAGTCTTTAAAAAACAGTTTTCTCAACTTTTCTTCATTAAAAAATATTTTATCACAAACAAATGTTAATAATTTCATTATTTTTAATGAGTAGCATCTATTGTTAAAACTCAAATGTAAATGATTATTTTTAAAGGACTGGTCTTAAAAATTACTTATGAAGTTTAGTTTATCTTTAAGATTTAATAATGCAAAAATAACCTAATAGATAGATTGTATACACACTTAGGATACCAATAAATAAAAGGATCAAAAATAAGAGGAAAATCATTTTTTTCAGGGGTAAAAGAGTTTAAAATTTTAATATCGTGAGAATATTGTTTTAGGCACTGGTAAAACCTACAAAAAGTAAGCCCGTCCCTTTTAAAATTCCAACAGATAGAATGTTTGCATCATTTACTTCTTGCTTGCCAGACAGGGAAATTATATATTGCTAGACAGAATTTCAAGGACAATTTTGGAGTTCTTTTACAGCAGCACTGTTTACAATAGCAAAGGCTTGGAACCAACCCAAATGTCCACCCATCAATGATAGACTAGATAAAGAAAATGTGGCACATATGCATCATGGAATACTATGCAGCCATAAAAAATGGATGAGCACATGTCCTTTGCAGAGACATTATAAGGCTGAAAACCATCATTCTCAGCAAACTGACACAAGAACAGTAAAACAAACACCACATGTTCTCACTTGTAAGTGGGTGTTGAACAATGAAAACACATGGACACAGGAAGGGGAACATCACACACCAGGGCTTGTCAGGGGATGTGGGGTTAGGGAAGAAATAGCAGGGGGTAGGGGGATTGGGGAGGGCTAACATTAGGTGAAATACCTAATGTAGATGATGGCGGATATGGTTGCAGCAAACCACCATGGTACTTTCTTACCCATGTAACAAACCTGCATGATCTGTGCATATACCTTAGTGTGGGCAGCAGTAGCCGCCATTTTGTGATCTGTTGAGGTTTGCACAAGTTAAGTTTCAGTTCCTGTTTTCCTGTTGACAAGTTTCAGTCTTTGTTGCCTCGCTGATAAGTTTCAGTAATGTTTCTGTTTCTCCACTGTCCTTTGAATGTTTCAGTTTCTGTTTCTCCGCTGAATGTTTCAGTTTCTGTTTCTCCGCTGAATGTTTCAGTTTCAGTTCCTGTTTCTCCACTGAATGTTTCAGTTTCTGTTTCCTGCTGGTAAGTTTCAGTTTTTGAAACTTAGGAAGGCCGGAATTTCCCAACTGCAAGCTTCCTTTGCCCCGCCTCCCTGCCTGGCCTATTTAAGCTGTGAGCTCAGCAACAATAAATGAGACTTGATCAGACTCCTGTCTTGTCTCCATTCTTGGCGTCTCCTGCCCATCCATCCCCACTCCCTCCCTTCGGGCTCCTGTTTTTGTCCTGCAGGTCGGGACACCTTAGCACTTAAAGTATAATATAACAAAGTTGAAATACACTGAAAAGAGCAACTATATAAATCAAAGTTTATTTATAACCTTAGAATTTAGAAATTCAGACAATTGAATAGAAAGTCAAAGAACTAAATCTAGATTATATTATTTTCTACCTGAATCTGTAATTTGACATGTGGAAGTGAGTGTGAATACCAGAAAGTTACATTGATAAGTGATAAAAGTACTCATTACCATATATAAAAATGTGAGACAACATGTAAGAATGATTGTGTCGGTTTTTGAATGTTGCTGCTTTTTATGAAGATGGCCCAGAAATGCTGTCTGGATACTGAAATTGATACAACTGATACAATCCACTGATCATACTCAGATTTCAACACTTTATTTTAGCCTATATTCATTTGGGTGTATGTTTTTTACTTTTATACACTTTTATCATATCTGCATTTTCATGTGTCCACCACTATAGCCAAAATGCTGAACAGTTTCATCACCCAAAAGATCCTTTATGTTTCTTTTGTATGACTATAACCACTCCCTCATGCCCCTGGCTATGTCTTTAAGCCCTGGCAATCACTAGTCTCTTCTCCACTTCTGAAACTTTGTCAGCAGGTCATGTCTGTAATACTAGCACTTTCGGGGGCTAAGGCAGGAGTCGTCCCTAGCATTTTACCCAAGTATGCACAGTTTGTTCTTTTTACTGTGAGTTGTGTTCCATGGTATCTATGTACTAAAATGTCTTTAACCATTTACATTTGATGGAATAACTGGGCTGATTCTAGTCTGGGGATGTTATAAATAATAATGAAATATTCTATAAATATGTACACATTTTTGTGCCAACACAAGTTTTCATTTCTTGGGGTTAATAAATTCCAAGGGGTATAATTATTAAGTCATATGGTAGTTACATGTTAGTTTCATAAGAAACTGCCAAACTCATATCCACAGTGGCTGTATTATTTTATATTCCCACTGGCAATGTATGAGTGATCCCATTTTTTCACATCCTTGCCAGAAGTCAATATTGTCTGTGTTGTTTTTCTTTCCAGCCAATCAAATTAGTGTGTGGAAATTTTTTGTTTATAAGATGATCTATTTTTTAAAGCAGAGTGGAACTGAAAACCAAGACATATATTATTCATGTTAATATGTCTAGTGCCTAGCATACTGTGAAAAATAAGTAATTCAAAATCTAAACTGTTAGAACTCCTAATTATTTTGAGCCTTAAATGAATATGATTATGGGGCCTGAGTCAAATGCTAGGCAGCTATAATCTAAGCAGCTGCAATCTTTGTTTCTTTGATTATAGATTAGCCTTCTTCCTTACCTACATTATTTTCTAAAATGTTGCAAATGACTAAAGGTCACCAGGGAAGACTTTCCCTCTTCATTGTTGATCCTCATTATAGATTAACTTTCCTCTTACCTTTCTCCCACAAAGACTTCATGGCTATCACATTGTCTTAGGACAGAATGTTAAATACACTCTTTTAAAATTGAAAGGAAATGAAAACCAGCCACAAGGAAAACAAGCTGTAAGGAAAGGGAACAAATGACAACTAAAATGTAACTCATAATATTAGCGCCTCATATAGAAAATTTTATAATCCTACTAAACTTTGTTTTCTGCCTATATAAGCAAAAACTTATTTAACTTTAGAGTGCTGACCCATTTATCTGGAGTCTTTGTCTCCCAGATGATCGTTCCCAGTTTTTGATTGAATAAACTTTTTATTGGATTCTGATCCTGTTGATTATTTTAGGCTAACAATATGATCTAGCATATAATAGGAGCACAATAAATATTTGTTGAATGAATAAATAAATAATGTGACTTTTTCTTATAAATAATATTCTGTTAGGATTAATCTTTCTTCTATGTTCTTTAAATTACAAGAATTTAAAATACTCTATTACATCCAGATAGATGAATTAGTCTTTGTGTACAGCAACACAAAATTGCTACAGTATAATTTTCTTATATTTGAAGAATTGTCTTTACATGAAAATTAGACAAAAAATGTTTCTTGTTCATTCACTCATTAAATAAATGTTTATTAATCAATAATTTGTGCCAAGGACCATGTTTGGCCCTGAGAATTGCACATTCAAAGATTAAAATTCCCCATTTTGGGGAGAAACGCCAGATATAGGTGAAGGGGAGGAAGGCAGCAAATCACATTACCATGTGTGTACCTATGCAACAATCTTGCATGTTCTTCACATGTACCCCAAAACCTAAAATGCAATTTAAAAAAATCCCCATTTTCATAGAAATATCTTAGTGGTAGAGTCATAAAATTAGCAAGATTTGTATATACATACACACACACATACATAAAATGCATGTGACTATAAATATATATTTTATAAAATTTAAATAAATTATCTATACCTGTATTCATATGTATGTATTTGTAGAAAATGTCATATACTAGTAAATGGTATGTAGACAAGATAAATGGGAAAGAAACATATTCATTAGGAAGACAATCATCTGAAAGTGGCAGAAACATTTAACAAGAGTGGATTAAAATACAAATTTCCTCAAGTTAGATATTGGTGGCATTCACTAAAAGTTCAAGATGCCATCTCTTATGGCTTTACAATTCTCTTGGTATTCTAATAGTGGTCAAAGATTACCACTGTACCTCTTCAGGTCAGAATTACCTGCAGAAAAAAGAGAAATTAGTAGCTGTATCAGAAAAGCTAAGTACTTTGGCTAGAACAGGTTTAAATGACTCTGAGTGAAAACAGAAGTCTCTGTTTCTCCTCAAAGGAAATTACTGCATTACCACCACCACTCCCACTGCCACCACCACCACCACTATTAAAGTATACATTGAGCAGTATGTACTGCACTGATTTAATAAAAAATTCCACCCACAATGAATTGTATTCAGAAAGTTTAATGAAGGACCTAGAACAACTAAATGACAAATCCTAGATTACTTCATCCCAGTCTGCCAGTAGTGGGCCTCCAGAACCCTGCAGGTTGTTTTCCAGATCATATGTCAGAATCAGGGTTAAAATATATGCTCTCCCTCCAGAAAAGCCAATTTCATACAATTTGAATATGAAAATGTCAAAATATTAAAATGAACCAAGCCACTGCAGAGTCACATTGGACTCTGCTATACATGGGAAAAAGAGCACTCAATTTTGTGAAAACACTGATATTTGGGGGTTAGTTTGTATAACAGCTTACTGGTGAATAATAATGTTACCTATCCAAAAGAATTGTGAGAATTACCTAAGTTAATAATTATACTTAGAAGAGATATGCAACACATGAAAGCCTCTATATATGCATTTGTTTATTTACAAAGTCAAAGTAAATACATTATATGTGTCCTAATTAAATGTATTATGTTCTTTTCAAAACCTGTTTTTCTTGGCATCTGTATTCCATCCTAATTGTATCATCAATTTTATTTCTAACTGATTTCTTACATGCTCTTCTTACCCACCTCACCCTCAAATTCCTAGAACTTTATCAATGGCAGAGATTACCAGTCTTGGCACCACTGACATTTAGGATTATGTAATTTATTTGCAGGTGATGGTGGTGGAGCCTGTCTTACACATCATACAATGTTTAGCAGCATCCCTGACTTTTACCCAATAGATGTCACTAGAAGCTTCCCAGTTGTGACAACACAAATATCCTCTTAGGTAAAACATCTCATATTGAAAACCAGTGGGCCAGAGTGAGGAGAAACTGAGAAATATTGTTATTTTCTTTAATGTATTTCACACAGCACATTGGCCTATAACGGAAGCTGCTCTAGTTAATTTAAACAAAAATATATTTACTGCAATGTATGTATAATTGTTGGAAGGTGGTTCGGTACCCCAGAAGAGATTCTTAAAACAATGAGGCAAAACTTGTCCACTAAGGATTTGGTATATCTCATTATCTGAAAGTTGGTAAATCAAATCACTGGCCAAGGTGCTAGATCAAGGCCATTATATCTCAGCCTTGATTCATGATAGCAAAGGAGATAATCCATGTTATGCCTCTCACAGCCACAAAACCAGAAATAATACATTAGGATCTCTGGTATAATATCTCTATGGAGGAAAAAAAAAAATAAGATGTCTCCGCATGCAAGCTTACCAGCAGAAGAGAAAATGTCTTGCTCTATCCTATATCAAACCTTCAAATTTATATGGCTACTTTTGCTTAGGTCAAAGTTGGAACTGAAATAAGTGAATATGGGAAATTTAGTCTTTAGCTTTATAACCTCAAATATGAAGGAGTACATGTTACAATAGAGGTGAAATAGAACAGAATGATCCAGTCTGCAATACCTGCCTGCCAGTCTATTACAATAATTCATAATAATTCCTTCCCATTACGATCTGAATCAAACCTATGTTCTCAGACTTTTAGATACACTCTTCCATTTATGAGACCTATATTCTAGTAAAACTTCCTTTTAACTACTCTGTACATTCACTGAATTCCCCCAATTTTTTCGTGAGTTTGTTCTTGGTTTTATGTTTTTCTGTTATTTTCTTCTACTTGGACTCTACTAATCAACTTAAGAATGATTATTTAAGATTACAGATTAAATGCCATCTCATTCATAATTTCATATTTACTGGCCCCAGCAGGAAGTATTAGATTATTTCAAGTTGCACAGATTGGTTGTGCTTCCATTAATAAAATTATCATGTATGTATTTCTCATGCATATCTTATCTTCTTTATTATAGTGTGAATTTACTAAAAATGGTGTTCATGTAGAAAAGTTCATTGAATAAATTTCTAAAAAAGAACAACTGGCTATTTGGGGGATGTACTAACTTTATTTGCCTAATATACTAACCTGCTGATGACACATGCTAATGAATGCTGTAGTAGTAATAATCTTTAAGCAGAAATTTTAAAGCAACAGGAGCTACTATTATTTACATCATGACTACCATAAATAAAACCATTATCTGGAAAAGTATTAATGAAATTTTTTTTTTTTGCTATTTAAGTAAAAATGTATTTCTTAAATATTAAAAATAACTATTTCTCCAATATTTGCCGACCAACAAGTGGTCATTATGAGTTATTTAAAGTGGATTTAACTAACTTACCCTTCTTGTCATAACATAAATTACTCTTACTTGGTGTATCAAACTAGCTCATGGTCTAGTATTATATATATATTCCAAAAGAATTATTTATTATATTCCTGCTGTGAGTAATAAAAGTAAATATAAGGTCCAACCAAATGAAGACAAATAGAGGCTATTTCTTTAGTCCTTCTATAGCAAGTGCTAAGCCAACATCACTTGAGTTTTGCACAAACCTGTAGGCAGGCAGAGGAATGGGGAAGCTCCACAGTGATAAAAGGAGAAGGCTTCAGTATGCACTGATTGGAGGTTGTGGCCGTGGGAGAAAAATGCATGTTAGGCTTTCTGTGGTTTATTCTGGGTTGAAAATGAGGGCAAAACATAGGAAGTTCAGCAGTTGTTGACCAAGTCTTGATTATTCTAGGCACGTTGTGGCAGAGGTCATGATTTGAATTTCTGGCCTGATGGCTGCAGCATAGTGGTTCGATCTCCTGAGCTTCTCGATCAGATTTCTGTTGTATATTGTCTGACTACTGGCTATTTGTATATTCAGTCTCATTCAGTCTCTTGCTGCCATAATTACACACTCCAATATCTAGCTCTATTTCTTTCTTTTTCTTTCTTTCTTTCTTTCTTTCTTTCTTTCTTTCTTTCTTTCTTTCTTTCTTTTCTTTCTTTCTTTCTTTCTTTCTTTCTTTCTTTTTTCTTTCTTTCTTTCTCTTTTCTTTCTTTCTTATTTTCCTCTTGTATTTGCTTCCCTCAACCAAAATATATTAATGGAGCACCTAGCATAACTACAGTGAGAAATAGTAAGTTACAGTCGACTATCCAGGATGAATTCTCTTTCTCAAACTCATGGTAAATACCTTTTTGGATAAAGTTAAAAACTTGAACCAGGCATGTAAGATGACAAAAAAAGCAACAACAACAACAAATTTTTGTTTTCCGCAGATAATGCTAAATATGTGTCCTTGGGTTCTTCCTGAAATTAATCTACTGAACAATTCTTGTCTTGATTATACCTATATTTTCCTAAAAAACTCATTCCATCAAACATAGACAACCCTTGGAGCTTCTAAGGCCCAAAAGAGGAAGCAAATATTATATTGTTGAATAAGGCTGACTTAGACATTTATGTAATCTATATTGTGGGAAATAGTCTTACAATAGTCAGGTGGTAAGAAGTACCAATCATTCAACTGCTAAATCCATATCTGTCACCTAGAGGCAGGCTATATCAGGTCTATGAGTATGCCTTTTGCAGCCATATTTTAACTATGAATGTTAGTACCCAGGATGTAGCTAGAAGAGGGTTTGTTTGTTTTTTATTTTGTTAATTATGGGAAAACTCATACATGACCAAATAGGGAAACAGAAAAAGAATATGACAAATTACATTACCGATGTCACTGCAACCAACAGTGAAATGCTGGGCAGCAATTAAAAAGAATCAGGTAGACATATTTGAAAATTATGAAAGAAGAATTGCTGTTAAATGGCATTATATTATGGGGATAATTAAGTTCTATTTTCATTGTATACTGTCAGAAGTCTTACTTTGTACATTAAAAACTATATTTTGCAAAGAAAAAATGCCATGTCTAAGAGGTTTTTAAAATTATGAAAAGTACACTCAGAACTATCCCTTTTATGTTAAAATGAATATATAGGTAAACAAGTAGATAGGTGATTATAAATATGTATGTTTATAAATATGCATGTGTATGAATATATTCATATATTTATGAATGAATTTATATATAAATATATAGGCCAGGCACAGTGGCTCATGCCTATAATCCCAGCACGTTGGGAGGCTGAGGAGGGCAGATCACCTGAGGGCAGGAGTTCAAGACCAGCCTGGCCAACTGTGGCCAACGTGGTGAAACCTTGTCTCTATTAAAAACACAAAGTGCAGTCAGGTGTGGTGGCACCTGCCTGTAATCCCAACTACTCGAGAGTCTGAAGCAGGAGGATGGCTTGAATCCAGGAGGCGGAGGTTGCAGTGAGCAGAGATGGGGCCACTGCACTTCAGGCTGGGTGACAGAAGGAGACCCCGTCTTAAATAAATAAATAAATGTATATAAATATATAAATAGAGCTATAGATAGATCTGCTTATGCATGTTTTAAAAAAGATCTCAGAAAAAGTACCACAAATTGTGACTTTTGTCATACATGCAGAGTCAAAGTACGAAACAGAGATTAAGGAAATCGGGAAAGCTTGCTTCAAATCTTTCAATTATCTACATTTATGTATTATTTTAATAATATTTAACGAGAACAATAATGTTCTATAATTTAAAATAAGCAAATGTGTTAAATGAACATATGAAGGACAAACATAATTGATTAATTATGTAAAATTTCTGAGCAGAAAAAGAATGCACAATCTATTTGAACAGAATCAGTGATACATTATAATAAGCTTTGGGACATCAAGAAAGTAAAGGATGAAACCACAGTGAGTTACTAAAGATTATTGTTCTATAAAGTTTCAAGTGTGTTTGTTAATTTTCTAATGGAAACTATTGTCTTAAGATACAATGATCATTCTGCATATTGTAAAGGGAAGTGTTTTCCCTGTAGTGTCTTCATAGTTATGTTTTGTTTATTTCATTTTTAAAACATACCCTCTAAAACATTCATATATAAGATATAGTTGAAATAATTCAGTTAGCGTTTGACCTTGAACATATGAATAAAACCAAGATATGCTGTCTCTATTTGTATACAGGAAAAGAGCTGATCATATTTTAGTTATTCCAAGAAAATAATGCCATGTAAATACCCTTTCTTTTTATAGAAAACTACTGTATATGGATTTCTTTGACATCTTACTATAAGCTCTAGTTGCTTTTGTAGTAAAAAACCAGCAATTTATCTGAAAGGTCATTCAGGACTAGGCACAATAATTTCAGCTGATCAAATCAATTATTTATACAATGAACTACAGTATGGTTCCCTCTAGAAATTACCTTATTATAGCTACTCACTCCCACTGAACTCTAAGAAAAGTGACATTTTGAAATACAAAGCTTGTTCTCTTCACTGAGCTTAATATGTATCGGTATCTCTCTGTGGCTCTTTTCTCTATTGAATAGCTGTCAGTCAGAAAGAGAGGGCCCATTCCCTAAGCACACTGCACAGTGGGTTTTCTCGACATGATGGAAAATTTTCCAGTTGGCAAAAGTAAAGATTGAGGGAGGTAAAGCTTTGGACTCAGCATGAAAGGTAATAGAGCTATTAACCAAATACCAAATTCAGAGATGCTGGTACTGCACAGCCAAACAACTAAGACAGCTAAGAAGGAGGTTTAATGTTTTATGGGGCACAAATTTAGCAGTGTTTGGCAGATTAAAGAGTGCAAATAGACACAGAAACATCTTTGAAATGGAGCTTTTGGTATGGAATTAGCGTTATTTAAACTAACAATAATACTTAGTACATAGAGCTTTTCGCATAAAGTAAACAAGATATCATCCAGTCAGTGGCATAATTACATAAATAAGTCACTATCTTACGCTCTAGCTAGAATAAAATAAATACATCTATAAACCTTACATTTTATTATATTCCTTGTTGTTATATTTATTTATTATAACAAGACTAATATTCTAATAACGACTATAATAGCGATGTTTAGGAGATAGTTTTATTTCTGTGTTTGTATAACCTTTTATGTTTAGGTGAAATTGGAAATTGCTCCAAAATTTTTTAACAATAACCTTTAAAAGAACATGCTTATATAATCATCAGAGCCCCATATTGTGTTAAAGCACATGTATTTTAGGTGAAGATGGAAGCTTAAATGTGCTATTTCCTGTGGCAAATAGAAAATCATATCAATTACCAATTGCTGTGCAAAAAAAAGAAATAATGTCAAAGCTTAGCAATCAGAAACAAACCTTTATTATTGTAGCATGTCTATATGTCAGGATTCTGGGCACAGCTGTTGTGGGTCTGCTGGCTAAAGGTCTCTCATGAGGCTATTATCAATGTGTTGGCTTGGATTGCAGTCATCTCAAGGCTCAAATGGATTTGGATTGGCTTCTAATATTTCACATGGCAGTTTGCAGGATTCAGTTTCTCATGGGCTGTTAACTGTGAACCTCAGTTTCTTGTTGACTAGTAGCTAGGGCCCATCTTAATTTCCCTGTTACTTGTCTTCCTTCAGAATGTGGTTAGGGAGGACTAGAAAGAAGTCATGTTTTTTAAGTGTGATATTCTACTGCTTTTACAGTACTATTTCTCATAAGTAATTCACTAAGTTCAGTTTATACACAAGGGCATGAACACCAGGAGGCAGGAATCATTGGGAGCCATCTTAGAAACTGCTGTAAAGAATCAATAACAGTAGATTGGATTCTAGTAGAATTGAAAATTTAAGATAGGGAGAAAATGTATATATTATTAGATAAAAGTAATTGGATAAAAACTGGAAGAAAGTAAATAAAGTATCGGATTTTTATCTTAATTTTTAAAAACTTTATCCAAATCTGGTTTCTCTTAAAATTATGAGGTTGAATTCATAAAGGGCTTAAATCATTTATAGGGAGTGGTTCATATTGTAAAGTTCTATTAAACAATTTAAAAAAAGAAAATCCTTCAACTAGCTCTTGCAGGTTAACACAAAAGATATTCTTCAAAATAAAATTGTCTCGAATTCTGGACATATGGTCCCTTGAGCTTTGAAGAGATTGTGTGTCCAGCCAGCTCCATTTATAAACAACAAAATGTAGTGACAAGAATATCATGAATAAACATGAGCACCATCCACGACTCACTGTCAAATATATGACATCAGACTGACATATGCACCCACTTGTATCTGTTCGAATATTAGACATCACTATTTCTAGCCAAAACAATGTAAGCAAACAAGCAAAAAATTGTAGTCAGAGTGTTATGCCCCCTTGCATCATTGATAAGTAAAACACTAGAATAGTGTCTGGTACCAAGTAGGTTCTCAATGAATATTGAGAAAAAATATTGGAATGAATGAAGAGGTTGACCATTACATGTGTATTAATTTGGGGAAATAGCTTACAGTGTTTAAAATGTACCTGCCTGTGTATGTATGTGTATTTTCTTTAAATAAAGCATAAATTTATCATTGGTACATTCTCAGTGTAATAACTATTTGATAAGAATGTATAAGTATAGGTATTTTGCATATGTTTTTGTTAACAGCACTCTGGACCATTGGAAATCTTTCCTCCCCCTAATTCTTAGCCTAAACTTTTTAATTCTAATATGTTTGTGTCTGTGTCTTTGTCAATTCCTAACTTGAAAACATAACTGTATTCCCTCTCCCTAACCATCTCCAGAAAAGCTAACACTAGTAGAACTCTTCCCCACAAGTACAAAATGCAAATATTCTACTCATATCAACATAATCTTTTAGGGAATCCAGAAAGCCAATCTTAATTTTAAAAATTAAAGGAAAATTATACAGTTCAAACGCTTAATTATTTTATGTGCAATTAGAAAAAAAGTCAAAGCAAGAAACTGAAATGGTCCTTTGAAAGTTTGTTCTTAGAGTCCCCTGCCTTTAAAAAGGTTAAGAACTCAGTCACTCAGAGTAACTCCTACCTTTGTAAGCATTTTGCTAATTAAATGACAGAGTGATACAGTCCCTGCTCTGTCATTAATGAACCACTTTACTACATTTTCCAGTTAACAATGTACTTCTCTGGTAGTCCTTTCTTAAAAGATCATAACATATAATGTCTTCTTTCTAACAACCTTTTAGTTTTCTAGTTCACTTTTCTCTCTTAAAATGAATATGATCTTCAGTGCAGACAAAAGAAGTTTGTTTTTAAAATGTATTCCACAAATATTCCCAATTTCCAGAAAGTGCAAAATGGTTAAAAGAAACAACAAGTAATAGTTGTTTTTAATTCATTGTCTAAATATGAGGTATCTTGGTTCTAGGATAAATATATGAGAGTATTTAAAATGTTGGGTTTTAAAGTTAGACCAACCTGGGTTCAATCTTTAGCTGATACTAATCCCATGCTTTAGAAAAATTCATTTAGGTTCTCTATGGCTTTGTTTTCTTATTTGAAAAACTAAGGAAAAAAAAAAAGAAAAACTAAGAATATATCAAGTAAATAATATTAAGTAAGAATATAATAGTATCAAGTCAATAGTATAAAGTAAATAATTTTGATATGGTAGTTAATAGGTATTCTGTTAGTGCACTGCAGAGAGCTAGTAGAGTCAATTAACAATAATGCATTAATAGTAGTATATTATTACACTATAGTAGACACAGTGTCTTTGTTCAAGCTCTAAACTCAAAAAGAAATTCTAGATACTTTTCATGAGTGAAGGTTATTTATTCAGAATTTCCTTTAAAACATAACAGAATGTGCAGGGTTAGGCTCTTGTTGCAGGTGTCATTTGACCAGAAGACCTAAGTAAAGTGAGAGAGCAAAGCATGCAATTATCTTAGAGAAAAACATTTCACACAGAGAACAGAGAAAGAATATAACCTTGAATAATCCAAGTAATCAACGAATAAACACAATGATAGCTGATTCAGGAGATTGAGTTATTAGGAACAAGAATTTTTTTTGGATAATTTTAACAGCTTTCTTGAGATATAACTGAAATACAATTAACTGCATATTTTTATAGTATACAATTTGACATATGTATATATCCACTAAATCATTAACGCAAATGAAAAAATGATTACAACCAGCACCTACAAGTTTCATAACGCTGCTTCATCTTTGTTATCTCTTCTTTATGCATCTACCTGTTCTAATTCCCAGAGGCAATACAAATCAGCTTTGTGTCCGTATGCATTAGTTTACATTTTAAACAATTCTGTTTAAATTAAATAATACAGTTTAGTCTCTCTTGTTGTCTGATTACTCACTTGGGATAGTTTATTTTGAGATATTTCCAAGTTATCACGTTAATTTATTTTGATTGCTAAGTAGTATTCCACTGTATGGATATACCACACTTTATCCATTTATTCACTGATAGACATTAGGACTGTTTTCAGTTTTGTTTTTGTTATTAAGAGATGAGGTCTCACAGTCTCAACCAAGCTGGGGTTCAGTAATACAATCACAACTCACTGCATCTTCGAACTCCTAGGCTCAAGTGTTCCTCCTGCCTTGCATGCTCCACCACACAAGCTAAGTTTTGTATTGTTTTTATAGAGATGAAAATCTCACCATCTTGCCCAGGCTGGTTTCAAACTCCTGAGCTCAAAAGATACTCTCAACTTGGCCTTCCAAACTGATAAGAATACAGGTGTAAGCCACTAGGCATGTTTTCAGTTTTGGGTATTAGAAATAAAGCTTTTATGAATATTCATGTGCATTTTTATCAAAATACACTTTTTTTCTCTTATGTAAGCCCCTAGTAATGAAAGGGCTAGATCATATGAGACATACATATTTAACTTTTTAAGAAGCTGACAATCAACTTTTTAATATGTTTTAACAATTTACTTTCACGATAGAATATGAGAGTTCCATTTTCCACATATCTCATCAACACTTAATATGTGCAATATTTTTAAATTTAATGTTTCCAATGGAAGTAAAGTGATAAATCATTTAGATATTCATTTGTATTTTCCTAATGATTAGTGACTCATGTCATGTTTTTGTCTACTTATTTTCCTCTTTTGTTTTATCTGAAGGAGTGTATGTTTACATCTTTCCCCCCATTTTTACTGTAGGTATCTTGTATATGTCCTGTAAATTCACTCCATTAAACTAGATAACCCTGAACAGATCTTTTCTGAGTACTCCCATTTCTATCCCTCGATTCTGCTGAGATAGCTAACTAGATCCTTGAGTCACATAGAGAATTTCGCGGAGCCCTCCATGTTACTAACACTCTGAACTTTTGATCCTTTTGAGAAAGTTTTCCAGATATGCCCTTGACTTTCTCTTCAGAGCATATTTTCCTGATAGTGAATCTCCTAATTTTAGGTCCTTTTGTAATCCAAACATTCCAAAATACTGGTTTCCTTTTGCTACCAATTCTTCCCTCGATCAGTTTCATTCTTTTCACATTTAATGAGAAGCAGCAAGTAGAATCCAGACTGTACCTTCAACATTTGGCCTGGAAATATTCTCAGCTAAATATCTAAGTCCATTGTTTGCAAGTTTGGTTTTACATGACTGCAGGGCATCATTCAGCTCTGTTTTCTGTCACTATATAATAATGATCCCCATTTCTTCAGCTACCATGAACATATTTGTGATTTCCATATAATCCCTCACTAGGAGTATGTTCAAAGAAAATATTTCTTACAATATAGTCTGCTTATCATGACTTAGTTTCTAAGAAGATACATATATATTCTCTTCTGTCATCCTAACATTCAAGTCTTCAGTAGCATAGTCATTAGTATGTATATTTCTCAATTCTATTTGAGATACTGTTGCTCTTTCTTTTAATTCTATAATGCTCTTAAAAATTCTTCCAGCCTCTGCACACCGCCCAATTAAAAAGTCGCTTCTTTGTCTTTAGGTACTGTGTTAAAGCAGCACTTCCTGGTACTAACCTGTGTATTCATTTTCCATTGTTAATAGAATTGCCACAAATTTAGTGAGTGTAAACAATACGAATTTACTATTTCTCAGTTCTGAGAGTCAAAAATTTTCAATGAGTCTTACTGGTATAAAATTAAAAAGCCATCAGAATCATACTCTTTTGGGGAGTTTTAGGGGATAATCCATTTAGGTTTTTTTAGCTTCTAGGGGCTGCTTATGTTCATTGGCTTGTAAAACTATTTCCCCAAAGGCAACAATGGACATTCAAGTTTCATTGCACCATTCTTATACTTACTCTTTTTCTGTTTCTTTCTTCTACATTTAAGCACCCTTGTGATTACACTGGACCACACAGATAACTCATGATACTATTCTTATTTTAAGGTCAGCTGATTAACAACCTTAATTTCAGGTGTGACTTTATTTATTTATTTATTTTTGAGACAGAGTTTTGCTCTTCTCTCCCAGACTGGAGTGCAGTGGCATGATCTAAGCTCACCAAAAATAGAACCACTATATTATTCCACATTCCCACTTGTGAGTACACATTTAAAGGATATAAAATCACTATCTCAAAGGGATAGCTACACTCTCATGTTTATAGACCATTTATATTTAATATGACTATTGTTATAGTTAGATTGAGCTCTACCATCTTTCTATTCTTATATTTCTGTTTATTTTTCTTTTTCCTCTTTTTTCTGCTGTACTTTTTTTTTTTTCTTCCTACTTTAAGTTCTCAGGTACATGTGCAAATCTTGCAGAGTTTTTGCATAGGTACCCACATGCCATGGTGGTTTGTTGTCTCCATCCCCCACATCACCTACATAAAGTATTTCTTCCAATGTTAGCCTTCCCCTACCTCTCCACTCCCTGTCCCTCCACATCTCCCAGCAGACCCAGTGTATGATGTTCCTCTCCTTGTGCCCATGTGAACACATGGGTTAGATTTAACACACCATCATCATCTTTGTTCAACATCCACCTATGAGAGAGAATATGTGGTATTTTGTTTTCTGTTCTTGTGTCAGTTTTTTGAGAATGATGGTTTCCAGATTCATCCGTGTACCTACAAAGGACACAAACTCATCATTTCTTATGCCTGCATAGTGTTCCAGGGTGTATATATGCCACATTTTCTTTGTCCAGTCTATCATTGATGGGCATTTGGGCTGGTTGCAGGTCTTTGCTATTGTAAACAGTGCCACAATGAACATACATGTGCATGTATCTTTATAAAAGAATGATTTATAATCCTTTGGGTACATATCCAGTAATGGGATTGCTGGGTCAAATGGAATTTCTATTTCTGGGTCCTTGAGGAGTTGCCACACTGTCTTCCACAATGGTTGAACTACTTTAGACTCCCACCAACAGTGTAAAAGTGTTCCTATTTCTCCACATCCTCTCCAGCATCTGTTGTCTCCAGATTTTTTAATGATCACCATTCTAACTGGCATGAGATGGTATCTCAATGTGGTTTTGATTTGCATTTCTCTAATGACCAGTGATGATGAGGATTTTTTTCATATGTTTGTTGGCCTCATAAATGTCATCTTTTGAAAAGTGTGTGTTCATATCTTTTGCCTACTTTTGAATGGGTTACTTTTTTTTTTCTTGTAAATCTGCTTTAGTTCTTTGTAGATTCTGAATATTAGCCCTTTGTCAGATGAGTAGAGTGCAAAAATTTTTTTCCCATTCTGTTCACTCTGATGATTGTTTCTTTTGCTGTGCAGAAACTCTTAAGTTTAATTATATCACATTTGTCTATTTTGGCTTTTGTTGCCATTGCCTTTGGTGTTTTGGTAATGAAGTCCTTGCCTATGCCTATGTCCTGCATGATTTTGCCTAGGTTTACCTCTAGAGTTTTTATGGTGTTAGGTCTTATGTTTAAATCTTTAATTCATCTAAAGTTAATTTCAGTGTAGGGTGTAAAGAAGGAGTACAGTTTCAACTTTCTGCATATGGTGAGCCAGTTTTCCCAACACCATTTATTAAACAGAGAATCCTTTCCCCATTCCTTGTTTTTGCCAGTTTTGTCAAAGATCAGCTGGTTGTGATGTGTGGTATTACTTTCAAGGCCTCTGTTCTGTTCCATAGTTTTATATCTCTGTTTTGGTACCAGTACCATGCTGCTTTGATTACTGTAGCCTAGTAGTATACCTTGAAGTCAGGTAGTGTGATGCCTCCAGATTTGTTCTTTTTGTTTAGGATTGTCTTGGCTATGTGGATTCTCTTTTGGTTCCATATGAATTTTAAAGTGTTTTTTTTCCCAGTTCTGTAAAGAATGTCAATGGTAGCTTAACGGAGATAGCATTGAATCTATAAACAAACACGTTGATTCTTCCTAACCAGGAGAGTGGAATGTTTTTTCATCTGTTGTGTCCTCTCTTATTTCCTTGAGCAGTAGTTTGTAGTTCTTCTTGAAGGGGTCCTTCGGATCCTTTGTTAGTTGTATTCCTAGGCATTTTATTCTCTTTGTAGCTATTGTAAATGGGAGTTCACTCATGATTTGGCTCTGTTTGTCTGCTATTGGTGTATAGGAATGCTTGTGATATCTGCATATTGATTTTGTAGCCTGAGAATTAGCTGAAGTTGCTTATCAACTTAAGGAGATTTGGGGCTGAGATGATGGGAACTTCTAAATATACAGTCATGTCAACTGCAAATAGAGACAATTTGACTTCCTGTTTTTCTAATTGAATATCCTTTATTCTTTTTCATGTCTGGTTGCTCTGCCTAGAACTTTCAAAACTGTATTGAATAAGAATGGTGAGAGAGGGCATCCTTGTCTAGTGTCAGTTTTCAAAGGGAATGTTTCCAGATTTTGCCAGTTCAGTATGATATTGGCTGTGGGTTTGTCATAAATAGCTTTTATTATTTTTAGATACTTTCCATCAATACCTAGTTTATTGAGAGTTTTTAGCATAAAGGGCTGTTGAATTTTGCTGAAGGCCTTCTCTGCATCTATTGAGATGGTCATGTGGTTTTTGCTTTGGTTTCGTGTTTGTGATTGGTTACATTTATAGATTTGTGTACGTTGAACTAGCCTTGATCCCGGGGATGAAGCCTACTTGATGATCATGATGGATACGTTTTTTATGTGCTGTTGCATTTGGGTTGCCAGTATTTGATTGAAGATTTTTGCATAGATGTTTATCATGTATATTGGCCTTAAGTTTTCTTTTTTTGTTGTGTCTCTGCCAGGTTTTGGTATCAGGATGATGTTGGTCTCATAAAATAAGTTATGGAGTATTCCTTCTTTTTGTATTGTTTGGAATACTTTCAGAAGGAATGGTACCAGCTCCTCTTTGTATCTCTTTTAGAATTCAGCTGTAAACCCGACTGGACCTGGACATTTTTAGGTTGGTAGACTATTAAATGCTGCCTCAACGTTAGCCGTTGTTATTGGTAAATTCAAGGTTTCAACTTCCTCCAGGTTTAGGCATGGGAGGGTGTGAGTGTCCAGGAATTTATCCATTACTTCCACATTTACTGGTGTATGTGCATAGAGTTGTTTGTAGTAATCTCTGATGGTATTTTGTATTTCTTTGGAATTGGTGGGGATATTGTCTTTATCTTTTTTATTGCATCTATTTGATTCTTCTCTCTTCCCTTTTTTATTAGTCTTTCAAGTGGTTTTTCTATTACGTTGATCTTTTCAAAAAACAAGCTCCTGGGTTTATTGATCTTTTGAAGGGAGTTTTCTGACTCTGTCTCCTTCAGTTCTGCTCTGATCTTAGTTATTTCTTGTCTTCTGCTAGCTTTTGAATCTTTTTGATCTTACTCCTTTAGCTCTTTCAATTTTGGCAATAGGATGCCAATCTTAGATCTTTCCTCACTTCTCATGTGGGCATTTATTGCTGTAAATTTTTCTCTAGACACTGCTTCAAATGTGTTCCAGAGATTCTGGTTCATTGTGTCTTCATTCTCATTGGTTTTGAAGAACATCTTTATTTCTATCTTCATTTCATTGTTTATCCAATCATCATTCAGTAGCAAGCCATTCAATTTCCTTGTAGTTGTGCGGTTTTGGGTGAGCTTCTTAATCCTGAGTTCTTCTTTGATTGCACTGTGGTGTGAGAGACTGTTTGTTACGATTTCTGGTGTGTTTTTTTTTTTTTTTTTTTTTTTTTCCTGCATTTGCTGAGGAGTAATTTACTTCCAATTATGTGGTCAATTTTAGAATAGGTGAGATGTGGTTCTGAGAAGAATGTATATTCTGTTGATTTGGGGTGGAGAGTTCTGTACATGTTTCCAGATCTGAGTTCAAGTCCTAATGTCCTTGTTGATTTTCTGTCTCATTGATCTGTCTAATATTGACAGTGGAGTATTAGAGTCTTCCACTGTTGTTGTGTGGAAGTCTAAGTTTCTTTGTAGGTCATTAAGAACTTGCTTTATGTATGTGGGTGCTCCTGTATTGGATGCATATATATTAAGGATAGTTAGCTCTTCTTATTTTTGCTTTGATCCTTTTACCATTACATAATGCCCTTCTTTGTCTCTTTGATTTTTTTTGGTTTAAAGTCTGTTTTATCAGAGACTAGGATTGCAACCCCTACTTTTTTTTGCTCTCCATTTGCTTGGTAAATCTTCTTCCATTCTTTTATTTTGAGTCTATGTGTGTCTTTGCACATGAGATGGGTCCCCTGGATACAGCACATTGAAGAGACTTGACTTTTTATCCAGCTCGCCAGTCTGTGTCTTTTGATTGGTGACCATTAGTTGGTGCAGTTTCTTAATTGCTTTGTTGGTCTTTATCATTTGGTACATTTTTGCAGCAGCTGGTATTGGTTGTTTATTTCCATATTTAGTGTTTCCTTCAGAAGCTCTTGTAAGGCAGGTCTGAGGGTGACAAAATCTCTCAGCAATTGCTTGTTCATACAGGACTTTATTTCTTCTTCACTTATGCAGCTTAGTTTGGCTAGATATGAAATTCTGGGTTGAAAGTTCTTTTCTTCAAGGATGTTGAATATTGGCCCCCACTCTCTTCTGGCTTGTAGGGTTTCTGCCAAGAGATCTCCGTAAGTCTAACGGGCTTCCCTTTGTTTGTGACCCAACCTTTCTCTGTGGCTGCCCTTAGCATTTTTTTTCCTTCATTTCAACCCTGGTGAATCTGACAATTATGAGTCTTGGGGATGCTCTTCCTGAGGAATATCTTTGTGGTGTTCTCTTTATTTCTTGGATTTGAATATTGGCCTGCCTTGCTAGGTTGGGGAAGTTCTCCTGGATAATATCCTGAAGAGTCTTTTCCAACTTGGATTCATTCTCTCCATCACATTGAGGTACACAGATCAAGTGTAGATTAGGTCTTTTCACATAATTTCATATTTCTTAGTGGCTTTGTTCACTTCTTTTTAGTCTCTCTTCTCTAATCTTGCCTTCTCACTTTATTTCATTGAATTGATCTTCAATCTCTGATATCCTTTCTTCTGCTTGATCGATTTGGCTATTGAAACTTGTGTATGCTCTACGAAGGTCTCATAATGTGTTTTTCAGCTTCATCAAATTGTTTATGTTCTTCTCTAAGCTGGTTATTCTAATTAACATTTCATCTAACATTTTTTTTCAAGGTTTTTAGTTTCTTTGCAGTGGGTTAAAACAAGTTCCTTTAGCTCACAGAAGTTTATTATTACCCACCTTCAGAAGTGAGTAATAAAAAAAACCTCATTCTCCATCCTCCTTTGTTTTCTTGCTAGTGAGGAGTTGTGATCCCTTGGAGGAGGAGTGGCGTTCTGGTCTTTGATGATTTCATCGTTTTTGCACTGGTTTCTTCCCATTTTCATGGAATAATCAGTTTGATCTTTGATTTACCTTTGATCTTTGAAGTTGGTGATTTTGGATGGGGTCTCTGAGTGGACCTCCTTTCTGTTGATGTTGAAGCTATTTCTTTGGGTTTTTAGTTTTCATTCTAACAGTCAGGTTTCTCTGTTGTAGGACTGCTGGAGGTCCACTACAGACCTTACTTGCCTGGGAATCACCTGTGGGGTTTGCAGAACAGCAAGGGTTGCTGCCTAATCTTTCCTCTGATACTTCATCCCAGAAAGGTACCTGCCAGGTGTCAGCCACAGCTCTCCTGTATGAGGCATCTTTTTGGTTATACACGGATCAGAAAGCTGCTTGAGGAGGCAGTCTGTCCCTTGGCTGCCTGCAGTGGCACTGCTGGGCTGTCATGGACTCAGGCCAGTTTCAGTGTAAGCTTCCTCTGTCTTTTGTTTACCAGGTAGGTTTAGACCCACCCCAGCAATGGCAGACGGCCTTCCCCCCACCAAGCTTGATTGTTCTGTGTCAAGAGAAACTCTCAAGCAAGAGGGCTTCAGTTTGCTGGTCGTTGCAGGGGTGGGACCTGTCCAACCTTATCATCTATCTTCCTGCTTGCAGCTCCCCCTCTTTCTGGGGAGTGGGTAGCTCTGTCCAGCAGGTGCTCTCGGTGCTAGTCAAAATGTTCCCCAGAACTGTGCCAGCTGGAGCTGCCACTCAGTTCTGTGCTGTTAATTCACAATGCTTTTCAGCCTGGCAGGGATCTCCTGGTCTGTGGGTTGCAGAGTGCCAGCGGAGAAGTCCCTGATCCTCCAGTCAGTTGCACCTCCTGGGTGAGGGAGCACCCCACCCTGCCTTGGTTTGCCCTTCTTGGGCTACACCCACTGTCCAACCAGTCCCATTGAAATGAACCTGGTACCTCAGTTAGAGATGCAGAGATCACTCACCTTCTATGTCTCTCTCGCTGGTAACTGAACTCTGGAGCTGTTCCTATTTGGCCATTTTGGTGAAATCCATGCCGCTTTACTTTTAAATTTTATTTTATTTCCTTTATTGACTTACTAGCTGTAAGTCTGTTTTGTTATTATAGTGGTTGATCTCAGGCTTATAATAAAGACATATTATTGCCTATCTTAAGGTAATATTATACCACTTTACTTGTAATACAAGAAGCTTACAATAGTAGTATGCTTTTAGTTATTCATTCCCGAGTGAAGTATATATATATATATATATAGTGTTTTTATATATCTCTCTCTATATAAAACACTAGTTACTATTTCTGTTTAAGTAGTCAATTAACATTTAGATAGATTTAAATAAAAAAAGAAATCATATATTTGCCCAGGTAATTACCATATTATTTATCATTCTATTGTGCAGTTTTATATTTCCTAATTACATAGTACATATTCATTCTCTAGGAAATCTTTTCTATGATCCCTTCTATTTGAATTAACCATAGCCTTGATTGTTTTTCCACTTTCTGTAAATGTAGTTAACACTAATAAAACTTTATTTGCCTGAATTACTATTATGTTATAAACTCCTTCAAGACAGTAGTGATATTTGTTTCATTTTTTACTCCAAAACAAAGCAAAGCACTTCATACAAGTGGGACCTAAGTAAACTAAAGAACTTCTGCACAGCGAAATAAACTATCAACAGGGTGAATAGATAACCTACAGAATGGGAGAAGATTTTTCAAACTATGCATCTGGCGAAAACCAGAATCTACAGTGAACTTAAACAATTCAACAAGCAAAAACAAAATAACTCCAATAAAAAATTGAAAAAAGGACATGAACAGTCATTTCGCAAGGAAGGCATACATACAAGTAGCCAACACACATATGAGAACATGCGTAACATCAATAATCATCAGAGAAAAGCAAATCAAAATCGCAATGAGACACCATCTCATACCAATGTCTTGCCTATTTTTAAAAAGTCAAGAAATAACAGATGTTGGCAAGGCTGTAAAGAAAAGGCAATGCTTATACACTGTTGGCGGGAGTGTAAATTAGTTCATCCTTTGTGAAGAGTTGGAGACTTCCCAAATGTAAAACAGAATGACCATTTGACCCAGTAATCCCATTACTTGGTATATACTCAAAGAAAATAAACTATTCTACCAAAATACACATGCATTCATATGTTCATCACTGTGCTATTCACAGTAGCAAAGATATGGAATCAACCCAGGTGTCCATCAATGGTAGATTGAATAAAGAATATGTGGTATATACACATAATTGAATACTGTGCCACCATAAAAATAATAAAATTCTGTCTTTTGTAGCAACATGAATGGAGCTGGAGAGTATAAGCCTTTTAGAATTAATGCAGGAACAGAAAACCAAATACTGCATACTCTTACTTATAAGTGGGAGCTAAACACTGAGCACACATGGACATAATTATGGGAACAATAGGTATTGTGGACTAATAGAGGGAGGGAGGGTGGATGAAAATCTACCTATCAAGTACTGTGCTCACTACCTGGGTGACAGGATCCACACTCCAAACCTTAAGTACATGCATTATTTTCATGTAACAAATCTGCACATGTACACCCTGTATCTAGAATAAAAGTTGAAATTAAAAAGTATTGGTTAAAAAGGGAAATAAAATATAGTGGTGTGTATAAGAAACAAATAGCTGGTTAAATAATTTTGTAGAGGCCAAGGCAAATGTTTCCAGTTTCTCTCTGAAGTATCACAGAAAATCATGAAGAAGAGGCAAATTAGTAGGAGAAAAGGCACACACGTTTATTAATACATGCACAGTAACTTTTGGAATGAAGACCCAAAGGTACAGGATAAATTGTGAATTTTTATGCTTAAATTTAACAATCTATAAACAGCCATGTAGAAATGTAATTGAACAAAAAGGGTAGAATCTAATGCTGATAGACGGAGTTGGGAAACCCAGCAGAGTCTGGATTCTTCCTGGCCTTTCTAAGCATGCATTTCTTCCTTCTGGATATAGGACAAAACTTCTGAAATGGAAAGTTTATAACCTACAGTCAAATAAGAGGTCAATTTCTTTATGGCCAGGTTTTACACAGAGAGGTGGAGGAAAAGTTAGAATAATATTTTTAGGTTTTATGGCTGGCTTTGGGGAAAAAGTGTCTGGTTTCTATGACCTATCATGGATGAGACGGATTCTAGTTTCTATGGCTGGCCTCATGGGAAAATGTGAATGTGAGACAGGAGGGCAGAAGATCAGAGAAAACCTTTTGTTTCCGAAACTGCTTCTGAGGCCTTGATTTTGGTGCATTTTTTTTCTGAGTTCCAACTGTACCCATAATTTTAAATAGTAGCTGAAAATAGAATATAATATTAGTGTCCATTATAAATTTAGTATAATATACTATAAATTTAGTATGATCTATAGTATCTACTTCTGGGCAATAGAATACAATCAGGGCATCAT
Source organism: Saimiri boliviensis (assembly GCF_048565385.1). Taxonomy (NCBI): domain Eukaryota; kingdom Metazoa; phylum Chordata; class Mammalia; order Primates; family Cebidae; genus Saimiri; species Saimiri boliviensis. Next base: position 157,862,043 of record NC_133451.1, read on the forward strand.
TAAAAAGTCATCTTTAAAGTGATTTGTAAACTAAACCCATAAAATATGATACATACAGGTTAGAAATAGAAATAACATCAAATGTCCCCTTTATTGATTGTTTGAAACATTTTTATCAGCAAATAATTAGTAAATGTTTTATAGTTTTGCTTTATGTATTAGTTTATTATCACATTGCTGTAAGAAAATACCCAAGACAGGTAATTTATAAAGAAAAGAGGTTTAATTGACTCACAGTTTCTCATGGCTGGGGAGGCCTCAGGAAACAGTCATAACAGAAAACATCTCTTCACAGAGTGGCAAGAAAAAATGAATACAAACAGGGGAAATGCCAGATGCTTGTAAAACCATGAGCTCTCATGGGACTTACTCATTATCATGAGAGCATCACGAGAGAAACTGCCCCCACAATCCAATTACTTCCACCTGGTCCTGTCCTTGACATGTAGGGGTTACTATAGCTCAAGGTGAGATTTGGGTGGGCACACAGAGCCAAATCGTATCACTTCAAAAAGGTTTTAGTTTCTATTTTTTATTTAATTAGAATAGAAATGCAGCTAAGTAATTGTTACTAACAATGAGTACAAGCTAGCAAAAAGCAACCTGAGACTCCATCTCTTCAAAAATTTTATATTTATTAGTTGAGCATAGTGGCACAGACCTGAGGTGGTAGGATCATTTGATCCCTGGAGGTTGAGGAGGCTGCAGTGAGTCATGACTGAGCCACTGCACTCGAGCCTAGGTGACAGAGCAAGGCAGTGGCTTGAAAAACAAAAGGCAAGAATGTATTTCTGAAGATACGCAATAATAGATACTTCAATTTGATTTCATTACTTTTATGTTTATATGATCAAAACTAAAAAAACTATAAATTTTAAAAAATTCATTTTAATGAATTGTTTAGATATATAATGTAGTTGTAATTTTTTATAACTGATTTGAAGAATATTTAGTATTTTAAAGTAATTGATGTTCAACAACTTAAAAATATAAATTTCAGCTCAAAATGGTTTAAGTTCTAAATTACATAAATTAAATGCATTTTATTCTACTAAAATTGTAATGAATTTTTTTCTTTTGTAAATAGATTTAAAGGACAGTAAATACATGTGTCTGAGTATGAAATTATTCCAATTTTTAAAAATCATATTAAAATTGACTTTGTTGTTTTATTTACTTTTGCAATTATGTAGAAGAAATATATTTTCAGACCCTAATGATAATAATCTATCACTCTGCAACTCCCATTCGGGTACTAAACTCAAAATATTTTGTACATTTCTCTTACTTCTGGAACATTTTGTAGCACAAATCTGAATTAAATAACGAAGGTAATTACTTGGTGTTATAGTCTAATATTTTTAATCAATTGAATTTAATTGGTCATCAATTTCAGATCTATGCACCTGAAAGGGACCATTTTGCCAAACTTTCTTTCAAAGAAGTGAGAAAACAACAACCCAAAATAATATTTTATCAGAGTAATTAAGATACTGTTTCCTCTATAAAGTTCAGTAGACAGTCTTACCCTTCATGCTGTGAGTTTTACTAATGTCAACACCACTATTTAAGAATTGTTAAGTAGAAAGTAGTAACTAGCTCGTTTCCTTTATTTGAAATGATCTGAATTTAACTTCTAAGTTATCACATCACTGTCACATTTACTTTTAATTAAGCATTTTATGCTAATTCTGGTTTTTCAGCTTGCCATTACTGGCATACAAATGTAAGCCCATGATATATTCATAATTTTCTTTAAATAATGAAGTTAGACTGTCCATGGACAGATAGGTTTTTTGAAAAAAAAATCATGCAATTTCAGTTGCCTCAAAGTTTTTCTTCTCTTTTTTTCCTTTTGACACTGGATCTCACTGTGTAGCAGAGAACACAGTGGCACAAGTTCAGTACAAACTAGATTTCCTGGCCTCAAGGAACGCCCCTACCTCAGAATAGAAGGGGATGAAGTAGAAAAATTATTCCAGCAAACATCTTATGAAGTACCTTTCCATTTGTCTTTTACCAATGAACCATGTAGAAAAATGTGATTTCATGAGGATTTCAAGAGTCTTTCTTCATGAAATATTTCCATATTAGCCAGACAACAAAATGTCTTCTTATGTTCCGTCAGAGTAAAATTAAGTCTGATACAAACTTAACTATAACAATTTATTCATAAAATTAAGAGAGCCTATGTGACAACACAGCTCAGTGGGGAAAGAATACTACGTTTTATAAAGTGAATAGGTAAAAGATTGAGGCAGTCTTTGACTGGCAAGCTTTCCATCAAAATGCACGTTTTGAAAGTGGAGGCAGCTTTCTTCAGTTGCATTTGACAGTCCCTGGTTGGCTGCAAGGAGGCAAGGGAGCTTTTCTGGGATGTTTGAAAAGAGGAAGGATTGTTCCATGTTAAGGGTGGAGGATTTTCTGTAGCTATCTGTTTTATAAAAAGTAGAGGTAATTGGGATGCTTTCTTTCTGTTGCCAGGCTTTCACTGTTACAATAGTCCTTATTAAGGGGGTGGCTATGAGGTTTGGCAAATTATGTTCAGTTTTTTGGGGGGCTTCTTTAGGAACAGTGCAGTATCTACTGAAGGAAGACTATATTCAAGGGATTACTAACGAACTTTTACTTTCTTGTGTGAAAGGAGGTAATAATATCAACATTATTTGAGTAAATACAGGATTTGTAAAAGGACTAAAATAGATGTGCTAGTAGCTTCTCAGTTTCCCCCTAGTCTTCTACTATTGCTACTCCTTTTTATATTTTGCTATTTACTTCCTTCCCCCTCCGAATTTTTACTAGCCCATAATTCTCTCAAGTTGATAAAAAACAGTTTCCAAAAAATACTGTGATGATGGTTTTCAGTATTGTACCAATGGCCCTGAGCAAAGAGCCCAAATTTAGGACCAACTTTCAACTGTGAGTTTCAGCTAAAGTAAAAATTGCTGCTTGAGTCAAAACTACAACACAAGTATTTGACTTTTCCCTGCTACAAAAACCCTGACCCTTCAGTGGGGCATCTCTGGATCTTTAGGTGTTATCCGATGCATCTCAGCTAAATAAATTATTTAACCTCTACTTCAGTAGCTTAAGTAATTTTATTTCTGATATGTATGTAAATTCAATCTTGTAGTGACCATAACTGACTTCTCTCCACCATGGAAAATCTGGTGTTGTCCCCATTCACAATGTACCTCAACATTCCTTTACTTTATGGAAATTTGTGTTTCTAATTTTTTTTGAACTGCTATAACATGTACCTGGTTACCTCATATTACATGAGGAAATAAATTGCTTAATATGTGTTTATTATTATACTATATGCCAGTCACAATTTCATCTTTTTCTAAAAATTGCCTTTTAACATCTCTTTGTAACCTTGCTAAATGCATCAGAATTGTTTGTGTATGCATAAAAGTCTAAATTCTTTAAATGATGTTAATGGATCATTCTTACATATGAACTTCATGTACTAAAGCAAGGATGATAAATAAAATTTAAATGTTTATGTCAGACCTAATAAAATTGATATACAAATAGACAAACAAAGGGACAGATTATATTCTGGTAATTGGTGACTTTCATTCCCCTGAGTTTTATCAGTTGAGCCTATGAAAATTAAAAATGGATACTTTAGTCAATAGAACTATTGCACTCTTATGACCCCTAGTCATACAAAACAAATTCAATATATTAGGAAAGAGCTCATAGTAGTTCTACCACATGCAATAGTTGTGAAGCAGAGAACACTTGTGACCCAAGTGAATAGAAAAAGATAAAAATATGCTTGAGAGCTAGTGTTGAGCAGCAAAAAGGTGAGGCGGTAAATGAATCTCTTCCATCTACATCACACTCATATCTCCACTGGACTCTATTTCTCCTTCCAATTTAAAATATCTGTCATTGGGAAATAAAAACCATCTATTGTCAGAGTCTGTTGATGACTATCAATAGCAATGTTTCTTTTCGCCTAAATGCAAAGTAAACACTAAGATAACAATTACTGGGTACTTTTTTCATCTTGGGTAATCTACAGATTTGTTTAACAGCTAAAATTGTATTGCTATGGAAAAATACCGAAATAATGAATCTTACTTGGATTCATGCACTATAGGTGTACTCGTCATAGAACTGATTGTTACAGAGTTTTCACATGGCATGCATGAAAGAGTTTCATTTTAATTCATTTACTATTCATACATTATTTTCTCAGAATTTGCTTTATATACAAATAAAGTTTGTACTATTCTCACAAGTACTGGGAATTTTTACTAAACCATTCAACTCTTGCTTCTTTATTACCTCAATAAATGTCCATTAGCTAAAAACCTGAAAGTCTCTGTAGAGAAGACTTAAGACAATAAGGAAGGGTTAAAACAGAAGAAAGAAAGATAACACAACAAGGAAAGAATTGAATAAAGTATTGAGGACATTAACAACAAACACAATAACAACAGCAGATTAGCAAGAAGTATGCAGTGATTCATAGATTACCTGAAATTAGAATTGATTAACTCTAGTTTGTAAGGAAATACTATCATAAATATTAGAAGGCCAGTTTTCTATTTTGGTTTTATTGCTCACTAGCTATGTTATTTTTTTTAAAATACATCACACTCATTATTACATTATGTCTCTAAAATTTGAATTGATAATTCACAGGTAAGTAGTCAAACATGAGCAGGGCAACAGAGGGCTTCCTTATCACCAGGAATGTTAGGCAACAATTAGGTCATGGTCAGGTTGTTAAAATATCTCTCTAAAATAATAATTGGTTGCAGCCTGCACCAGGGAAAGGCAGTCTTCCAACAGAAAGAAAACATGAAAAGCTGGTGAGCAGCAGCTACCTGATAAGATCTCGGGAGTTAGGCAAGTGGGCTGAAGCATGCACACTAAGAGACAAAATACTAGAGTTTAATTGGCATATATTCTTCCTCTAGGAACACTCAACTGGTAAGGGAAAAACACCTCAAATGAGCATGCATAAAACTTCTGTGGACACACTGAGCAGGCAGCCCCTCTCAATTGCTGGCAGACTACTGTACATCCAAACAGTCCACCCCCAAGATAGTAATCAGGAGAGAAGGAGCAAAACCTGGAAGCATGCCACTGTGTAAATCCTAAGTCAAAGGTCAAATAGTGCAATTGAATCTTTCAAGTCGCCCACTTGGCCCTCTTTACTTCCTTTCATTCCTGCTCTAAAACTTTTTAATAAACTTTCACTTCTGCTTAAAACTTGACTCAGTCTCCCACTTTGCCTTACACCCCCTCAGTCGAATTCAAGAATTGAGGTTGCTGCAGAATCATACAAATTCACTACTGCTAGCAAAGGGAAAGGTATTTAAAAAACACAGAAGTACTGCATTGTTATTTATTTATTTATTTATTTGTTCACCCATGAATCTACTAGGTTTTCATGAGTAGATGTGGACTGTCTGTTGGTTGGTTTTTCATGAATAGATTATTTATATGGTTCTAATTAGAGGGCAATAAGACCTATACCTTAATGAGAAGAAGAATAAAATCAGGAAGAAATACCTTTCTCTAAAACTTGGCTTAATTTTCCATGTAAGGTTTTGAATCTTGAATGCTTACTAATACATACTATATGTTACATAATGTCTGCCACATAATAAGTACATAATTGGATCTATAAATGAAATTTGACAGATCACTAGTCTGTGGTCCATTAAGTAATTTAATTGACCAATATTTTAATAAAGAACTAACTTTGTGGCATATCTCACCAATTAATTAAAATTACAGAAATACTTGGTAAAGTGTTTAATGTAAGAGACATTCAGGCTTTTTCTTACTTCTTCTGGCATTATAGATGATTATTGTAGTACCCAACCTTTTTGGCACCAGGGACTGGTTTTGTTGGAGATAATTTTTCCATGGACTGTAGTGGAGGTGGTTTTGGGATGATTCAAGCATATTACATTCATTGTGCACTTTATTTCTATTATTTTTACATTGTAATATATAATGAAATAATTATACAACTCACTATAATGTAGACTCAGTGGGAGTCCTTAGCTTGTTTTCCTGCAATTAGACAGTCCCATTTAGGAGTGAGTGGAGACAGTGACAGATCATCAGGCATTAGATTCTGAGAAGGAACACACAACCTAGATCCTGTGCATATACAGTTCACAATAGAGTTTGCACTTCAATGAGAATCTAAAGCCACCTGCTGATCTGACAGGAGGAAGAGTTCAGGTGGTAATGTGAGTGATGAGAAGTGGCTATAAATACAGATGAAGCTTTGCTCACTTGCCTGCCACTCACCTCCTGCTGTGCAGCATGGTTCCTAGCAGGACTGGTCTATGGTCACAGTAGATACTGTGAAAGGAATTCACAATTAAAAGAAAACCCTGGATAACTCACAACAACAACAAAATATATTTTATACCCTGCCTGGTGTACAGGAAGATGGAATTTTTCTTCTCTTTCGCTTTGAAGGCTCAAAAGTTTGAGTCTATAAAACAAACTGACAATAGACAGATTAACAAGAGAAAAGGCATAGAAGTGTATTATGGGTACATATATATAGAAGCCACATGAAATATGAGACTTGTAAATGGGACAGATGACTGAAGTTTCAGTAAAGTATAGGGGCTAGGAGTTCATGGAGGATGATGGTGAAAAGCCATGGAAGGGTAAGGAGAGGAAATTTACTATAAATAAAGATTGTCCTCTTAATAAGAAGATAACAAGACTCTCAGGTGATAGCCCTCAGATGAATATGTGGCATCCTGTGGCAGTCTCTGAACAGGGGTGTTAATATGATCATTTCTAAATTCAGGTAAGGCAGATAAAGGGGCCTTAGAGACAGACTGTTTATATTTGCTCTTTACTAATATAAATGCATTCCTCTGTAGGTGAAAATCTATTCCATAAAAGGACTTTTTTTTTTTCAGAGCTATCCTATATCCACAACCCTTCCCTATACACATCTCAAAATATGCTAAAGAAACATACATTGAGGGGACATATTTTAATCTCCCACATTGGCTTGGCACTAAGTAAAATAAATTCACGCCACTTTCAACATCCTCATTAGATTAGGATATTTTGTTACCTGTAATTTAAGTCTGTCCTTAATTCCAGTTATATTAGTTCACCTAGAGTAGAACGGACTCTGAAAGACAAACTTTCATTAGCTAAACTCAGAGATAACTATTTATTTAACCCATCAGACATAGAGCATTCTAGTTACTGAAGTACTCCCCACTTCTTTTCTTAGTATCAGGCTCTTTGGGAACTGGTAGTGCTATTAGAAGTTTGTTTAGTGTTTATAGAGTTATTAAATCATAAGTGATAATTTATATGAAACAACCAATGAATATTCAGAGGTAATTTCTAATTATTCAAATGTGTAATGTTATTCTTTCTTAGGCAAGACTATCCTTACTTACTGATGTAACTACCCAACAGTTTCACCTTGTCTGCTATTTCAACAGAGCCAGTTTTTCAAGACAGGGAAACTGCAATAAAGAAAGTTATTCACTCTTTCTTTACTGAAGAGCTGGCTATGCAAGAGACTGGAGTTTTATTATTACTTAAATCAGTCTCCCAGATAATTTGGGAATTGGAGTTTTTAAGGATAATTTTGTGGGCAGGGGGCCAGTGAACTGGAAGTTCTGATTGGGCAAGTAGGAGATGAAATCATAGGGAGTCAAAGCTATCCCCTTTTGCTGAGTCAGTTCTTGGGTAGCGGGGACCACAAGACCAGTTAAACCAGTTTATTGATTTGGGTAGGGCCAGCTGATCCATCAAATACAGGGTCTGCAAAATACCTCAGGCACTGATCTTAGGTTTTACAATAGTGATGTTTTTCCTAGGAGGTATTTGTGGATTGTCAGAATCTTGCAGCCTCCAGCTGTATGGCTCCTAAACCGTGATTTCTAATCCTGTGGCTAATTTGTTAGTCTGCAAAGGCAGTCTAGTCCCTAGGCAGGAAGGGAGTTTGTTTTGGGAAAGGACAGTTACGATCTTTGTTTCAAGATTAAACAAGAAACTAAGTGTCTCCCAAAGTTAGTTCAGCCTATGCCCAGGAATAAAAAAGGACAGTTTGGAGGTTAGAAGCAAGATGGAGTTGGTTATGTCAGATGTCTCTCACTGTAATAATTATCTCAGTTATAATATTTACAAAGGCAGTTTCACTGTCAGCTGAAAAAGATAAAAACTTATTGAAGTGTCTACAAGACTATAACAGGCTTTCTAAGAAAGAGAATGATTGTATTAAAATCCAGAGGGAGAAGTTTCTGCTAGTGGGTGGTATTTGTATTTTAAGAGCAGAATTTTATGGTTCATAGGTTCAAGCAAATACCCATTGTGCCAGACATTAACTGCCACTTAGCAACAGTGATAAAGAAGAAGAAAACATCTGGTTATGGATAATGAGCCAGAGCTTCTCAGCTCCCTTGGATGCTAATAGTATTGGGCAAAGGTCATGGTGAAAGGCCATCTGGCTTCCTGTTAAAGATCTGTAGAGATCTTTCCAAGCACTGCAAATCATCAGCATATTTGTAGGAACCTGCAGATAAGAAAATCTATTAAGTAGTAATATTTAACCCCCAGTTTTAAATTTCTGACATCAACATATTTGCTTAGGATTGTGGCTACTAAATATTAGATTGTATCACAAACTATTAAAACATATGAACTATGCAATGATAATTTGCAAATTAGGAAAACTATATTTTAGAAACAAAACAAATCACACTCATGTATTTAAGTTACTCATGCAGAGCAGCTATGTGTAAAATTTCAACTTAGAAGAGATTTACTTTCAACAAGTATTTACATTCTCTGATTTTCCCTTAATTCCTACATTTATCATATTTCTATCAAAAATTACTTAATAGAAAACTTATGTTGTTACTCATTCCTTATGTAAACTCAATTATTATCTTTTTTATTTAAAGAAATTGTGGCATATTTCTGTGTCAGATGCTATGCTTGGCACTGGGGACCCAACAAAATTAACACCCTAAAAATTGATAGTTCTGTTGCAGAAAATACTTAAAAAATACCATTTGGAAGCATAATACAATGCATGCTTTAATAGATATATATATAGTGACTCATGGAAATTAATCAAAAAATAGTTAACAAAAGAAATGTCACTCAATATCCATCTTGTGTGACAAATAGGTATTAGGCAGGTAGAACTGATTATGAGCATATTGAGGCCTGAGAAAATAGCAAAGAGCATGAGAGCATAACTATTCATTTAAGGAGCAGAGGAGCAGGTAATAAAAAGGGAGTTATACTCTTACTTGTCATGTCAGTGTGCTTCATTTTCTCGTCATTAGAAAACTCAAGAATGACTTTGAAGTCTTGAAAATAGTTTTAGTGACACAATTCTGCAAGTGAGATGTTAAAAGTGATTTGTAGCATTATCAGATGAAGGCTAGAAAGTCATCTAGAAAGCAGTCGTGGTAACAGATGAAGAAAATTCTGATTATCTAAACTAAACTAAAACATGATTCAGTGAGGATGAAGAAGGGTATGTATATTTTAGAGATATTTTAAAAAATAATAACAAATTTCATTATGAAATTGAGCATGAGGGCTTTGATACAAGTATTATGCAAAGGTGGTTTGCAAATTAAAGTTTTGTACATTAAATGGATTATTATCACATTGAATTTTGGGACGCTGAGATCACTAAGCTAAAGCAAAAAGTCAGGCTGGGAACTGCTTAGGGCAAACCTTTCCATTTTATTCAAAGTCACTCTTCTGCTCACTGAGATAAATGCATATCTGATTGCATCCTTTGCAGAGGCTAATCAGAAACTCAAAGAAATGCAACCATTTGTCTATTAGTTATCTATGACCTGGAAGCTCCCTCCCCACTTCAAGTTGTCCCACCTTTCCCGATCAAAACAATGTTTATCGTACATATGTTGATTGATGTCCCATGTTTCCATAAAATGTATAAAAGCAAGCTGTGCTCTGACCACCTTGGACACGTGCTGTCAGGTGCCATGGGCGTGCATCCTCAAGCTTGGCAAAATAAACTTTCTAAATTAAGTGATACCTCTCTCAGATGTTTTGGGTTCACATTTTGGTAATCATGAAGGGATTCTGAGTGGAGTTGCCACTGACCTTTGACTAATCTCCTATCAGTGCTTGGTACCAGCATAAACTAACTTTATGGCTCAAACCAATACGATCATTTGGTAAAGTCTGGGAGCACTCCCTCCAGAGAACCTCTGATCTCCCAAACTTTGGTCAAAATTTAAAGTTTATATTTCCTTTTATTTTTTTTTCCAGGGAGAAAGGCAAAATTTCCTGTTTTCATGACGATACAAGGCAGGCAACTCCTTTGTGGAGTTTGAGCTTGCTCCCAGCAGGGAAGATTAGTTCAAGTTATTTTTCCTTCTTTTACGATGGCAGAAGGCAGTCTTGGCCTGAGATTCATTTCTAAGTAAGTAGCTGAATTGGGATTTTGTCTTGTGTAATGTTTTAACAGCCAGCTGATCTTAATTTCTTTTTACCATTAGAGTGTTCAGTAATCACATTGTTGGGGTTTTTGCTGTTGTTTATTCTGGTTGTTCTCTCATCAGATTTGACCAACTCTACATAACTTTGTCAAATCTGAGTGAGAATTCCAAAGTATGGGTAACAAAACTTCTCTATTTTAGCTAAAATTTCTTGCAGCTGAAAAAGAGGAAAATAAAAAGACAAAACCAAACCCCCCAAAACCATGTGCTTGGTTTCTGTGTTTGTTTCCTGTCTTAGAAAAAAAAAAGTTCTTTTGTTTACTTTTCTTCCACCCTATACCTCCTTCCCTCTTTTGCCATCTGCAGTACCAAAAGTCCAGAGAAGGTTTCTAATGACTTCAACCCCTTTAAAGAATTCAGAACCAAGGCACCACTTATCTATGACCTGGAAGCTCCCTCCCCACTTCAAGTTGTCCCACCTTTCCCGATCAAACCAATGTTTATTGTACATATGTTGATTGATGTCCCATGTTTCCATAAAATGTATAAAAGCAAGCTGCTCTGACCACCTTGGACACGTGCTGTCAGGTGCCATGGGCGTGCATCCTCAAGCTTGGCACAACACCCTTTTGGGGTGTTGTGTTTCTTTGTGGAGTTTCAAGTGTCATGGGAAGATTCTTCCTAGCTCTAAAGCTATGTTTTCCTGCATTGCATTACCTGACTTCTTTGGCTTTGGGGGTACCACAGATAACCTTGTACTGTGAGAGGATTTGACCTTGGTGTGTGTAATGGTGGACAAGAGCTACAGAGCAGTGGGCAGCTGAGCAGTTTACAGAAAGTGGTCTTGGCTGCTGTTGTTTTTTATTTTTCCTCCTAGGAAGTTGTTTTTAAAGGATCCTAATTCTAGTACTGAGATCTAAAGGGTCTTCTCTATTTGCTTTTTCTCCCAAAATTAATCTTGACTCAGCTTGTCTGTGTGCATTTGTATGAGGAACTGTTGTTTTTCATAGGTAAATGAGAGATTGAGTTTTTTCAGCTCTAAAGAAAAAGGGCATTTTGCTCCTTCCGGCTGATACACACATCTTGGTGACCAGGAGCCTCATGGAAGTGTCTAGGGAGTTGACCGCCCCAGCCCCGCCATGATGTTCAATGGCCCCTCAGGGAAATTGCCAACAAAGATTTTTTTTTTTTTTTAAAGGCTCATTCATGAAACATTCATAAGGGCTGATCACCTGGTGTTTTTAACCCTCTCAGAGCGTAGACCTCTGGAGAGAGAAACTGAGACACCGAAGAGGGTAGAAATGACTCAGAGGTAACACACTGTGGAGTCCTGCTCATAAGCAGCACATGTTCATCTGCCATACAAAAACCCTAGGCCACAGCTCAGCTCCTCTTTTAAGAAATAAAAAAGTGAAAAACAAACAACCTAAGAATGAGGAGAAAGTATGGAGAATGACCCCTTTTGAAGCACTCTGTCGGTTTTATGGCACCTCTACTACTAAAGTTTATGTAAAATAGGAATAATATGGTCTTGGTGCACATTTATATTATGAAAAAAGAGACCTAAGGTCGACCTGCAAACTCTAGAGTTTTTAATTTCTCTTTTTTTCCTCTTTTTTCTTTTCTGCCTGCTTTAAATCTGGTGTTATTTTTTCTATTAACTTAAAAACCAATCTTTGGATCAGGTTTCTGTTTGTAAGCAGCTAAATTTGTATTTATCTCATGACTAAATTTCTGAAGTAAAAGTGTAAAACTTATAGGGTGTGTGTGTGTGTGTGTGTGTGTGTGTGTGTTTATATTTAGAAGGACTTTATAATTTCTTTCCTTTTCTTTTCTTTCTTTCTTTCTTTCTTTCTTTCTTTTTTTTTTTTTTTTTTTTTTTTTGAGATGGTGTCTTGCCCTGTAGCCCAGGCTGGAGTGCAATGGCATGATCTCAGCTCACTGCAATCTCCGCCTCCTGGGTTCAAACGATCCTCCTGCTTCAGCCTCCGAAGTAGCTGGGATTACAGGCACCTACCACCACACCCAGCTAATTTTTGTATTTTTGGTTGAGATGGGGTTTTACCACATTGTCCAGGCTGGTCTCAAACTCCTCATTTCATGATCTACCTGCCTTGACCTCCCAAAGTCCTGAGATTACAGGTGTGAGCCACTGAGCCTGACCAGACTTTATAATTCCTATAATATTATGTTTAATTGGCAATTGAATCCATTTTAATTTCCCTCTAGCATGCCAGATGTTTTCTCTCTGTAACTTACAATGTAAAATTTGCTATCTTTCACCTGAGTTATTTCCATTAATATGCAAATTTAAAGCTATTAGCTGACAACTGACTAGGGTTAACAAGAATTGATACAGGTTACCTGTTGAAACAGGTTATCATAACTTTTGAAAGTTTAAAATGGAAAACAAAAGGTTTTTACTAATCTTTAAGCTTCACTTCTATTGGCATGTACATAACAAATAAATACATAGTGTAACATGTCTATGTATTTATTTGTTATGTATACAATGTTTCACTACTTAAAATATATAAAAGAACTCTAATTGGCTTAAGAAAATAAAAGTGCTTGAATAAAAGTGTTTATCAGAAAAAAAGACTAGTCAAATACTTTTTCAAGTTTACATAACAAGTAAACTCTATAACAAATAAGCTAGCTTAAAAATTATTGATAAAATATAATAATATTAGAAATATCTTAAGAATTGACAGCATACATTTTAGTTTGCATTTATTGATTAGGCAATTTCATACCTATCTCTGCCAAATATTATAAGGTGTCAAAATTTGGTATGGGGTTACAAAACTATAAACCAAGCCGAAAAACACAATGATCTTTTCTTGTGTAATTTTAATAAATAAGGCATAGATATTAGTTTAATGAGAATAGCTACCTCTTGAATTTTGTAAAATTGCAATAACTTCTGATCTTGTGGCTCTAGGCAGTCTAGTCTTCAGGCAGTAAAGTTTGTTTTGTGAAAAAAATATCAATTTTTTTTAAAGCTAAACTATAAACTAAGTTTCTGCCAAAGTTAATTCTGCCTACATCTAGGAATAAACAAGAACAGCTTGGAACTTAAAAGTAAGATAGGGTCTGTTAAAATCAGGTACTTTTAAATGTCTCAGTTGTAATTTTGCAATGATGGCTTCATAACTTTAAATGATGCTACTCCAGTATTCATTAATAATCTAGATAAATGATTTAAAAATTGGTAAATGTAATGGAATAAATACTTGTAGTCAAACTGATCTTTATTTAGAATCATAAGATAAATAATGAATATTTCATTATTTGAGAATTTCTCAGTAAAAATGTATTTGTAGAAAACCATTCTAAAAATAAATGTGTTCTTTTTAAAAGATTATCAGTTTTTTTCTAATTCAAAGCATATTTACAGATTACATATAAAATAAGGTAAAAGGAATCAGGAAATGCGAGATATGCTAAAAAAAAAACCCTATAATACAAAGAGAAGTTTTTTTTTTGTGGTAAGAAATGTTAAGAGAAATTTAAAGAGAAATAATTTTATGTAAAAAAGAACCTGGTGTGGTAAATGCAGTCCTAGAATAAAATGACTGACTGATTGTCTCAGAAAGTGAGATATTCAGGACAAACCAGAAAGTCAAAGCATACATGAATGGTCTGTGTGAATCACAGTGAGAGAATTTAGACAAAGAAAAACCTTTTATATGATCAAGTTGTCTATTATTAAAGAGAAGTTATAACCGTCTTTCTAGATTGGGCTTGATGTAAAACATAATTATGCACTAAATAATTGGTTAGAACAATGACTTTTTAAAGAGATTGATTTACTTTAAATAACATTATAAGAGTTTTTTTTTTTTTTTTTAATTCAACCAAAATTCAATGTTTATTGCATCTCACTGTTTTTGGTTTTCTCTCCCCCAAAAATGAAATGAAATGAAATGAAACCTGAGGTGAGACACTCATTTTCTTCCAAAATTCTTTCTTCAATTTTTTTAAAAAAGAAAACAGAAAAATTGTGAAAGAAAAATAATTCTTGGGCCCCAAAATCACTAAGTTAAAGGGAGAAGTTGAGTTGGGAATTGCTCAGAGAAAATTTGTCTCCCATTCTATTCAAAGTCATCTCTCTTCTCACTAAGATAAATGCATATCTGATTGCCTCCTTTGGAGAGGCTAATCAGAAACTTGAAAGAATGCAACTATTTGTCTCTTATCAGCCTATGACCTGAAAGCCCTCTCCCCACTTCAAGTTTTTCCACCTTTGCTTCAAGTTGTCCTGACTTTCTGGACCAAACCAATGTTCATCTTACATATGCTGATTGATGTCTCATGTCTCCCTATAATATGTAAAACCAAGCTGTGCTCTGATCACTTTCGGGACATGTCATGAGGGGCTCCTGAGGCTATGTCATGAGCATACATCCCCAACCTCAGCAAAATAAACTTTCTAAGTTAACTGATACCTCTCTCAGATATTTGGGGTTCACAGTAGCTATAAAATGACCAATTACATTAAGGCATAATAAAAAAATGTCCATGAAGGAATTGAGAGAGAAGAGGAAAATCAAAAGAAAGTGGGAAGTTCTAGACAAGAAAGATTTCAGAATGAAGTCATGGGCATTGTACCTAATGTCAACAAATGATTCCAGCAAAGTAAGGTCTGCACAAAGACACTGGGGCATCCAGATTAGAATGCCAGTTTTAGGTCTGACTTTGTCACTTTTTTAAAATTGAAGTTTGCATGAAGAGGCAGGTAATGTAGAAATAATCCTAGAAACCTAGAATACTCATCTCTGACTTATTAGATATTATTCAAAGAAATAACTAACAAAGTAAAAGGTGTCTTTTAAGAAAACAAAAGTCAAGAAAGTAGTGTATCTGCATCCTTATTTCTACAAAAAGTAAAATAAAAGAAAATAAAAGAAAAATTTATTGGGTTTGCTGGCATATACCTATAGTCCCAGCTACTCAGGAAGCTAAGGCAGGAGAATAGTTTGAAACCAGAAGTTCAAGGCTGTAGTGAGCCACGATTGCCACTCCCCTCTGGATGAGGTGAAAAAAATAAGACTCTATCTCAAAAAAATTTTTTATACATTTATATAAATACATACATATATACATATATAATATGTATTACATATATACATGTCTAGTTCATAAAGATGTAATATGTCTTACATGAATATATATGATTTATATAAAATATATGTATATATATATAAACCATAAATAACCTTCAAATTTAAAAAGATGTAAAAATGTAATACAATAAACTTGAAAAGTATCTCAGAGAGAATATGACATGCAGTCAGGACTGAAATTTATTCCATATCAAATAGAAGAGTAGAAAAATATAGCTTCAATTATTTTTTTTTTCTTTGTAACTTTTACACAGCCGTTTACTACTCACTGAATACTCCTGAGCTCTTTCCTTTTCTCTTTATAGTTAGGCAAACTCTGGGTTTAGTCCTGGAGAATGGATTGTGAATGAAAGTGCATTATGCCATTTGTAGCCAGAAACATTGAAGACTCATTAAGCAACCCTCCAGCTCTTTCTTTCTCTATTGTGTCATTCAAGATGGTCAGGGGTTATATGGTGAGGCCTGAGCTCCATCAGCTTAGATTTTTGATCAGTGGTTTGGAACATAAATCTCATCAATCTGTAATAGACATGAAGCATTAGCAAGATGTAGAGGCTCATTGTATTAAGCTACTGATATTTGTGGGCTAGTTGTTATGCAGTATAATTTAATTTTTCTGCTAAAGTCAGATGATAAATACTTTAGATTTTGTGGGCTCTACTGTCTCTTTTTCAAAGATTTAACTCTGCTTTTACAGCACAAATGCAGCTATACATAATACATGAACAAATGAGTGGGGTTGTATTTCAATAAAACTTTATTTACACAAATAGGCAGGGTGCCAGATATGAACACTCAAGCTATAGTTTTCTGACATCTGATCTAGACTATATAGATAATAAAGTAACTAATTTTCTCTTAATCATGAGCACTAACATGCTGGATAGTAGAAATATGAAGTTTTGGTTCTTTCTGTTTAAATTGAGAAAATACTCTGTGTTGTCAATGGAAAAAAAAAATTCTTCGTTATTATTTCCATCTACTCAATCCATCTTTCTAAAATACTGTGTCTTGTTTTACGGGAGTGAAGGGTCTAAATGTAGGTAGGCTAAATTAACTTGTGGTGGTAGTTGATTGTGCCCTCTGGTACACCTTTGTGGCTGAGCAATGTGCTGGCAGTTGATGCCAAAGTTGGTAATCTCTTACATAGGTTTCTTTGTTTTTGTTTTGTTTTTGTTTTTGTTTTTTTCTTTTTTTGAGATAAAGTCTCACCCTGTCACCCAGGCTGCAGTGCAATGGTGCAAATTTGACTCACTGCAACCTCTGCCTCCTGGTTTCAAACAATTCTCCTGCCTCAGCCTCCAGAGTAGCTAGGATTACAGGCGCCCACCATGATGTCCAGCTAATTTTTGTATTTTCAGTAGAAACAGAGTTTCACCATGTTGACCAGCCTGATCTCAAACTCCTGACCTCGTTATGTACCTGCCTCGGCCTCCCAAAGTACTGTGATTATAGGTGTGAGCCACCGCACCCATCCCTTACCTAGTTTTTCTCCTGGATTTAACAGAAATTTTGTTTATTCATATACATAAATTCATACATATGAATTTTGTTCCTGAAAATGTGGTATTAAATAACATGTTATACACAGGGGAAGCCCCATAAATAAGTAGTGTCCAGCTAAAAGTATTGTGCTCCTGATCAGAAATCTTCACCCAGGTGTACCATGTTGAGCCTCCACTCAAAATTCACATCACCCCACATGTTAAGCCTGGTCCTGTCTGAGACTTTCAAGATACCTGCTTTTTAAATGACCTTATTAAAATATCTGAGGGAAATCACAGGGACTAAATATCACTAATAATATTTTGCTATAGTTCTACTACATAAGATCTAAGGACAATGTCAAAAGATTATACTTATTAGATATGATACAAAGGTTTTCTATTCAAAACCTCCCATACTTATGTAATATACATCCCTCTTTTGAACTAATCTAGCAAGGGAAATTTATTTTCTTCTTCCATCAATATGTCTCTAGTTTCAGAATTAGTAAGTCTTTTTGCTTCCTTAATGTCATATTAATCTTTTTCATGATATCAGTTTCATGTCTGAACTTTAACAGTGGACAGGAAAATCTTCTGTATACGATGCTGTACACTCCAATACAGTGATCACTAGCCAGAAGTGACTAACTTAGAAATATTCAAAATTAAACTTTACACAACTGTAGAAAGTCTTATTGCACAGCACTGTTATAGATAGAACTCAAAGGAATTGTCTGTCATTGGTGGGGTGTGGTGGCTTATGTCTGTAATCACAGGACTTTGGGAGGCTGAAGTGGGCAGATCATTTGAAGTCAGGAGTTTTAGACTAGTCTGGTCAACATGGCACAACCCCTTCTCTACTAAAAATACAAACATTAATCAGCTGTACTGGCACCCACCTATAATCACAGCTCCCCAGGAGGCTGAGGCACAAGAATTGCTTGAACCTGGGAGGGGGACACTGTAGTGAGCTGAGATCGATCGCACCACTGCACTCCAGCCTGGGCAACAAGATGAGACACTGTCTCAAAAAAAAAAAAAAAAAAAAAAAAATGTCTGCCATAGAGTAGATATTGCATTGTTATATACATACGCCCTCTACTGTCTCTGCTAATAAATCTCATGCTTAAGAGGTGAATGGTTATGAAGATATAAGGTCTCCCAGATCCCTCCACTTTCTTTCTGTGTCCTGATGGGGAATTAGTGTCATAACCACTCAGTGACCCAGCCAACTGAAGATTTTTTACAGCAGGCTTGAACATCTTCAAGCACTAACAAAGATATCTAGGCATAGTAGATCACCCTAGTAAGAGAGAAACTGTCCCCATCCCTGAGCCAAATTCCTTAAGCCCTCATATAAACTCCATACTGTGACCCCACCTTACTGTGGACATATCTAGGGAGAACATCATTTTTTTTTTCTCCCCGTCTATCACAGTATTGTGACAGTACTGCTGCAGCCACTCTCTATATAAGTGCTCCTAATAAATGCTTTGGTTGGACTGATCACCCTGTCATTTAGTGCTTCTTTCTTTGGAATCCCAGCTGCCCCATCTCAGTTCTGTTTGGGACGCTCCCTTGTGAGAATTTCTTTGCTTCTTAGTTTCAGTTTTGTACACTGCAGGTGCACAGTCTATGAAAGGAAGCAATCGCCGCGGTCAGCAAGATTCCAAAGAAATGGGCTGGGAAAATGAAACTGGCAGTGAGACCCAAGGATGGCCGCAGGAGCCCATGTGGGGCTGTGCTGCCCTGCTGCTTGTTGCTTGCAGACTGCCCTGGAGTACTGAGATACTCCAAAAGCTCCAGAATCCAGCAGGCTTGTGTAGCCTGACAGAGAGTATAAAAGAGCAAATGACCTGCAAGGAAGCCCAGTACTTAGTGGTGGAGATACATTGGCTCCTGTTGTGGGCAGCCACCATGACAGCAGAGGCTCAGCTGGTGGCCAAGAGTAAGGCGCACAAGTTAAAGGAAGAATTACAACTGGGAAGTGGCATGCACTCCGCTGCCCCTCCATTATTTGCCTACAAGGTAGGAAAAATGGAAGGAAGAGAGGAGCTCTGCTGAGATGCGCCCAAGGATCCCACAGCCTCAGTCCTGGAGAGCTTTGGGCTGCTGTAGTGGCAGCTTGGCCCCATCTGCTGGCAGTGAACAGAGGGAGGAAAAAAAAAAAATAGAATATATTCACACTATCATTACTCTGTGTGAGCTTTTAATTTTTAAGTTTTAAATACTATAAAAATAAAAATTCTTGCATTTTTAGCTAACTGAAAAAATACTTAGGCCAATGTTTAGCACAAGGCTGGCAATAAGAAACTATTGATCCTCATGCTCCATTTTAGATCCTTTCTTCTTACTGAGTTTCCTTTCCAGGGTTCAGTCATGCTGTTGCTC